>NC_141542.1:120338500-120681500 GCF_021556685.1 Rattus norvegicus | reverse complement strand
TGTAGTTTTGCGTGATTGACTCCATTTCCCTCTGATCATGTCTCTCTCCACTTTTTTCTTCACCGTGCCTCATTTCCTAATGGAGTTAGCTCTTCCTACAAATGCTGACATTTCACCCTCACCAGAACCTTCCTCTGGCAGCTCCAGGCTTGAATGGTCTTCCTCTGTGCTTCTTGAAACAACTGCAGACCTATAAGAGGTTTTAGTTTTAAAACAGTAGCACCAAATTCATTTTTCTAAACTTAGAGAAATTCTCAAGATTCAAAAATTAAATGTATTTTTGCAATTAGAGGCCTAAACAGTTATCTCAAATATGCTATTGCCTTATAGAACTTCCACAATGATCTGTTGAGGTCTTGCGATGGTGTAGTAGATGTGTTTTGTTCCTCAAATTTTCTGTTTGCTAGTTAGAAGTATAATGTCTTTGGTTTTGTTTTTTTTTGTTTGTTTGGTTGTTTGGTTGGTTGGTTTTGGTTTTTTGGAACTTTTCTATGTGTTATCCTGTCATGACTGCAGCTCCACCGTAGGAATTGGATGTCCTGCTCTCTGATGGAGTCAACAAACTGCCAACTGTTAGGAGAAAGCTTCCTTTCCCTAATAGGCCAGTAGTCGTCATACACAAGGACATGCAAAGGAAAACCCCCTAAGGAGAAAGGAGAATACCCGGGGTCACAGATGGTTGATTCCAGATATACCTATCTACTTTAATAGCAAACCACTAAGTCCCCTGGAAATGATCAGAAAGCGTGGGCCATTGTAATGCCCAGTTAGGAGTGAACTCATTGTTTTTGAATGATTATACACCAAGTTTCATGGGATATCACTTTCAGTAAAGAAATTTAAAACCACAAGCTCATTGCATAGTTTCATCTACTCTTTTATACAAGAGAGTTCACCAACACTAGGCTTTTTGTGTTTACTCTTACCAAGCCTTAAAAGAGGCTTTGCTTACAGAAGCATGCTGTTCTTGTCTCCAAGGATGCTTCTGTTTTTATACCACCTGTTCTGTTTGTGTGGCTCCTCGATCTCTTCCTGTGACTGATGGTCTAAAATAGCTCTGTATTAATTAACTCTTTAGTTCTAATAATTTGTTCTTTGAAATTTTGTTGTAGCCTAAGAGTCAGAGATCTAAGCACAGTGGGATGTCCTGGGAGGTTTTAGACAGTTAGAGCTGACTGAAGGGTCTCATTCAATTGTGTAATGGCTGTTTTCATCAGAGACACTCACTGTGGCAAATACACAGACAGGATTTTATGTGACTGGAAGTTGCTGTGTTCAGATGCAGCGTTTTCTAGATGCACTGCTCTGGGTAGAGTGTCTTGTTATAGGGAGCATTTGACAAGGCTTGTCACTTCATGGCAGCCAGGAAAAGTAACAGAGATGTCGCGCTTCCCTCAGCTAGGTCTCTCTTTTTCAGTCCCACCACCTTCCAGTAGTTTACTCAAAATTTTTTGAACAAACTTGATTTTTGATTAAACTATTGATTAGATCACATCCTTCAAAACCTAATTGTCCTAATAAGTTTCCTTTGTCAGGCTGATGGACCTGGGAAGACAGAACCTCAGATGAGGAGTCTTCTCCATCATTGGTTTGTGAGCATGTCTGTGGGGCATTTCTTGTTTGATAATTGATGGAGCAGGCCCACCCCACTGAGTTAACATTCCTAGGAGCATGGGCTTGGCCTCTATGGGAAACGTAGCTGAACAGGCCAGCGAGCAAAGCAGCGTGCGAGCAGGTCAGGGAGCAGTGTGTAAGCAGGCCAGGGAGCAGTGTGCCTCCACCTCCATTGGTTTCTGCTTCTAGCTCCTGTCTTTAGCTCCTGCCTCGCTTTCCCCAGTGGTGAGCCATAACCCATAAGCCAAAGAAATTCTCCCCTCCCTGGGTTGCTTTTGCTTGGTGTTTTGTCACAGCAGTAGAGAAGAAAGTTAAAACAATTATTTCTATGCATTTCTAATTGACAATCCCACATATTCTTTTTTTTTTTTCTTTTTTTTGGAGCTGGGGACCAAACCCAGGGCCTTGCGCTTGCTAGGCAAGCGCTCTACCACTGAGCTAAATCCCCAACCCCAATCCCACATATTCTTTATTAATCGTCAGTGTCTAAGGAGGTTGACAAAATTAACCATCCCAAAACTGTATTGTTTAATTCACAGAATGTCAGGTTTTAAGTTACACACTAAAACTTAATTGTAGATAAAAACTTAATAGTTTATGTGTGCTTTCTAATTAGATCACACCGCCACCTTCGCTGTCAGATCCACTTAAAGAGCTCTTTCGGCAACAGGAAGTAGTAAGGATGAAACTGCGTTTGCAACATAGTATTGAAAGGGTAAGGTACCCTCAAATATAAATTATGCAAAAGTAACCATTTTTAAAATACATAAAAATGGATAATGGCTTTTTATGGATGTTGCCTGTCTACTAGATAGGGAACTACTATGATTTTGTTACCTTATGCTAATCCAGTTAAAGGGAGAATTTTATACCCATCTTAGGGCAGTTACTAACTTATTACAGTTCATGCTGAAGTATACTTTTATGTCTGAAATCTATGTGTTGATGTTAAATCTGTGGTATTGGAATAGTTAATTTTGAGTATTCACTTGGTGTACTTTAGGGCTAATGGCAGAGGCTGTGTTATTCATCCTTGTGGGGCTGCCTTAGTATCTTGTTTTCAGTAGTTACTCTTGACATGAAATAAAAAAGACAAAGAGAGGCTAGGGAGATGGTCCAGCACTTAAGAAAATCACTTGCTGTTCTTGCGGAGGTCAAGCATCCGTGCATGCAGTGGCTCTCACAACCATCTAACTCCTGTCCAGAGGATCCAAGGCCCTCTCCACTCTTCACAGGCAGCAGGCAGACATTCACGCTCGCGCACGCATGCGCGTGCGCGCGCGCGCACACACACACACACACACACACTCACTCACTCACTCACACACACTCTCTCAGGCAAAACATTTACAGAAAGTAAACCCAAAAAACATTTTATAAAGGACAAAACCCTATGATCCTAGAGATCATGAGAGTCATTTTATGTGGATTTACAAAATACAACCCTTGAGCTGAATGTGGTGGTACACACCTTTAATCTCAGAACTCCAGAGGCAGAGGCAACCAGACAGAGAGATCTTTATGAGATCAAAGCCAGCCTGGTCTACATAACAAGATCCAGAACCACCAGATCTACATAGAGAGACCCTTTCTCAAAAAAAAAAAAAAAAAAAAAAAAAAAAACAGAACAAAATAAAACAAGCAAACAAACAAAAACCATAGACATACCTCCATAGCCCCTTAAGCTTGTGGTAAAGTTCTGTGGTCAGTAAAAGACACAAGCTATGTTTCACAGACATACACAGTATATATTTCTATGAGTAAAGTTCATTTGATTATAAAGAGAAGCAAGGAGGTGGGGAGCAAAGCACTGGACAGGCTGAGCCCTGCACCCTGCCGTGTACACATCCCTAACAAGGCTGTCCTCATGACATCCTTGCTAGTACAGGTCTCAGACATTGAAGGCAAAAATATAAGGGCAACCAGCAAGTAGTGCCAGCTGATAGCCAGGATCGGGAGGGGCTGCAGCCTTCAGACGTGTGCTCAGTGTGAAAAAGTGACTTCAGGACCCCACCTGTTCCAGAACTGGAAGTTTGGAACACTTGATTCATTGAAGAGGAGTATGTTTATTTCTATAAATAACGTCATCATAAAAATCAAGCTGGGTCTAGAGACATGATTCAACAGCTAAGAGCACTTGGTGCTCTTGCAGAGGACCTGAGTTTGGTTTTCAGCATACACATTGTACTCACAATTGCCTGTAACTGCCATTGGAAGAGATCTAGGGCTCCCTTCTGGCCTCGGCCAGCGTAAGCATGCAGGTAGAGTACACAAACATGCACACAAAAAAGACAGCAGATGTGAGAAGGGAGTGACTGCAGTAGACAGGTAATGGAATAAATACCCTGAGAAGTACATGAGGGAGGGGAGCCATCATACATAGTGGGTCACAACGTAAAAATGTAATTGCTGCTATGAGCAGTTTGGCTGTTCCTTAACAGGTAACAGACTTGTGCCCCAGCAGTTTTACTCCTACTTATTATCTTGTAAACAATAAAAATATATGTCCAGGACAAAAGAAGCTTCAGCATAACTGCTCATAACAGCATTTTCATAGTAACCCCAGAGAATAACAACTTTGGGGAAGGTAGAGCATACCTCATCCCTGTTGTAACGCCTCTGTCTAAGCCCGAGGATTAACATGACTTACGGCAGACAAGCAAAAGCTGTCTGTACACATTGTCATTTTGAGTACGTTTTCCTTAGCATGGAGCTCATGAAGAAATGAAGACCCAAAGAAGTGGCAAAACCCGAATGCTTTTTTTATGTTGGCTCAGACAGAGAAACTAAGAAAGCAAAGGGAAGGTGCAGGTTATGTCAGTCCTCGGTAAGAATGTTCCTTTCCCCTGCTGTCTGTAGAGAGGACATCTTTCACATGGGGTTTTATTTCCTACTCATAGTGCCCTTGCCCTTTTAGAACACCTTCAGCTCAGATAATCGTTATGTCAAATTAGCATGCTTGGAAGTAGCATGGTCTGCCACCCTTCAGATCTAAATGGTCACCAAAGAATGCCACGCACAAATATGTTGTCTGCAGTAGACTAGGCTTTCTCCTCAGCAAGGTAAATCTCCAATGCTCACCTACACACGGGTGAGCCAGGAGAGTCACTCACAACAGACCACCGGATGTATGATTTTATTGACAGGTAATTGAATGTTCAAAACAAAGTCCTGGAGACAAAAGCTAGGTTACTGATAGTCAGGTGATTCAAGAAAGAGGAGTGACTGTACTAATATGGGGTTTACTTCTGGTAAATAAAGAAAATGTTGTGGAAATAGAAAATGGATTTATTTATTATTTTATATGCACGAGGGTTCTGTTGGCATGTATGTCTGTGCACCACATGCATGCCTAGTGTCTGTAGGGGTTAGAAGAGGATCTCCCAGCTGCTGAAACTAGAGTTATAGACAGTTGTGAGCCTCCACGTGGGCGCCAAGAACTGAGCTAAGGTCCTCTCCAAGAGCAACAGCTGCTCTTTACCACTGAGCCATCTCCCCAGAGGCCTTACAGAACTTTAAAGTGTTATGACACTAAAAAAAAAAAAAAAAACAATTTTAAGAAAGAAACTGCCAATTTTGGAGAGGGAAAATTTTTCTAGAACACTAGGAATTCTTAAGCCTCCTGGGAAGAAAATGCCACTGTATGATTAAGATTATTTAGTCTAGTGTAGCTTAAATTACTTTACTAATTCAACAAACAACTTTATGATGTTTAAAAATTATTGTGTTCAACTAGGAAAAACTTATTGTATCGAATGAACAAGAGGTTCTGCGAGTTCATTACAGAGCTGCAAGAACACTGGCCAATCAAACACTGCCATTCAGTGCTTGCACTGTTTTACTGGATGCCGAAGTGTACAATGTGCCCCTGGACTCACAGGTAAAGTGCCAGTTTATAGAGTGCTTTCAAGAACCGAGCTGCACCTATTGCCAGATCTGCTTTCGTAGAAGAAAGTTGAATTCAAGTCAAGGAGCAAATGCAACTCTTGAAAGTATGAAGGGGCTGGGCCTCTATTGTTTCCTATAACGCCAGACAGTCTTCTGGGTGTGCGTGCACAAGCCTCTAATCCCAGAACTGAGAGCTTGCAACTATCTGTTCAGCAGGAATCAAGGGCCGAGAAGGTAATGTGGTGGGTAAAGTGCTTACGCACCCATGACCACACCAGTGTGTACACCCCCCTATACACTGCAGACGGTGTAACTTGTCCTCTGTCTCTAAAGTTGCTATGAAGCGTCCGTCTAGCTCTGACACCTTGGTGAGCCAGTGAGCTTATTGGGTTCTTGAGAGGAGCATAGACAACTTACAGGCACTCTTCCTGCAGAGAACCCCACTTTCTTCCTCTCAGCCTGTCCTGCATTTAAACTGAGCCCCCCTCCATGTGGGAATATTTATAGGCTTAATATTGTGAGCTGTGTGGTTGGTCAGTGGTTGCTCTGCTTCAGGGTAGCAGTACTACGTCTCACCCAGAAGCAGCAGCACCACCACTGTTAACTCCTAGATCAGAGGAGCTTGGCTGTGAGGAAATGGGATCAATTCAGTGCAGAGGCCATTGAAATACCCAAAGTTAGCAGGTTAGTGATGTTACTAATTTATGCCATTATAAAGTACTTTGATCCATTTTTAAAAATATAAATGGAGGGGTTGGGGATTTAGCTCAGTGGTAGAGCGCTTGCCTAGGAAGCGCAAGGCCCTGGGTTCGGGCCCCAGCTCCGGGGGGGGGGGGGGGGGGGAATATATATATATATATATATGGAGATTTCCAGTCAAGCGA
Organism: Rattus norvegicus; assembly: GCF_021556685.1. Classification (NCBI taxonomy): domain Eukaryota; kingdom Metazoa; phylum Chordata; class Mammalia; order Rodentia; family Muridae; genus Rattus; species Rattus norvegicus. Next base: position 120,675,114 of record NC_141542.1, on the reverse strand, counting down.
CAACGAAAGTCTCTAAAGACATATTCTTTGGGCACTCAACAACTTTTTAAATGACAAAAGATATATCAGAACTGGAAATTGAGGTAAGAAACTACTAGATCAGAACATTTTATCATTTCTAGAAAGGTATAAGATGTATAAGGACTTAATTATTCACTCCATTCACTTATTCTTTGAATTCTTGGGTAAGCATAGTTGCTTGCTGACAAGCCTGGGAGCCGGAGTCTCAGCCACAGGACCCACGTCATGGTGGTGGAGAGCCAGTTTCTACAAGCTGGCCTTCACACACGCATGTTGGCTGGTTAGGAACATGGTTAGGCTGAGGAACGCTTAGCCTCTGATGGAGAATTCCAGCAGTCACGGTGATCCATGCCTGTGGTCTCAGCACTCAAGCAGTCTCGGGCAGGAGATTCACAAGTTTGAGACAGTGATGAGACCCTGTCTCAAAAACACCAGCAAAGCAATGTGTACTTTACCACTACACTTATTCACTTACGTGTGCCTCGTTCCTGCCCTACCCTGGGGTCCTGCAGCTTGCACTGGGCACACCGAGCTTGGCAGTAAGTGAACTTGCTTACCCGAGAGTTTAAAGAGTAAGTGACGTCCCAGTAAGGTCAGAACGACCTCAGATCAGAGAGAGCCAGAGCAGGCAGAGCCAGTCTCTCAATAGTTACAGCGCTAAACACCATAAATGCCCTCGGGAAGGGATGTTTTCATATTACGTAGACCTGTCTCTGCTTCTGATTGTACTCACTGGCTAATATAGCCACCCACGTGTGTTAAGCTCTCCAGAAAATAGACTCTAAGTTGTTAATGGAAAGGACATTTTGGTAATTTAAATAATTTTATTATACCTTGACCTAAATTTTCCTAGTGAACCAGACTACCAGACTTTGAGTTAAAACTTAAGCTTGGGGGTTGGGAATTTAGCTCAGTGGTAGAGCGCTTGCTAGGCCCTGGGTTCGGTCCCCAGCTCCGAAAAAAAGAAAAAGGAAAAAAAAAAAAACAAAACTTAAGCTTGATGAAATACCAGGATATGAGACTTACTTCTCGGCAAGGATAGTCACCTGTGACAGTTCACATCTGTAACAACTGAATCCAAAAAGAGCCCGTTTACTGCCAGCTTTAGGGTAGGTCGTAGTAGCAGACTGATGTCCTATCATTGGCCTGTGAAGAACCAGGTATAGGGTAAAGCCCGCCTCCTTGGGCAGGCTGAGCTCCTCCTCTCGCAGGCCTCTTCCTTTTCACAATAAACCTGCAATAGTAAGCAATAAAACTGTCCCTGAGACCAAGGAGAGATGAAGCTTGTTAAATGCCAGTCCTAAGAGTGGGACACTAGGCACCTTGTGTACACAAACACTGTGATAAGAGCCTTGGGGTACTTTTAACTCTTAAAATATGCCATATCGGGCTGGAGAGATGGCTCAGCGGTTAAGAGCACCCGACTGCTCTTCCAGAGGTTATGAGTTCAATTCCCAGCAACCACATGGTGGCTCACAACCATCTGTAAAGAGATCCGATGCCCTCTTCTGGTGTATCTGAAGACAGCTACAGTGTGTACTTATATATAATAAATAAATAAAATCTTTAAAAAAAATATGCCATATCAAAATATACCATAGAAAATTAAGAATGTATAATTAGTCCAAAGTTACACAGAAAGATACAGAGCTGAAATTTAAATATATCTTAATTCCAAAACTGATATTAAGGATTTTTTTACTGGAATTGTGTGTGCACATGGTGCATATCTGAGCACCCAGCATGTATGTGTGGGATCAGAGGACAAGCATGTAGAATGGGTTCTGGCTTCCTCCTTTGTGTGAGTCCTAGGGGTCAAACCATGTCAGCAGGCTTGTGTAGCAAGTGCCTTTGCCTTCTGAGCCATCTACTGGCCTGGTTGAAGAGCACTGTAACGCTAATGCTGTCATTGTCTCCTACACGATCCCCTTTTCTGTATGTGTGCACACTTGAGCAGAGGTACAACAGGCCAGGCGCAGTACTCCCAACACTGCCCGTTCCTTTCTGAGAAAGCAGCAGGCCTCTCCTTCACAACTAAACACTGCGTCTTCAGAGTTCTGTAAGCACCCTCTCTACTCCATACAGAAATGACAGCTTCCTTAAACTTTCTCTTTAGAAATATATTTCTGTCGTTGATAAAAATGGAGCACACACAATAGATGGAATATTAAAGGATGTTTTAAAGTGTTTGACTGCATGTGACTTTTTTTTTTTAGTCTGATGACAGCAAAACTTCTGTGAGAGATCGATTTAATGCAAGACAGTTCATGTCCTGGTTGCAAGATGTGGATGATAAATTTGACAAGCTAAAGGTGGGTACGTTTGCATGGCGTTTGTTGTCTGTTGTTTGTTCTGACACAGGTTCTCTGTGTCCCAGACGAGTTTTGAACTTGATAGGAAGCCAAGGCTATCCTTGAGCTTCAGATCCTCCTGCCTCTTGTTGTGTCCTGGGATTACATGCGCTACACCCCCCCGTCAGTGTTATGTGGTACTGCAGATTGACCTCAAGTGTTTGCCAAGCAAGTACCCCACCACCTGAGCTGCCCACCCTCGCACCAGGCTAAACGAAGGCTTCCTTTGAGAGTGGAGCGGCAGCTGAGCAATGAAGAGCACTTGCGCTCTCACAGGGGGCACCCAGGATCTATTCCCAGCGCTCTATGGATCCATGTGCAGTTCCAGTTCAGCACCCGCTGCTGGCCTCGGCAGGTGCCATGCACACATGCCGTGCACATGCATAGATGCAGACAAAACACCCATTCGTAGCAAGTTATTCAATCAATTAGGTTAATGTTTCTCTGTCCTTAGAAATCAATAGTGTTGGGTGGTGGTGGCTCACACCTTTGATCCAAGCTCTCAGGAGGCAGAGGCAGGAGGATCTCTTGAGTTCAAAGCCAGTGTGGTCTACAGAGCAAGTTTCAGAACACCTAGGACAGCACAGAGCAACCCTGTCGCAAAAAAAAAAAAAAAAAAAAGAAAGAAAGAAAGAAAAAGAAAAGAAAGAAAAGAAAAAAAAAGGAGGGAAGACATCAGAAAAAGAAATATTGGGGGGTTGGGGATTTAGCTCAGTGGTAGAGCGCTTGCCTAGAAAGCGCAAGGTCCTGGGTTCGGTCCTCAGCTCCAAAAAAAAAAAAAGAAAAAGAAAGAAAAAAAAAGAAACATTGGTTAATCATAAGTATTTATTGTGAATCACAACTGGAAAAATAGGAAATAAAAACATAAACCTATTTTAAGAACTAACATAGTGGCCTGGAGAGATGGCTCAGGTGGCAAAGGGTGCATACTAGTTTTGGAGAAGACTTAAATTCGCTTCCCACTTCTATGTCAGCGGACTCATAACCACTTGTAACTCCAGCTTCGGGGAGGTCTGATGCCTCTGGCCTCCAAAGGCACTATTACTCACATGTACATGTCCGCACAAACACACACACATGATTAAAGTGTGTCAAATGGCCACAGAAAGAGGAGTTCTGTGTGTCTTTGTACTCACTGTCTAGTGTACCTGTCTGCTATAGCTCAAACATGAAGAATAGAATGTACAGTGGGGCACCCTTGCAATCCTAGCTCTTTGGGGTACAGAGGCAGGAAGGTTTCTACAAGTTTGAAGCCAGCCTAAACTACATAGCAAAGCCCTGTCTTAAAAAAAATATTGACCTGAATTTTAAAGCATTTCTGTCTAGATTTTCCAGTTCTTTCAATAACTTGGACTCTCATGATTTCAAGGAATATTAGCAAGCCCAGATTAACAGGTGACTATGAAGTGACAGACCCAGGAGTAAGGGCACGTTGGTGTGAGCAGAGGCCTGAAGAAAGCTCTGGGGTGTGAACTGCTCTTAGCCTTGTGTATCTGTCTCAGTCCCTGACAGAGCTGGGGGTAAGGTTATCTTGACCAGCAAGTGTAACAGATTAATCAAGTCTTCTCTTCTTTTGAATAGACCTGTCTGTTAATGAGGCAGCAACATGAGGCTGCAGCTCTAAATGCCGTCCAGAGACTAGAGTGGCAGCTCAAACTCCAGGAACTGGACCCTGCCACCTATAAATCTATCAGTATTTACGAGATCCAGGAGTTCTATGTTCCGCTTGTTGATGTTAATGATGATTTTGAATTGACTCCTATATAGCAGAGGGCACTTGTGATGGCGCCATCTTAATAACCATGTCTAGACGTGAGACTGTGGAGTACTGCCTTTTAAGAAACCCCGGTACTACGCCTCTACCGTTGTTAGTGAAGTTAACTAAAGTTGCTTATGTAGTGAACACTGTCATTTTATAAAAGTAAAGAAAAATATTTTGGATCTTTGGTCCAAATACAGTTTCTAACAGAAAACTATTATTTATATTGATCAAAGGTAACTATTGCATTAGAACAAACTGAGTAAATCTTTAAAAAGGTGAGAAAATCTGTTAACAACGCTGGAAGTTGTTAGCACTCCCAAGTAGCAAAATACAAGGAACAAGTACTCAGATTTCTAGTGGGTTGTATTAAAAATACATGAGTAAACACAAAGATTTCATTCCTACCACATAGGTTCTAATGTAGAAGAAAATCTTGGCACAAAATTTCTTTAGTTTATTTTATCTGTAAATTAATTGTACAGTTTTCTTTTTTGAAAGGTTTAATATTGTCTTCCTTTTTAATAACTTATTTTATACATATTGTACATCTTGTAATTAATGGTCAAATGTATACAAGGAACTGACCCTCAAATGTGTACAAAGAGATAATTGTAAAACTGTTTGTTCTGTTGGACCAAAGTTGTAGTTTGGAGTGTAATAGCAGTGTGTTGTGGTAGTAAGCCTTTCAGTAAGGTGTGCATGCCTTTGAGTTAGCTCGAGTCCATCCCATAACTGTAAAGATGGTGGCTTAGTCGATCGCATGCTTTCTATGATTTGACTCTTTCCATAGCTGATGCCTGAGACAGTGTCCTGAGAGAGCCTGGGACTCCATGTGGGACACCTTACTTAGAGTTAGTCATACAAAGAAGCTTTAGCTCTCTCTTCCTCTCCCTGGAGAAAGCCTGTTTCCCCAAACAACAACAGCAAATGCCTTTGAATGGAAATCCTGAAATTGTAAATGTCTATTTTAATACTCAACTATGAAAGAATTTGTGAATATATGTAAATATGTTTAATAAATTTTATTGGTCATGTTAAACATTGTAAACTTTTTTACATTGCTTAAATTTAATCTTTTAAGCTTAATAGCCTTTGCACTTTTAAAATAAAAATTGAATGCTGAAGTCAAAATGAGATACCTGGTAGTCAGAAGAAGAAAAAAACTTGGGAATATTCCAGTCCCTGAAGTACTCATGAAATTTTGTTAATATATTCTCTTTTTCCTTGTATCAAAATGTAAAATGTATAATTTGCAAAATTTCATAATTGAAATAAGATTTGATATGCTTTTTTAGTAAAATAATAAGCAATATACTTAGAACAATTTCTCCTGTGATCTGATGTAGATTAGATATTCAGGAAAACATCAGGTATAAAACCTACTGCTGAACGTGGGACGCATTCAGAGTCGAAAATTAGGTTAATCTAAAATCATCAGGGGCAGATAGGTAAACATTTGTAAAGCCTGCCGCAATACTGAATTGTGACACAATACTGGATATTTCCAGTTTGATAAGGAGCGGTGAAAGGAATCTATGAATATATGTTAAATGCTTTAAATTCAGCTCACAAGTGGGGATTCTGCTAGTAAGAAAAGAGTGGGTTTAGTGCAAAGGGCATATTAAGCTTAGGGATCTTTGAATTTTTACATCATTTATATTTTTATTCTTACTGTACTGGCATGCGCAATAAAGCAGCACGTGTGAAAACACAGTGCAGGGTTTGGTGAAGGTTGGATGTAGTTTCCCTTAGAAAGTTAGGTGACAGATTGTGGCCTTTCATTTGAATAAATGGGGCCAGAAAGGCAGGGTAGACTCTGAAGCAGTGGGGTTTGAAGTTATGTTTAAGCCCGGGAACATTAGAAGCTAATTTACAAAAGCAATACTTTTTAATACAAAACCAACTTAATGCAAAGTTTGTTTATACTTTCACCTAGAAAGAAAATTTGATGAGCTCGTGTGGCAGATTACAAAATTAAAAAAGATTAAATGTTTGAGCGAGCACGAGAAAAGGAGATCTGTAGAGCGTTTTGTTCTGGTCCCGCCAGGGAACAGGCAAGAAAGTAGTACTGACCGAACAGAATGAGCTGTTGACAAAGGAGAAAGAATTAAAAAGAAAAGGAACCAAAGCAGCTGCACGTCCGTCCGTCTGTCTGCAGGGACCCGCAGGTGCCGCCCTAGTCCAGCTTCCTCGACCATAGCGCTCACCCTCCGGAGGCTCATCCGCTGGAGCCTCCTCCTGCACTCTGGGACTATGCATTTCCTCTGCACGCCATGGCCATCGGGAGAGCTAGGTTACTGCACTTGATAGGAGATGTGAGTTACACCCCGTTGAGGACTCTTGATGTTAGAGACTTTCTGAAGGTCTGAAATAGAGGAGAAAATTCGGAATGGAGTATTTACCTAAAAGGTTTGGATTCTCAAAGAAAAGTGAGGATGCTTAACTTAATCAGTGATTCTTTTTAAACTCTTCAAACATCATGAACAAGATATTAAATCGTACCTAAGGATTTGTATTTCTTTAAGTCTTGTTCTAAATCATATCTGTTTAATAAATTACTAGTTAATATTTGTGCATGTTATTTAATAAAGAGTTATATTTTTATAGAAAACGTAAGAGTGAAATGTGTGCTCAGTGTTTTTTACTTAATGTTCCACTCCTGTATAATTAAGTTGAAAACCAATGTTTACTTGGGCCTCCAGCAAGATTGTAGAAATACTCAATTTGTGGAAACAGTCCCATTCAGATAGTCTGAGTCAGGAGAGGTCTCACGAGTAAATTGTAAGTGGGAGGCATGCTGCACAATTCCCAACGCCCCATGAACCTCATTTGAGTGGCACTTGATTCTAGTGATCTAAGAAATTGAGTGCAGGGTAAGATAATTTCCTTTTCTTTTTCAGAAAGTGAGCTGTGTCTTTGATTCTACCTCTACTGCTCTCACATACAAGCTCCCAAATTTTTCAGAAAGGCTATTGACTAGTTAAGGAAACATTTAACCATTAAAAAAATTTTTTTTTCACCAGGCAGGTGGTTCATCCCTGTAATCACAGCATTTGGGAAACTGAGGCAGGAGGATTGCCATGCTGGACCCTGTCTCAAAATAACAATAATATCAGTAAATTTTTCAAATAGTTAAGGCAAGGAGTAAAAAAAAAGATAATCTTTGGAGATGTGCGTAATGTTTAATGTTTAATTGTTTTATTTCATTTTTTTTTGAAACAGGGTCTCACTATGTAGACTTAACTGGTCCAATACTTGGTATATAGACCAAACTAGCCTCAAACTCAGAAATCCACCTCCCTCTGCCTCCCAAGTCCTAGGACTGAGGGTCTGCACCACCACAGCCAGCTAAAATGTCTTGTAACCCATTAGCCTATTGACGGCTTCCTGGAAGTCTTGTCTCTACTTAAGGTGGGAGCTTAAGAGCCCACAGAAACAGTCACCAGAGAAAAGTGAGATCATAAAAGAAACAGACAGGTAAGGTAAACAGTTCCATTCACGCAAACTGCTCTGACCTAGGAACTTAAAAGTATTACTGCGAAAGTAGGGAAAAGTACAGCTAGAAGATCGGCCAGCTTTCCTGTGAGTAAACGTACGTAGTCTGGACAGTAATACAATTTTTGACCATGAGACAAACTTCCGTCAAATGTGAAGTTTTTGACTAAACAGCAGACAGTTTTTGCTCACATGGGAAATCAGTGTTAACTACATGCAAATCTAAGAAATGGTGGGCACATTTGCTTTTCAAAATACATTTTTAAGAAGTGGTTACTATAACCACATCTTCAACTAGCACTAGACTAAAAGCCTTGATGTAGCTATTTTCCCCTCACTCTTGGAATAATGTTGCATACCTAAGATAGGCTCACAGATGAAAAGCACTTGTAATCCCACACCCAGCTTTACACGTGTCAGTTCTTTATAAGAAAAAAAAGGCTATGATTTAGATCTAATTTTTTAGATAATGCAGACCTAAGTATGCAGATCGATAACTCCTTGTTACAAGTACCCAAATCAATGCAAAAGGTTCTCATCACCCCAGAAAGCCCCTCACGCCTCAGTCTGTGCTGCGCTGTCTCCCCGCAGAGGCAACCAGTAGGCTGCTTGCCTTTAACCTCCATGTGTTAGCTCTACCTAGTCTCAACCGTCGTGAAAATGAACTCATGTAGTATACACCTTGTGTCTACCTTCCTCCTTAAGCAGACTTTGGAATTGATATGTGTTTCGTATATCAGTAACAAGTAGTAGTTTTCAATAAGTAGTGTACTGTACAAATGTGTTCTCTTGTTCCTAGTATTTTGATTGTTTACAGCTTGGGGTATTGTGAATAAACCTATGGACATGGAAACGTTACCTGAATCTGCTTCTCTCCTTTATTTCTCTTAGGTATTCACTGTCACACAGAACCACGTCACAGCTTAGGTTAGCGTTTAAACTCTCTACTAGAAAGTGAGAGTTCCCCAAAGTGACTGTGTGTACCACTATTGCCATGTATGAAAGATACGCTGCTCGGAAGTCTCTCTGGTGTTTGGCATTATTAGATCTGACTTCTGGGATGCCCCTGGGTCACATCCAGCACTGGAGGGTTGGGGATTGGGACTAATAACATTGTCAGTCAGTTATTAGCCAATTTACTGGCTGTGGTAACACCTTGTGGTTAATTTTTATTACTCCAGTGATTCATGAAACTACTGTATATGTCATTTTTGTTGTTTTGAGTTTTGTTTTGTTTTGAGGCTGGGTTTCTTTTACAGCCCTGGCTGTCCTGGAACTCACTCCATAGATCAGGCTGGCCTCAAACTCACAGAGATCCACCTGCCTCTGCCTCCCAAGTGCTGGGACTAAAGGTGTGTGCCAACATACCTGACCTTGTTTTCTTTTTTTAAATCTTCAAGCCCTTTTCTCATTTCTTTGAGTTGTCTCACTGTGTTGGTAGTTTTCCCTGTGCATAAAGGTCCTTTGTCACATACGGACTCTCTGTCTTTATCCAATCACGACCTCCCATCCCCATCTTCTCAGTAACTACTTTCCTTATTCCCCCTCCATGTTGGTGCTTCATTTCCGTGGCCATGCTGATGTTACAGGCTGAGCTGTAGTCCTCAGCCTTCCGTGTCACTTGATGGAAAGGTGTGTCCATCAGCAAGGACGGCCAGAAGCCATGCCACAAACCAAAAGCTGATGACCATGCCCGTTTCAGGCCCAGAGGACAGTTTTCCTCGGTTTGTTGTTTGTTTGGGGGGTTGTTGTCTGCTTGTTTTGGGGGGGGGGTTTCCTAGGTTTGTTGTTTGTTTGGGGGGTTGTTGTCTGTTTTGGGGGGGTACTTGCTCATTTAACTTATAGTTTTGGTGACAGTCACTTTCTGGTCATTTGAAGTTTGAAGACGACCAGTTTGGTGATGTAGATAGGCGTCCACACGTTGACACATTTTCCTAGGTAGCATCAACAATTCACACCTGACACCAATAACGTGCCCTCCTCTGAGCCTTGCAACCTGAGTTCAATCCCTGGGACTCACATGGTGGAGAGCGAGAACAGACACCACACACACACACACACCCCAGTTGTTCTTCAACTTCCACGTGTGTGCCACAACATCCTCATGCCCACACATAAATCCACTAAGTATCAGTGTCAGCACAGGACAACTTCCCCCGAAAAGGAAAGAAGAGGTAATCACGGGTCTGACTCTGGCCTGTCAGTGCCTACTCAGGCTGCCCCAAGGACCGGTCCCACGTGAGAAATGCTCGTCGTCAATTCCATCTGGCCACAATGTAAGAAGGTCGTAAGTCAAGGCATTCACCAGACATCGTGGAGGACACCAGGTAGGTGGATTAACGTTAAGTGGGGCAGCCTCTGTGGGTTCTAGTGATGACATTCTTAGCTTTGGGATTAATGGAAGCTGATGGTCTACTGCGTTATACACCCCAGCAGTCAGAAGGATGCCAGGTCAGATGCTGACATGGCAACAACTGGCTATTAAGGGGTCTTGGGATTACCCAGGAACACTGGAGCTCTTGCTGGGTGGCACTGCACCCCTCTATAGTTACAGGGGTTCTCACTAGTCCTTGGACTCTTCAGCAGAGGAGTGGCCTTTTCTCGTTCACATCAGATCAAAGTAAAGTGATGGATTTCCATCCAAGGACTTTGCGTCACAGCGGTTGCTGCCAGTTCATTTTCTTAAAGGGACAGGCTCCCACAGACACATCCAACCGCCCTGACATCGTAGCATGCCATCTGTGAAGATCTTGAGAGCCATACAGTTAAGGTTTTTAGGGTTCGTTGTTTAATCAGAAACGTTACCGTTTTTACAGTAATTTTTTTATGATTTCTGTGTTGAGCCCAGGCCATATGGGTGCTGTCCTGGAGTGTGCATCTGCCAAAGAGCTGAGATGTGATAACACTTAGCCTGAAAGCTCATCTAAGCGCTTTTCTCCAGAGATTAATTTTATCAAGGTACACAACAGAACTGTCTTACATTTTTTCTCTGTTTTGTTAAGTAAAACATTTAAAGGGTAGAGATTCGAGGGTTGGGGATGTGTGGGTGTGGTGGTGACATGTATGTCAGAAGAGGGCATCAGATCTCCTGGAACTGGAGTTAAGGAATGGCGAATGGCCGTGTGTGCGTGCATGTGTGTGTGTGTGTGTGTGTGTGTGTGTGTGTGTGTGTGTGTGTGCATGCGTGCACCCCTGAGTGCTCTGGAAGAGCAGTTCTTAACATTGTCTAGACTCTGACATTGGCTTTTTGTTTTAAACTGAACACAGTTGAGTGTGTCTGCCTCTGTACTGGACCTGAACATAGTTTAAACCCTACTTTTCCAGGCAGACTGTCTGAGGGCCCCAGCTGGAGACTCTCAGGAGTCCACATTCTGAGATTTGGTAGCCTAGATTTGGCACTTCTGAAAAACAATAGCTCAGAATGGATTTCAAACTTAAGAAGAGTTGCTGTGTTACAAAGAAGCTACTCCTGTGTTGCTGGTGATGGACTTGGGAGAAATGAAAATTAACCATAATTAATCAAAATTAACACACACACACACACACACCACATGGCTTCAAGAGGCCGGAAGCTTGCAATGCTAATACTGTAAACAGTGTACATTCTTTTGTAAAGTACTCAGCAGACAGTCTTGACTATTACAAAACTTCCTACAGAAAGCCTAACCTCACCCCATGGATACCAATGCCACTGGAGTAATAACTTAAAAACCCACAGCCATTCTATTAACTACATCATGACAGTCATTTAGCCTGCCCTACACAAACTGAGTAGTATGGTGAGAACTCTCTTAGGCCCCTTTCCCCTTTGTGCTCCTGAGGTCCTCCCAGGACCAGTATCTACCAGAGCAAGAGGACATACATGCCCAGTGAGCCCTCGTGGGTCCCCTCACGTGCTTGAACAGGTTTCCAGCCCTTTCAGTCCACTGCAGAGCACACGCAGCTCCATCCCTAGGTCTTAGCACTGGTGACCTCCAGCGAGTGCTAAGCCACCAGCCTCTGAGGTCTGAAAGAGACTAGACAGAGGCTGAGTTGGTCAGGGTATCTTGAACACAGTTGGTAGCTAGATCCCCTTTCACAGCAGACTCTTCTGAAACACAGTGGCAGAGGCAGCCTGGCTGGACAGTATGTAACAATAGTATGTAACAGTATGTAACAACACAGAGGGGACCTACTTGTCTTCCGTGCAGTCTGCAGGTTCTGGGAGAAAGGCTCTTCAGTCATGGTTTCCCATGCTGCTGTAACATCAAATTACTATACCTCAGATTAGCAATAACAAGTAACTGCAACTTAGTGACTTCACAGCCATTTGGCACAATGTGACCGTACCTCAGCAGCCTGAGTCTCACAGGCATCAGCTTGAGCTTGCAGAGCCCTGGGAGACTCCATTTCCAAAGACCGTGTACTAAGGTCCTGTGTTACGGGGCTGAGGCCATCTTATCTGGACTGGCCATTTGTCAGCTTGCAGTTACTCTGAACATCTAAAGGTCACCCTCATCTGTGCTGTGATACCCAGATCTTTTTCACGCATTCAATCTGATATCTGCCATTGATAACTGGTATAATGTCTGGATTCAGATTTGAAAGACTTTTGTGGTTAAGTCAGGCACCTTCAGTCAGGCATCTCACAGGAACCTAATGGTAACTGAAGACAACAAAGAGGGAAGGGAAGGCTAGAGACAGGAAAGGACACAGGGGCAGACCTGATAAAACAAATTCTGGCAAAAGAAAAATGTAAAGGTTGTACTTTGATAGGGAAACCCTGTCTCAGAAGAAATAATTAGCTGTATCATACTGAAATAGAATAAGATAGAAAAGACCACTTACTGGATTTACTTAAAGCACTGCTCATACAACTCATTGCCAAACATGAGGCCATTCCTACCTAGAACAGAAAAACCTGGAAAAATAGCTGAAACAACCTAACCACAAACATTTACACCTGTGAGCTATGACTCACACTTACACCTGTAAGTTATGACTCACACCTGTCAGATATGGCTCACACTTACACCTGTCAGCTATGACTCACACTTACACCTGTTAGATATGACTCACACCTGTCAGCTAGGACTCACACTTATACCTGTCAGCTATGACTCACACCTGTCAACTGTGACTAACACATATCTGTCAGCTATGACTCACACTTAACATCTGTCAGCTATGACTCACACTTGTCAGCTATGACTCACACCTGTTAGATATGACTCACACCTGTCAGATATGACTCACACTTAACATCTGTCAGATATGACTCACACTTAACATCTGTCAGATAGGCTCACACTTACACACCTGTCAGCTATGACTCACACTTAATATCTGTCAGATATGACTCACACTTGTCAAATATGACTCCCACTTACACCTGTCAGATATGACTCCCACTTACACCTGTCAGCTATAACTCACACACCTGTCAACTATGACTCACAGCTTTAAAAGCAAAAGGCTGACTGCTGTGTACACTTCTATAAACTCTTAACTAGCTTGGCTAGTCTGCCTTGTGGCTTTAGGCTCTAAAATGAGGATGCAAACCGAACTGACAACAAAACCTTTCGAGAACTTTCCCGGCTTCAGGCCACCAATGACATCTCTCTTCCACTCTTGTGGTCAGAGTGCTTATTCTAGAATATCTCCTGCAACAGAGAAAAAAGCAAACATTAACAAAATTTCTAAATTACAAAAACTTGAAATCTTTCAGGATATAATCTTCATATAGTGAAATTAAGTTTAAAAACAAGTGAAAATTGCCAGAAAACTTATAATTGTTTAAGATTCAAAGAATATATTTTAAAATATCTGTGATTAAAGAAAATTAGCAAAACCCAAAGATGAGCCTTTGAAACACTTAATTTATAAACCCCACTAAGAAGATATGGGGAAGAGACAGATTTCAAGATTAAAACTGTAAAATCTCTGCAGATTTTTGGTTGGATGGGTGGGTGGGTGGCTGGTTGGTTGGGTGGGTGGGCGGTTGGTTGGTTGGGTGGGTGGGTGGGTGGTTAGTTGGGTGGGTGGTTGGTTGGGTGGGTGGGTGGTTGGGTGGGTGGGTGGGTGGTTAGTTGGGTGGGTGGTTGGTTGGGTGGGTGGGTGGTTGGGTGGGTGGGTGGTTGGTTAGTTGGGTGGGTGGGTGGGTGGGTGGTTGATTAGTTGGTTGGCTTTAAGGCAGGGTTTCTATGTGGCCCTGGCTGTCCTGGAATTTGCTAGGCAGACAAGGCTGACCTGGAACTCAGAAATCCTCCTGTTTTTGTGTTAGGATGAAGACATGGACCACCATGACTGGCAAATATTTTATGAGCATGGTTATTCTGTCTGCACATATATCTGTTCATCCACCTATGTCCCTGGTGGCCACAGAGGCCAAAAAAAGGGTTTCAGATCCCCTGGGACTGGAGTTACAGACAGTTGTGAGCTGAAACAAGTCCTTGGATTCATCGAGACTCTTAACCAGAGTCATGTCTCAAGAAAAATATTTGGTTTTTTTTTGTTGTTCTGTTTTAAGTTCATTAGTGTTTTGCCTGTATGTATATGTGTGTGCATGTGTTAGATGCACTGAACTTGGACTTACAAATGGTTATGAGCTGCCATGTGGTTACCAGAAATTAAACTGGGATCTTCTGGAAAAACAGTCAGTGCTCTTATCCTCTGAGCCATCTCTCCAGCCCCCAGATGTTATAAATTTACTTTCATTCTTTCCTCTTCTGGAGTTTCATATGTGAGTGCCTTGTTTCTGTCGTCCTCGCCCTCCCTATAATTCCTTCCTTAGCACACACTCTTACATGATTGGCATGCACTAACTCAATACAATGGATTTCACTGGGCAGTTCTCATAGATGTATATAATGTAGTTCAGTCATTCACACACACCCTCTTACCCTCTTACCCTCTTACCCTCCCACCCTCCCACTCTCCCCACCCCATGCTTGTTATTCCTGTCTTTTCCCAGCTAGCTTCTACGTTCTTGTGGCTGTGTGTGTCCGGGCGAGTTTCATTACAGGAGTCTGGGAATCTAACCCAGCAGCGACACAATTGAAGAAAGCACCTCCCACTCTGACCATCACCTGTTAACTAAGTAAGTCCTCAGGGAAGACCAGGACACCTTGGGCCCCTCCCCTTTCAACAACAAAGTTGTTGACCGTCCAATCTTGTGAAGAGCCAAGGAGCTCAAGTGTACAACCGCCAAGGCCTGTCAAGAAGTCGGTGTTCCCAGCTTCCCTCTTCTCACTCTTCCTCTGGCTCCTCGGTTCCTCCAACCTCTTCTCCCACAGCGTACCCTCAGCCTTAGGAGTGCGCAGGTCTGCAGAGGCCTCCTTTATGGCTGCATACTGAAGTCATTTCTTCTTTCCATCTTAACCGGCCATAAAAATCTCTGAAGGCACCACTTGACAAAAAGGAAGCTTCTCTGACCAAAGTTAATAGCCACGCTATCCTATAGCCATAGATGTGGTTGTTTAGAAGACAGAGCTCCAGGTATGCCGTGCCCTTTTATCCACCACAGTGACTCCTCCACTAGGACCTCTGACTCCCCCAGCCAGTACCTATTGTGTAGGTTTACAGAGCCAGGGGTGTACAGAATCCCTCGGAGCAGTCATCACGGCCAACCAAAAAGCGGTTGGCCACCCGGTAGCACACTGCTGTGGTGTGGGAATTTGCTCATCTTACCTGGCCAGAGGGTCTGCAGCTAAGTAAGGCTGTGATAACAGTTCTCAGGCAGCCTGCAATGCACCCCCTCCGGTCGGTGCTCTGAGTCTTAGACAGGAGGGAGAAAGCCTCCAGCCAAGTTCCAGCTTAATCTCTTTATGTCCCATGGCCAAAGTATACGGCATCTGCAGCAATAGGGTCTCCCTGTCTAGTTCCAAGGAGCAGCCACCAGCAGTGGGTGTTAAGGACTCCATCAATTTATAGGGAGGTAGACCAGTCCTTTCACTGTGACTTTTTTTGTTAATAACCTATGGTTTCTAGAAGCATCGTTCACTCACACAGACATATCTCCATTCAATTTTTTTAAGTTTTATTAACAAATCAAGTATCCAACTTACATGTTTTTAAAAATATTATTTACTTATTTATCTTGTGAGGGTCAGGGGCAAGTACCACTACATAGGTGGAGAAAAAGGACAACTCTGGGGAGTTGGTTCTCTTCTGTAAGTTCCTGGAATCGTGCTCTGGTCCTCGGGCTAGGCACCAAGCTTCTCCTTCACCTACTGCTATCCCTGAACTTTAACCAGTAGTCCAAACCGTAGGCCAACCCTCATGTCTGCCAATGCTCTGTCGTGTCCCCAAGAATGCCTGATAAACAGCACAGACCTGACACTCCTGAACCTGCTGTCCCTTTTCTCAGCTCATGTCAGTAACAGGGCCAGTAGCTCAAGCCAGAAAAATAAAGTCATCTTCAGCCCCTCCTCTCTCTCCTACAAATGGTCTCCTTTCTGCCAGCTTCACTCTGAGTACCAGAGCTTGCACAAGAGATCTGGAAGGTTGAACTCTCCAGGTGACCTCCTCCTGACTCCCTCTCTGCTCCATAATACCTGTGAAAGAATGAAATGAGTTTTGGAGTGGTTTATTTCAAAGCAGCAATAGCCAAAGTATGATTAGGACTTCCACTCAAGGACATTTTCTCAGGTGATGTTGAAAGGTAGACTGGAAAGGTGGCTCAGTGATTAAGAGCACTGACTGCGGGGCTGGGGATTTAGCTCAGTGGTAGAGCGCTTACCTAGGAAGCGCAAGGCCCTGGGTTCGGTCCCCAGCTCCGGAAAAAAAAAAAAAAAAAAAAAAAAAAAAGCACTGACTGCTCTTCCAGAGGTCCTGAGTTCAATTCCCAGCAACCACATGGTGGCTTACAACCATCTGTAATGGGATCCGATACCCTCTTCCGGTGTGTCTGGAGACAGCTACAGTGTAGTTATATGTAATAAATAAATAAATCTTTTAAAAAAAGAAAAAGAAAGGTAGACTGGATGCTACTTGGCCAGAGATTACCACACGCTTAGCTGATTTAAGCTCCTCAGTTTTCTTTGGCATCAGCCCTATCATCCGGCTGTTGTTTTTCTCTTGTTTTGTTTTGTTTTGTTTTTAATGAGCTTAAGTTGTTTTCCAAACTTGGGCGAGGTTCCCAAAGTCTCCTTGTAGAGACATCACTTTATTAAGAACTTGAGCATCCATCTTGTGCCAGCCACAGGGCTATGGGGCTTAGCTCCATGAATGGTCAGGTTCTAACATAGGATGGATGCATTCCCATTCCCTCACTCAGCACCAGACTGTGATTTAGGTTTTAGATACAAATAAAAACAGAGACGGTCACACGGTAGCTTACTCAGGTTCAGTCCAGAGAACTAATTGTAATATGAGACCCCGCTTTGTGCTACACAAGGGTATCAAGGAATGGAGTTAGAGCAGGCCAGCCCCGCCCCCCACACCAACTCCCCACCCCTGCCATAGAGCCTTGAGATTAGCTGGAGGCTTAGTGTATCCTCCTGCCTCTGGTTTCTTCTTCACAGCTGTTTGCTTGCGGCTGTCTCCTTGATACCCCTGTCTCTGTACCTTCAGGTCTAGCCTTGTCCCCCCATCTCGTACTCAAGGGATAAACAGGAAATAAACACATCCATGCTGGAGCCCAGTCATCAGTGCCTGTCTTGGCCACAAACTCTCCCAGCATTCCTCACTCCCCTTTCCCAGCTGAGGGAGTTGGGCTGCATGGTCCCTGAATGCTCTCTTTGATTCTTCCAGGGTTGGAAGCTCTCTGGGGAGTGACTGGATTGCTCTTCCTGACCCTTCTGCTAGTGTAGGCTGGCTGCATTTGTGCTGTTCTTGGAGTCTCATCAAAGCCAAAACTCCTCCTCCTCCCCCGCCTCCTCCCCCCCACCCCCACCCCCACCCCCGGTTAAAATTCGGTTGGCTCCATTGTCCCCCGGCGGCGTCTTCCAGCCTTTGCTTCAGAGCCAGCCAATTATGCTCACGCTCCTGGTGATCGATGTCAGAGATCACATTTCTGTAGCTAGTCCCCAAGCAAAATATCAGTGGATTCATCACACTACAGTTGCACAGCCCTAGGGCCACAGAATGCCCTTACAAAGGCGAAGGAGGATGGCCCCCGTGCCGCTGCCCTCTTGGCTTGGTCTCCGGGGTGGCATTCATCCCACTGCCTTGCCTTCATTCTTTCCTCCTCACGTGGGTCTGGCCTTCAGAGAACAATGTGTGGGGCTGAAATGACTCAGTTTTTAAAGCCAAGCTTCGAGGCAAGTCAGAGGACCTGAGTTCGGAGCACCAGCGTCCGTGGTGTAAACGCTGGGTCGGCCCAGCAGCCTGGCGCAGCCTCTGAATTCCAGCCTCTGAAAGCGCAGGTGGGATTCCCTCCGCCCCCAGCAAGCAACCTAGGAATTCTGGGCTTGGCTGAAAGACCTTTAAGAGACCAAGGTGGGGGTTAGGGATTTAGCCCAGTGGTAGAGTGCTCGCCTAGCAAGCACAAGACCCTGGTTCAGTCCTCAGCTCTGGCGGGGGAGGGGGAAACATAATAAGAGGAAGAGTGAGAGATCGATCAAGGAAGATTTCAGACCTCAACCCTGGGCCTCTACATGCACGCAGAAACATGTACCCACTCCCCACATGTAACCATGCATAAACACATGCATACACATGAAAAGATAGAAAAGAAAAAAAAAAGCAATTTGCTATAAGCTAAGGAACGAGCATTCAGCAAGTTGGTACCCTCAGGCTGGAGAATTGGCGGTCTGAGCTGCTTTATTTTGGCCCCTCGTAGAAAGGCCATGGCTTATGTGGTCTGCTTCTCTCTGGGTAGAGATGGCTTTGCACTTTAGGCTTGGGGCAAAGGGCAGCATCTCTCTCTTATACCAGATAAGGTACCACAATGTGAGCCAAAGTTCTCTTTCCCGGCGGGCGGTCTTTAGAGAGGTCCCCATGCCTCTGCCTTCTACCTTTATCCTCTGCCTCTGGAGCGCACCCCCTTCTGTGGTGTTCAGTGTCACTGACACCCTACATTCCAATCACGCACCCAAACCTCTGAGTGCCCAACTTCATGTCTGAGCTATGACTCTCATTTCCGGACAGATTCCTAACAGTGACGGCAGACTGGGCACACAGGTCACTCCTTTTCCCTCTCAGTTCACACAGAGGGACAGAAGATGAGGCAGATGATATGATATCAATTAGCTCTAGACATACTCTTGCCAAGTACATTTTATTAAAATCTCCATCTTCTAAATGAGAACACTCGGGCATTGGGCTACCGGTCCAGATTTATATACTTAGCAACAGCCAAGGCTTAACTGAAAGACTGGCACACAAATGACCTGCCCTCTGTTTGTCAGGTCCACGTCTCTGTTACGTCGTTCCACATCCATCCACACCCCAAGTTAGCAGAACTGTTAGAGTCACCCTGCACTCTGGCAGCCCTAACAAGTCAGTCTTAGCCCCCTATCCTCTGGATACCAATTAAAGAGTCAGAAAACCATGAAAAGCAGAGGAAAGAGATGTGTCCATTAGAAGCACGCTAAGAAGAGAAGCAAACAGGTGTCTGACCCAGGTCCAGCTCTGGGTCCTGACACATGGCACCGGGCTTAGTGGCTTACACCTCTAACCCCAGCCCTTGGGAGGCAGAGCCAAGCCTGTGTGAGAGTCCCAGCATGGCCAGAGCTTTATAATAATGAGACTCTGTCTTAAAAACAAACAAAAACAAAACCTTCAAAGGCCTCACAACCTCAACAACTCACTTCCCCTGGAACAGGTCCTACCTTTCTCAGTTCTATACATCACAGTACATGTTCAAGTTTTGAATTCATCTGTAGATAAACTACTGGGTCGCTCAGAGCCCTCCCTCACAGACTCACTTAGGGGTGCATTTTACACACTTGTCAGACGTCTCTCAATTCACATTGACAAGATTAACTATCATACCACTGGAGCAGTTTCTCGAAACTATCATCAGTATAAAAAGGAAGGCCTAGGGCTGGAGAGATGGCTCAGCAGTTAGGAGCACGGGCTGTTTTTCCAGAGGTCCTAGGATCAGTTCCCAGCACTCACACGGGCAGTTCACAACTGTCTGTAATTCCAGTTCCGGGGGAATCTCACATCCTCACAGAGACATAATTGCAGGCAGAACACTCATGTAAATAAAGATTTTAAAGGAATGCATAGATCTTAAAAACATATGATATATAGTAGAATTGAGGCTTGTGTTTTCTGTAATTTTTATAAATGTGTAAGTGTGTGGCTTGGCAGACCTCAGGGAACTGGTAACAATATATGCAAAAAGAAAGAGGGTTGGGAGACCGGCTTTCTCCCGTTTTAAAGGCTAGAAGGCTAGACTGGGACTGCAGCTTGCAGTATTTCTGTGTGGTCTGCTAATGATTACAGACATGAGGCACAAGTAGGAACAACATCTGTCAGATAAAATAGAAAAGCCTCTTATCGTCAAGGGCCACCATGGAGGGTCTCCTCAGCCACACATGTGTTAATTCTATGCTCAGGAGGCTGGAATCTGAAGTAAAGACAAACTTGTAAATATCTGAATAGGTTTGGACCCACTGTGGCAGGCAGCGGCGAGTCATGTAATCTTTGTGAAGGACACATGTAAATATTTCAATGGTCCTTGAGAGTCATTTTTCGGAAAGACACGATCTTTTGGTAGATGTCCAGGGCTTCTGTCCCAGAGGACAGTTTACAGCAATCCTGAGGCTCCTGTGCCCCCACGCTGCCCTCGCGCACCCCGCGATAGACTAACCCCTCAAACTCATTGCATGGAGAATAACAAAGCCGAAGGCCTAAATGATGTCTGCATTATTGCTACGTAAAAACAGAGTCCACAGACCCTCTGAAGGACGTTGGTTTTCCGCCTTTGTCCTCTTTCCGTGACTGCTGTGACAGAGATGACAGAGCGGAGAGCAGAGCCGGAGAGCGGATACGGGTAGGGGTGCGCTTCTCCTGGATTTGCCATCCCGACTGCCTGACTCAAGCTGGTGGAGAGGCTGAGAAACCGAAGCTGCTTTGACTCAAAATCTGTAAAATCAGCTGACTTGATCCACTCAAGAGAGAGAAAAAATGAGTCTGCGACATCATAACCAGAAGCCGACAGAGAGGCGTTCCTATTTTACTGGCTTTTTGTTCAGGCCGGGACCCCTGCCCCTGCCTCCGATGAGTAGTAATGAGGTTCTGCCCCGCCCCATCTTTTAGAATCAATACAGAATCGGGTCAGAAGCCCCAACTCCCAAGAGTCCTTGTGGACTAGGCTCAGGCTCCCATCCCCACCTCCATTCCAGAAAACCAACTGAAAAGAAGCTGGTGGTAAAGTCAAGAAAAGAGTATTATTATCATCGTCGTCGTCGTCGTCGTCATCTCATCACCACCATCATCATTATTTATTTATTTATTTATTTATTTATTTATTTATTTATTTACCTAAAGGGCATGATCACACTGGCAAGTGCAGAGTACTGATGACGCTGTTTCAAAGTGTTCACAAGAGTCTCTGGGTTATGTAGGTGAAAGAGACCGAGTTTCTCTGGTGGGTAGTTCTGATGATCTCTTTGGTTTGGATGTGTTCTCGTTTGTGTGACCTTGGGCCATCATTTCAGGGTCCATAATGCAGGATTTTGTTGGTGCCACAAAAATCTCCCTTGCTTAGGGGTAGCATTAGTCCTTCGCTGCAGTAAATTCGTCTGCCCAGCTTGTTCTGAGGATCCAACGTGGAGTAGAAAGACTCAGGAGACCAACAGTACAGGAAGGAAAGAAAGAACGGTATACAGTTAGCACGAACAGTGGCTGGGCGTCCTTACAACCCACACAGACAAGCCCACTTCCGTGGGAATGGGGCACAGATAGGGGGCTCCTCACAGAACTACCAGCGTGGAGCTCCAGGATAAAGAGGAGCAAATCAGGAGCGTTTGACCCAGAACTCCTGAAACCCAAGTTTTGGCTTCCCTTCAGGTTGGATAAGCGGACAAATCTCGTAGCATCCTCACATGGGAAGCAGAGAACGGGAAGTAGGTCCAGGTTATCAAACCTCAAAGTCAGCCCCGTGTTGTCGTCGTTGTCCGTCCGCGGCGGACCCCCCCTCCCGCCCCCACCGGTGAAGTATCTTCTCTAAAAGGTACTCCACCCCTCACAGGTTACAGTCTTTACCAACAGTGCCACCAACTGGGGACATGTTCAAACATCAAACCTATGGGGGATATTATTTGATCAATCACAGTGTTATTTTTAAAATGTACCTGTTAAAATAAATATTATTTATGTAACTGTGTATTGGGCTTAATTTTAATGAAATAATGAACGATTTTCATTAAAAACATTCTAGGTTTATTTTCTATTTTATATGGATAAGTGTTTTATCCTGCATGGTGTCTGTGTACCACTTGGTGCCATAAGAGGGCACCCGATTCTCTGAAACCACGAATGCTGGGAATTGAACCCATGTCCTCTGGAAGAGCAGCTATCTCTCCAGCAGCTCTTAACCACTGAGCCATGTCTCCAGCTAAAAACATCTAATTTCAAGTGCTGATAGATGGGATACACATAAGCTCTTTGAAACACAGCACATTTTCAACAATGTAGAATCCTGAGAACAAGAGATTTGAGACTCAGTGGTCTACAATATCGTTTTTAAATGGTTGAAATACACTGTTGATTTAGTGTATCGTAATCCCTGTAACTCATAAGTAGTGCTGAGAATTTAAATTTTAATTTGTGTAGACCCTTATTTTCTTAGGATAGTTTTCAGGGGTGCCTCATTTAATATGTAGGGTGTATATGTATGTTAGTGTGTGGACACATGCATGGCTAATGTGTTAGGTAATCTTATATGTATGTTAGTGTGTGCATGTGCATGTATGTGCATGCATGGGCATCCAGATGTGTGTATGTGCACTTGAGCACATATGTGTGCACACATGTATATACATGTGTATGTGTGTGCTTGCATGTGTGTGTGTTTGTGCTCCTTCTGTGGCACATGTGCGGAGGTCAGAAGATGACTTACAAGAATTGCCTCTCTACTTCTACCTTGTGGATCATGAGGCTCAAACATAAGGTTTGGTGACAGATGCCCTTATGAGCTGAACTATCTTGGATGGCTTTCTTACTTTCAATTTTCCTTAACAGGGTCTCTCACTGCACCCGGAGCTTGGGTGAGTTCAGGAATCCTCCCGTCTCTACTCCTTCCAGGCTGGGTTTCATACATCACCCCCAGTGCTTGGCTTTTACATGGACGCTACAAGTCTGAACCCTGGTCTTTTACCAATAGAGCCATCTACACAGCCCCTGGTTTTTAAAGAAAGCCTGTGCTTACTTTACACAAATAACACCCGCACTATGGCCCACTATTAGCTTGTGACCTATTTCCATCCATCGCAGTCAATCACCTACTTCTATTCTCCTGCCTTCCAGTAAACCAAGCGGGGAGTGGAAACCATTGAGGACACTTCCTCGGTTAAGGATTTGACCCTAGGCCATGGACTCCCAAGTGAACAGGCCGTGTGGGCTCCATCTCAATGGCTCTGGAATACTGCTGGAAAGACCTAACTATAATTGTAGATCACCTATGTTTGCAGGCTATTGGGGGATAAGCACATCTTCCTAAAGTACAAGGCTCAATGACTGATCAAGCCAGTACTGACCCAACCTCCTTTTCCAACAGAGGTTTCCAGTTGGTCTCCCTCCCATACCTAGTGATGATCCTGACCAGGATTCATTGCTGCCTTCTCTCTGTGTTGACTTAAAGGCAGTGCCAGGCACTTTAAAGGATTCAGAACATTTTTATGAATTAGTGACCGAAGTGTGGGACAGGTCCGTATCCAGTGATCCCAAGGTGTTTAATTAAACTCGTGTTTAAAATGAACCCTGGGAGGAGATATGGAGACAAAGTTTGGAGCAGAGACTGAAGGAAAAGCCATTCAGAGACTGCTCTACCTGGGGATCCAGCCCATACACATACAGCCAGCAAACCCAGACAATATTGCTGATGCCAAGAAGTGCATGCTGACAGGAGCCTGATATGGATGTCTCCTGAGAGGCTCTGCCAGAGCATGACAAATACAGAGGCAGATGCTCGCAGCCAACCATTGAACAGAAAACTGGGTCCCCATGAAGGAGTTAGAAAAAGGATTGAAGGAGCTGAAGGGGCTTGCAACCCCATAAGGACAACAATATCAACTAACCAGAGCTCCCAGGGACTAAATCACTATCCAAAGAGTACACATGGACAGATGATGGCTCCAGCTGCATATGTAGCAGAGGATGGCCTTGTTGGGAACCAATGGGAGGAGAAGCCCTTGATCCTGCCAAGGGTACCCCTCCCAGCCCCCCAGTGTAGGGGAATGTCATGGCTGGGAGGCGGGAAGGGGTGGGTGGTTGTTGG
Source organism: Rattus norvegicus (assembly GCF_021556685.1). Lineage (NCBI taxonomy): Eukaryota > Metazoa > Chordata > Mammalia > Rodentia > Muridae > Rattus > Rattus norvegicus. Next base: position 120,651,113 of record NC_141542.1, on the reverse strand, counting down.
AGGAAAGGGGATAACATTTGAAATGTAAATAAATATATCCAATAAAAAAAAGCAAGATACACAAAATAAATATAAATAAATAAATAAAACGAACCTGACTCGCATGTCAAGTATCAGTCCTGTTCTGTTCATCCGCCCTGTGCCTCATTCTTCCATCAGTAAGGGGGACAAAACCGCGCTGTGGTAGGGCTGCCGGAACCCAGGGCACAGTCACTGGAGCCAGAGGTAAGCGGCCCAACAGGTGGCAGCAGTCCAGACGGCTGGCGGGCGGGGCCAGGCTCCGCTCGAGGCCCGAGCGCACACACCTGGGGGCGTGGCCTGCCCGGGCTCCAGGGGGCGTGGCCTGCGGCCTGGCGCGGGAGGGGAGCGGCGGGGGACGGCGCGGGCCTGTGTGTCGGCGGCGCCGGGGTTCGCGGGAGCTGCTTGAAGGCTCGGCCGCCGGGAGGAGGCCGCGGCCACGGTGAGCGGGAGCGGGCGGGCGGGCGTCGGCTCGGGGACCAGGCCTCGGCGCTCCGCAGGCGTGCGGGCGTTCGGAGGCCCCAGCGGCGGGGACAAAGGGCCGCGGTGTCGCCGCCTCCAGGACCCTGGGTCCGGGCGCCGGTGTGGGGTGTCGCGCTCCTCCCCGCGGTCACCTGGCTCGCGGGAGGACGGCGGGAAGACGCTGGGGGCAGCCGGGGGTGTCTGCGGGTCCCTGAGGCCGGCGGCGGAGGGGGCGCACCGGCTGTGGGCAGGATGCCCAGGGAACCGGCTGGGTCCGCGGGGAGCGGGCGAGAAAATGGGATTACTAACGGTCTCCCGCCGGCGGTCGGGAGCGCTGGACTTTCTGTTTCTGAACGGAGTCCTACTCCATGCAAAGCCCGTGGTGTGGCGCCTTCTCATAGTTTTGTAACCAGCGGGGTCCGCTTTCTAACACGCCTTACGTCAGAACTGTCTGTAGTTTATTGTTTTGAGGGGGATTTATTTTTATTCTTCCTTTAAATGTATGCTTCTGTGTGTGTGTGCACACTTTCGTCCTGGTGCTAAGGGACAGAAGGCTTGGATCCCCCGGAGCTGGACTTGCAAGACCCTTGTGCCCTGTCAGTGTGGGTGCTGGGATCTGAACTTGGGTCCTCTACAAAAGCATCAAATGCTCTTAAAACATCGAGCCATCTCGCTAGCCCCTTGTTTTTTATCGTTATAACTTGGAAGTAAAGCTGACCTGCAATTCGTTATCCTCCTGCCTTGCTTGCCAAATGCTGGGATCACAGGCGTGTCTCACCGGGCCCAGCTATTATTTAATTGATTTTATTGGGAATTTGTGTTTTAGCCTTAAGAAATTATATCTTTGAAATTTGAATGTGTGTGCTGTGCGCGCTCCTGCGCATACCTGTGCACCAGTGCACCTGTGCCATAGTGGGTATGTCAAAGGACAACTTTGGAGGGAGGCAGTTCTCTTCCTGTTGAGTTCGAGGAATAGAACTTAGGCTTTCCGGCTTGTAAGGCAAGTGTTTATAACCTCCTAGCTATCTTGCCAACCCCAAATTATAACCCCTGTGGAAATTTGTGTTGGTGCCCCTCTGTTTTCTTTTTGTACTATAATACCTTCTTAATAACAGAAGAATCTATTGTGCTAACAGGCATTTACCTGCCGTTCTTAATGCAGTTCATAATTTACTGGCTTTTATTATTGGTGCATTTATTTTGAATGGTTGTGAACCTGCACCTCTGTCTGAAGTACTTTTCTAACAAAATGAGATAATCATCAGAATAATCTTCATTTAAAGTTTTGTTTTGATACTCAGATTTTAAAAATTGGAGCTGAAGGTATACACACACACTCTCTCTCTCTCTCTCTCTCTCTCTCTCTCTCTCTCTCTCTCTCTTCATGGTAGAAGCCTTACTTCACACACTGGAAGTCCTAGGTTTCACCTCCAGGTACCCATGTGGACACATGTATGTAATACAATATTAATATCTTTAGAGATGTACTTTCATTGTTTTTAATTATGTGGATGTGAGTGTGTGTTCAGGTGCCCCAGGAAGTCATAGGATTCCACTCCCCTCCCACTGGAGATAAAGTGACAGGTGAGTGTGAGCTGCCCCAGCTGGGTGCTGGGGACCAAACACAAGTCTTCTGCAGTACACACTCCTAACCACCGAGCCACCTCTCCAGCGTGTGTGTGTGTGTGTGTGTGTGTGTGTGTGCGCGCGCGCGTGTGTAATTTTTTTGAACCAGGGTCTTACTAAGCAGCTGTGGCTGGCCTTGGCCATGCCTCCTGAGTGCTGGAATTTGTGCCACCACACATGGCAGTATTATTAGTTCTTACATGAGCTTAGGATTAAATACTAAAATTGATTTTAAATAAAATCTGAAGTGGCAGCACAGTTGGTAATCCTTTCACATTGCAGGGCTTCAGCAGTGTTAACTAGGATTTCAACCATCCCCATTCCTGAGTGGTATTCCAGGTTCATTCTTTAAAGATGGCCACCCAAGCCTGGATGTTTGAGTGTTTAAGTGATCTTTGGAAATGTTCCTCAAATGGTCCTTTGGGGGTTTGGACACAAGCAAGTAACTCTTGGCTTATGTTCCATGTTTTTTCTTGTTTCCGTCTTAGTTTGTAACCTCCTACTTGCCTTTGAATTAAGGTTTCTGTTTGCTTGTTTTTGTTTCTAGCTTCTTGGAAGCTACGGAGTGACTTCCTTAAAGAATCATGAATTCACACCATGTTGTGCTAACTCTAGCCTCCCTGATGTTCCTGATGTGCCTCCCTGTGTCACAGAGCTGTAACAAAGCACTCTGTGCCAGCGATGTGAGCAAGTGCCTCATTCAGGTAGGCTTAAAGGGACTTTTGCTAATACCGAAGCCCGTGTGCACAGGTAGACACTGTGGGATAAATGGAAGCCCGTGTGCACAGGTAGACACTGTGGGGTAAACGGAAGTCCGTGTGCACAGGTAGACACTGTGGGGTAAATGGAAGCCCGTGTGCACAGGTAGACACTGTGGGGTAAACGGAAGTCCGTGTGCACAGGTAGACACTGTGGGGTAAACGGAAGTCCGTGTGCACAGGTAGACACTGTGGGGTAAATGGAAGCCCGTGTGCACAGGTAGACACTGTGGGGTAAATGGAAGTCCGTGTGCACAGGTAGACACTGTGGGGTAAGTGGAAGTCCGTGTGCACAGGTAGACACTGTGGGGTAAGTGGAAGCCCGTGTGCACAGGTAGACACTGTGGGGTAAGTGGAAGCCCGTGTGCACAGGTAGACACTGTGGGGTAAATGGAAGCCCGTGTGCACAGGTAGACACTGTGGGGTAAATGGAAGCCCGTGTGCACAGGTAGACACTGTGGGGTAAGTGGAAGTCCGTGTGCACAGGTAGACACTGTGGGGTAAGTGGAAGTCCGTGTGCACAGGTAGACACTGTGGGGTAAGTGGAAGCCCGTGTGCACAGGTAGACACTGTGGGGTAAACGGAAGTCCGTGTGCACAGGTAGACACTGTGGGGTAAATGGAAGTCCGTGTGCACAGGTAGATTCTGGAGTAAACCGAAGCACGTGCACACAATCTAAGCCTTGGGCCAGACAGAGCCCAAGTTACTGAACTGGGCCTTTATCTCTATGGCTATTCCCATCTGACCACTTGAGTCCAGAAGTTCAATGTGAAGTCTGCTGTCATGCTGTGTAAGCATTGTGTTTGGGAGATGAGCGAGCACACTAGTGTCTGTAATCGAGCTTAGATGGCAGAGTCTTAATAACTATATTTAGAAGACTTTTAGCCTGTCAGTTAATAGACAGATTATTACATATAACATATCATTTTCCGGTTGCTGTGTAACAGATTATATCAAAACCTAGCAACTACAGGCAAAAAAATACATTATGTCATGAAGCTTCTGAGGACTGGAGTCTGGGAAGCAGTGTGGCTGGGAGGCTCTGGGCAGGCTCACTCAGGCGCAGGCAGTGTCGGCCAGGGTTATAGCCTCTACTTGCAAGCACGTGAGAAGTCCTCCTTTCCGATGGAGGCAACCAAAGTAATTACATGTCATTTTGCTGAAATGGAAAGTGACAGTCATCTGGACGGTCCTGTAGCTGGGAAACAGTGTGGCTTTGACCTGTTCTGACCTGTTTCTCACTGGTAAGCCCAGGACTCTGGTACTCAGCATCCTGCTTACTGTTCTCCATGCTGCTGTGATGTGACAGTGGCAGATTATGTAGCTCCTCTGTCCCTGGCCCTCCAGCAGTCCTTCTTCTCTTTGGAGGGGTCATGTCTTTGTGGCTCCCATGCTAGGTGCTGGCAATGGCCCAAGAAATTCATTAACTATGAGTACAGGCTGAACATGTGGGAAATGTTTAGAATTGCATAAATATATTTGCAGTGTGTGTGTGTAGAGAGAGAGAGAGGCAAATATACATTACACACACACACACACACACACACACACACACACACACACACACACGAGATCACCTTGGTAGTGGGACAGAAAATAGAGAAAAGCTGTTTGTCTCACATGTGCTCTGCTTTGCCTGAGAGTGACCTTAGGCAGTATTTTTAGCTGTTTTGACTGCAACTCTTCATCTTCTGTCAGATGTGGAATTTTCCACTTGTGAGGTCATGTTGGTGCTCAGGAAGGTTTAGGGTTTTGAGCCTTTTGGATTACACATTTAGAAGAGAGACTCCCAGCCTGTGTTAGCTTTTCATGAAGAGTGTGAGTCTGCTAACTTTGGCTGTAATTCTCACTTGAGACTACAGCCATAAGTAATTTTATAGCTCAAGGCTTTGTGTGTGTGCCTATTCCTGTTCTTTTCCTCACTTTCATTAGTGATTTGAATTCTAGTTACATTAACCACATACTCTGTAGAACCTTTACTTGCCCTTCAAATCAAACATTTAATTAGAGAAGTGTGTGTGTGTGTGTGTGTGTGTGTGTGTGTGTGTGTGTGTGTGTGTGTACACTTACAGGGCCGTGTTTCCTTGGTGTCCTTCATCCCCTCTGCTCTTAGACTCTTTCCTCCCAAGCCCTGAGTCAGGGATTTGATGGAGACACTCAGTTAGGGCTGAGTGTTCCAAGGTCTCTCTGCACACTGTCTGGCTGTTCCCAGCTCCTGGGAGAAGGAGGGACCTTCTCTGTTGATGGCTGAGCCAGGCACTGGTCATAGTCATGTTTCTATGTCTAGGTTACCTCACTCAGGATGACATTTTCTATCTCCATCCATTTACCTGTGAATTTCATTTTTTTACCAGCTAAATAGTACCCCATTATATAAATGTGTCACATTTTCTTTATCTGTTCATCTATGGAGGAACATCTAGGTTTTCTCCAAATTCTTCTGTTTGTATTCTGTGGGATAGTTTGAGAATTCTGCACTAAAACCCTCGTGCCTCGGGCCTCAGTTGTTTTGAGAAACGTTTGATGACCGCCTCTCTTTCACTGGGGCTGTAGGTCTGTTTAAGTCGTTTATCTGGTCTTCATTTAACTTTGGTTAGTGGTAGCCTATGAAGAAAATCACCCGTTTCTTTTAGACTTTATGATTTGGTGGTATATGGGTTTTTAAGGTATGTTCTTTATCTGTGCATTTCCTGAGTGTCTGTTGTTAACTCTCCCTTTTCATTTCTAATTTTGTCAATTTGGATATTGTCTTTCTGCCTTTTAGTTAATTTAGATAAAGGTTGATCAATTTCACTAGTTTTCTCAAAAAACAAACAAACAAACAGAACAAAACAAAACAAAAAAATCCCAACAGCAAAAAAACCTTTGTTTCATTGATTCTTTGTTTTTTGTTTATGTTTGATTGATTTTAGCCCCGAGATAGATCATTTCTTGCCATCTAGTCCTTTGGGTGTGATTTCTTCTTTTTGTTGTACAGCTTTCAGGCTACTCTGGATACATAGTGAGTTCCAGGACAGCTAAACCACATTGTAAGATCCTGTATAATATAATAAAGTATACTATAGTACTGACGATTTTCTCTTCTTTCTGTGACATGAAATGTAGCCATCAATGGTAGGCCACATGGTCCTATAGCAAGTTGGAGGCCAGCCTTGGCTATCAAAGGCCCAAGTTTAAAAGTAAAGATGAGAGCCAGGGGGTGGTGGTGACTCCTTTAATCCCAGCACTCATTTGAGAGGCAAAGACAGGCGGGTCTCTGTGAGTCGGACTTCCAGGACAGCCAGGGATACACAGCGAAACCCTTCCTTGAAAAACCATGAATGAATGAATGAATGAATGAATGAATGAATGAATGAATGAATGAGAAAGAATAGCAACAACAGCCTTTTATTCAGTTGACATAGCTAAAGTCACTAAAGAAAGTAGGAGCATTTTGGGAATTCTAGAAAATCTATTCCTCTGTTCCCTGTAGTTTCTTCTATGGCATTTGAAATCAAACTTCCCATTTTTTTTTTTAATTGGGCCTCATGTTGGGCGCCCCTTGCAGCCAGCCTTTGCTGCTTTGCAGGTTCTTCATTTTCTCACCCCATCACCCCCAGTTTACTCCTGAACACTAGACAAGAGAGACACAAAGACAGAGGGAAAGAGATCCCTGAGTCTTAATTCCTTTCCTTTTTGTTTCTTTTTTGACCACAGCTACCAACAAACCACAACTAACCTGTCGAAAGAGGCAACACCCACCCCACCTCTTAGGGCCTAGCAATGTCAGAGTCGAAGCCATCCTTCTGCTAGAGGAGGAGGCAAATTATGGTCAGCTGCTGCAGGCAGTCCAAACCAGCCCCATACCTGGGATTAAAGTTAGAACACATTCTTAGAATATTTCTGTGGATTTTTTTTTTAAAGAAACTAAGATTCCATATTCAGCGTCTGCTCCCAGAACTGAAAAACAGAAGCATTCTTGAGCTAGTCACTATTTCTTAGATCCCATATTTTGTCAATTAAAAAAAAATGTGGGGCTGGGGATTTAGCTCAGTGGTAGAGCGCTTACCTAGGAAGCGCAAGGCCCTGGGTTCGGTCCCCAGCTCCGAAAAAAAGAACCAAAAAAAAAAAATGTATTCCTTCATTTTGTTGTAATGTGCCTTTGAGTCCTCAGACTGGCTGTGGGAAATAACCTTCTGGGTCCTGTATTCCTGAAAATGGACCTTTTCTGATTATATGCCTGGGATGATAGATTGTCTGGGTATAGAATATAGGCTTTAAGCCATTTCTTTATTATCTACTAAAATCCCACCACCTACAGAAATTTGAAGCCAGTTTATTTCTTATTCCCTATGAGTAACTGTTTAGTTATTTTTGGAACATTTAGTACAGTATTTGTCTTAGTTAGTGTTCTCTTGCTGTGAAAAGACCATGAAAAAGGCAACTTCTAGAAAGCATTTATTTGGGGCTTGCTGACACTATGGAGGGTGAGTCCATGGTCAGCCATCCTGGCTGGGAACATGGCAGTAGACATGCAGGTACGGTGCTGGAGGGGCTGCTGAGAGCTTTCCGTCTTGATCCACAGGCAGCAGGCAGAAAGAGTGCAACTGGTCCTACCATGGGCTTTTGAAACGTCCAACCCCAGTGTCACACGTCCTCCAACAGTAGCACCTAGTAATCCTGGATACTCCACCAACTGGGAGCTGAGCATGCAAACGTGTGAGCCTGCGGGGCCATTTTTGTTCTGTCCACCTCAGAATCCTGCCCTGACATTTTGAAATGTAAACAGTTAAGTCAAGATACTTGGATACTTTGTGGATCCTTCGAAGGGGAATCAGTTTCGATCGTGTACATTACTTTGATTGCTATAGCTTTGTAGTATGTCTAATTTTGCTCTTTTTAAGACTTTGTTCTTGATTCTGGATCCCTTAAATTTGCATATGAATTTTGGAGTCATCTTGTTAATTTCTGTAATAAAACTTGCTAGGAATTGATTTAACGTAGTAGGCTTCACTTTTAAACATGTTTTTGGTCTTTAGAAAAAATGAGTACAGAGTTCCCTTATGCTTCTTTGTCTAGCTTTATTCTTTTTCAATATTCTTTTTTTCTTGTTGAGACAGTCTTGCTATTTTACCTATGCTGGTCTTGAGATTGGAATTCCCATGCCTCAACCTGTTGAATACTTGGGATTGCAACTTGTACCACCACACCAGCAGTTTCTGCCTATTATTATCTTTAATTACTCTGGTACACTCTTTACTATAGATGAACCAATACTGATACCCATGTTATTAACTGAAACCCATTGTTTAAGTTTGTTCATATGTTTTTTGTTTTTTTGGGTGGATTTTAAGAGACACACGTATACTATGCATTTATGATGATACTCATTGGAGGATAGTTTGATTGCCTTAAATCTCCCCTGTATTCTCAACATAGTCACACCCCTACCTCTCTCCAGCCTTTAACAACCACTTCTTTGATTATCCTGGTGTCCTCTGACCAGAGTGCATTAGCGTTGGAATCATAAGAAAGGCTTCTACTTTCTTGTCTGCTACTGTTTTAGTCAGGGTTGTCTGGAGGAACAGAACTGATGGAATGAATCAATCTGTCTGTCTGTCTGTGTATCTATCTATAGAAAGGGGATCTATTATGATGGAGTGCAGGCTTTGGTTTGGCTGGTCCAACAATGGCCGTCTACCAGTGGAAGGTGCAAGAATCCAGTGGTTGTTCAGTCCATGAGGCTGATGCCTCAGCATCCTGAAGAAGTCAGCTCTCCAGCTCTAGTGCCAGTGAAGGAGTGACTTCCAGTGAGCGGAGAGGAAACAGGCAGGGAGCATGCCTCCTCCTTCCGTGTCTGTTATCCAGGCTGCCGGCAGGGGTGGATCTTCCCTCCTCAAAATGATTTCATTTAGAAAAATCCCTCAAAGGTGTTCCCAGCCTCTTGGGTTGTAGTTAATCCCAGGTGTAGTCAGGTTGACAACCAAGACTACGTCATTGCTACCATTTGTGTTTCTCTTCGGTGTTAGTTGCCATCCCGTGATGTGGCTGTGATTCCTGGCCGTGTTAGTGAGAGTCCACACTGCTCACCAGCATCTGCCTTAGGTATTCACTGCTGTAATAGGTTTGAGGTAGAATTTCATGATTGTTGTCATTTGCAACTCCCTGGGCTCAGTGTACAACACAGCAAAAGCACACATGTCTAGCATGATATGAGGCCTTTGGTTCCCCAGCACTGAAAACACACACACATGCACATGCACATGAACAAAACATGATGTGGAACATCTTGTCACGGTTTTTTAACCATATGTATATATTTTTTTGTTATATTGGATATTTGTTTATTTGTTTACATTTCAAATGTTAGCCTCTTTTCCGGTTTCCCGTCGATAAATCCCCTATGCCACCCCCCCCTTCTATGAGGGTGCTCCCCTACACATCTGCCCACCCCTTCCTGCCTCCCTGCCCTGACATTCCCCTACACTGGGGGTCCAGCCTTTGCCAGGACCACGGGCTTCTCCCACTGGTGCCCAACAAGGCCCTCCTCTGCTGCACATGCAGCTGGAGCCGTGTCGGTGGGTGTGTCGGTGTGATATGCACACCTACTTCACAAGTTGTCTTAAGAACTGTTGTTCCGTATTCAATCCAGTTGTTTGGTTTGTTTAGTTGGTTGGTTTGGTTAGGTTTGGGGGTTTTTTGAAACAAGGTTTTTCTGTGTGGTCTGGCTATACTGGAACTTGCTATGTTAACCAGACTGCCCTTGCAATCAACCATTCACCTGCCTCTGCCTCCTGAGTGCTGGGATTGAAGGCATGTGCCACCATGCCCAGTTTGTATTCCTGTTGTTCATTATTGAGTTTGAGTTCTTTTCACGTCTTAGGCATCAGTCACTATTAGGTGAGTCTTCACATGTATTTTCTCCCAGTCTTTGGTTTGCCATCTAGCTCCTGGGCTGTCTGTGGAGCAGAAGTTTCATAGTCAGTGAAGCTGAGCTTATAAACTATTTCTTTCAGAGACCGTGGCTTTGGGGTTGTCCACTCCTATTTTCACAAGGATCATATTAAATCTGTAGATCAGTTTGTGAAATGACATTTAGCAATATTGATTTCTAATTCACAAAATTGTATAGCTTATCTTTTATTTAGATTTTCTTGCATTTCTTTTAACTGTATTTGTAGCCTTTAGTATTCTGATCATTCAGTCTCTAAGAAATTACTTTTACGTGTGTAGATGCTTTGCCTGCATGTCTGTCTGTGCTCCACATGCATTTCTGGTGCCCACAGAGGCTGAGAAGGGAGTCAGATCCCTGGGCTTGGCATTACAGATGACGGTGAGCTCCCATGTGGGCCTAGCAGTGAAGCCCAGGTCCTCTGGAAGAGCTTGATTCCCACTGTTGTCCCTGCAGCTGTCAGGACAGCCGTAAGCAGCTGACCACAGGGCAAAGGCAACGCACGGCTACAGTCTGGCTGCTGTGTGGCCTACAGAGCAAGCTCGAGGTGTGTCGCCATTCCCATCACCATAGCTTTCCTCTGATTCACTGAGCGTGTCATATGCACAGAAATGATAAGTGCACAATGAAGTAGGAGGGTAAGCACTTTAACAAAGAAGTACGGAGCTAGCGAGACGGCCCAGCAGCTAGAAGCACTTGCTGCTCTGTCAGGGGACCTGGGTTTGATCCCTAGCTCATGGCAGATCGCATCTGTAACACCAGTTCTGGGACCTGATGCTCTCTTCTCGCCTCGGTGAGCATTGGCACCGACATGGTGCACAGACATACGCACAGGCAAAATACCCGTGCACATCCTAAGATACCACCACCACCACCACCACCACCACCACCTCCACCACCACCACCGCAGAGATATGCTGTAGTAATGTGACAGAGAACTTAACCTAATGTGAAAGGCTCTGGGTTCGATTCCCAGCAGTCAAAAACAAGGAATGCCATAGTTTATAACAGGAAGTTCCTTAGGGAACTCAGACTGCCTCTGTTAGTTGGTCTGAACAGCATCTGTAGAACTGAATGTCATGCTGTGAGGCTGTGAGAGCATCTGCTTATGTTCAGTCAGAGCATTCACGCAGTGACTAACTATAACAGCGTCTCCTTGAAAGGTCATGGAGACCACGGTCTGTGAGTCATGTAAATATTGGACCAGGATGGTTGCGAGCAGTCAAGGCAGGCCAATCTTCCCAGCCACTCCTACAAGTTGCTATGCATAAGGGTGGTCCCTATATAAATATTTATTTTGTGCTTTGACTGGGAAGAAATCTTGCTTTAAACATCAACAAGCCAAGGTTGTCTGGGTGCATACCCTGCTCGAGTGGGTGGTGCAGCCACCATGTTTGAAGCGGGAAGCTGTGATGTAGGACCCTGTTTTTCCCTAGACTTTGCTACTTTGCTGCTTTTATGAAAAGAAGTTTTAGAGTTGGCAAGGAGTCGATGCAGTAAAAACACCTGCTGTACAGCCTGGTAACCTGAGTTCAGTACCTGAGACCCAAAGGGGAGACGAACCAACACCTACAAGCTGTCCACTGACCTGCGCGCGCGCACACACACACACACACACACACACACACACACACACACACACACACACACTGAATGAGTGAATGAAAGAAAGAAATAACATGTCATTTAAAATAATAAACTTTAACACTTATAATACAAATAAATAGATAAGAATATAACTGCCCTCTCTCACTTGGTGTATATTAAATGGAGAGACTGGAGCTGGAGAATGGCTCAGCAGGAAAGGCGTTAGTTAACCGGGTCACATGACCTGAGTTTGATTACGGTGCTTCTCCTACGACTTCTGCATGCCGTTCCATGTGTATACATGCACGTGTATAGACACATAATAAAATTAATTCTAAACATTACATAATTAGACTCAGATTTCATGTTAGTCTGCTTTTATCTAAACTTTTGAAGAGCGTCCATGTTCGCAATAAACATCCCTGTTGTTTGTGAGGTTCTGAGGATAGCCGGAGAGTGTAACGTGTAGTTTTCTGTTTAGTATAAATTTTCTTTTTCTTTTTCCTGTTATAAAGTTACTGAGCAATGCAGCCATTGCAATTTAAGAGAACCTAGTGAGACCCTTCACACCGGGAGCAAACACTGAGCTTCCTGCTCTGATGTATGAGGCTAAGGCCTACAGTCAGAAGAACCAGTGTCCCCGGGAGCTCAGGGTCGCCTGTGCCGTGAAGAACCGGTGTCACTGTGAGCTGGGGTCATCTGTGCTGGGAAGAAGTTGGACAACAGGTGATGTTACCAGAAATTGGCTGAAGCAATGAGAGAATTAAGTCCTGGGCTAGAGTCTCTGCTTAGTGTCTGTCTAATCTTACTTCCCCTTTGCAGTCAGTGGCTTGGCTCTGGCGTCAGCAGTGAGAGCCTAAACACCTTACAGGACTTCCCCTAAGGGTCGTTTGGTTTTCTCTAGGAAGACTACTAACAAGGTTTTGAAATGCTAGACATAAGTATGCTTTGTTTCTCATCTCAAACTGTAGGACAGTAATGTCTAAGTCAGACCAGAGTCAAATCCTCGCCAGTGACTGATTGAGTGTTTTGTGCGTTTTATACCTTCATTTGAAAATTGAGAATAATCCACCCTGATGGAAACTTTGTGAGGTAGGAAGCAGTGAACTGCATAGAGAGTGGCTGTGTGTAAACAGAACCGACTGAAGAACTGGGGAATGTAGCCACAGAAAATAATCGGAAGCTTTGCGTCACTTACTTTTTTGGATTTCTGTGGATGTTGTGTTTGGTTTGATCACATGCTCCATTTGACTAAGCAGCAGTCAAGTTTATTCAGAGTGAGATTGGTAAAATACATGAATAACCCAGTTCACAGAAAATGTCACATTTACCTCTGTCCTTTTTCTGTTTAAGGAGTGGAGGGTTTTCAGATACATTTATGATTTTTAAAAGTGAAGTGCAAAGCTGAGGAGACTTTTGAGGCCAGTGTTAAAGAGGAAGGCATTGTGATGCTCATCTGTGATCATGTCGCTCAGGAGCCTGGGGAATTACACGGTCAGGCGGCTGTACACGTAAGGCCCGTCAGCAGCAGCAAGGACAGCAGAACAGCAAGGGCGTGCGTTCACAGGGCGCAGAGGAGACACAGCACTGAGGACGCACTACAGAGGTTTTAGCAGTTCTGTATCAGGGTGTCCTAGAAGTCATTATTTTCTTAGCCGTGCATTGGAGGTGATGATAGGCCCTCCTCACCCTGGAGTTCAGATCCTCAATGGGGGTCCCCTCCTCACAGGAGGTGAAGTCCAGAGCAGGCTGGCTAGTCAGACTAGCAAAGACCAAGCGCTGTGAGCTGGCCAGAGATTCTGCCTCAGTGTACAACACGGAGAGCAAGTGTGGAAGACACCAGAAGTCACCCTCAGGACTCAACATGCACATGTGCACCTTTACACACACACACACACACACACACACACACACACACACACACACACACACACACAATGCCCATGTCAAACTAGAGGACAACTTATGAGAGTTGGTTTTCTCTTCTGTATGCATCCTAGAGATTGAATTCATGTCTTCAGCTTGTTGGCAAGTACGTTTATCTGTCAGGCATCTCACCAGCCCCCAAGGGATGCTTGTAGCTCTGTGTGTGTGAGGTCTCCACCAAGGGTATGGCTGCTGGCCCTATTGTGTCCTCCAGTGCCCACTCCTGGCACCTGTACTCCTCAGGTGCCGATTGGTCTTGTCATCTACAACAGCTTCCTGTAGCTGGCGCTCACCCTTGGGGCAGCTATATCCTTGGTTTCCTGACTTGGCTCATCCTGGGATACTCAGTCTTAATCGTTCTCAAATGGTTCTGGCTACAGTTTCTGAGGCTTGAAGAGTAGGAGGCTGGCCAGCTCTCCTCTTGAGTGCAGACCCATTGGTTAGAGGAGTCTTGATCTCATAAAAACCCCCAAGTGGATCTGAGGCTTGCCTTTGGCTTGAGTCTATCAGGACAGCTGGCTGGCCTCCTGCAGGCGGTGGTGCCCCTTCCTTCTCAGGAGGCCATGCTGGGCTGCAGGCCCTTTTCTCTGAGTTGCTCCTTAGCTCTCCACGCTCCTCCCCTTTATTTTTGGTGCTTTCCATCTTTGTTTGTTCTCTGTTATCCTGACTTTTCTCATTCACCCCATCAAATGTGGCAGCTTCTCATCCACCATCCTCGCCCAGGTCTCTTCACCCTAAAGCCTCTGCCCCATAATGGGCGTGACCATGGAGTTACAATCCAGAGAGGGAAAACACTTGTTACCATCTGTAAATAATCTTCTACTAAGCACACTGTCTCAACGTATCATAGATTGATAAATAAATTTGTGTATGTGAATGTGGTGCCACAGATGGACTGCCACACCTTGCATGACCTGGGCGAGCACCCCACTATTGGGCTGTCTGTACCGTTAGCCCTCACATAGTATTTTTGAGTTTGGAGTGTTGGAGCATGAACCCAAGACCTTGCTTATGCCAGGCAAGTGCTGTTCTTACCAAGCGACACTACTGGCCCTTGCTACTGGATGTATTTTTATTTGTTTTAGACAAAGTCTTGCTGCGTAGCCCAGGCTGGCCTTGAAATCATAATTCACTTAGATCAGCCTTTAGGGGGCTGGGACTATATATACAATTACACTAGAATCCAAACTAACAATTTTAAAACGATATTGGTGTTTTGTTTTAAATAAAAATATGTTTATAGTTATATTTTTTTTACTTATATGTATGTACACTGTGTGTTTCTCTGTGTGTATGTGTGTGTGTGAGTGTGTGAGTATGAGAGAGAGAGAATGTGCACATGGTGTGAGTGTGTTACCTGTGGAGGCTGGAAGAATGTGTCAGATCTCCTTTAACTGGAGTTGTACATGGATGTGAGCTGCTGCCACGTGGATGCCGGGAATCGATCTTGGTCCTCTGAGTAGCCAGTGCTCTTAACCTCTGAGCCGTCTCCCAGCCCCTAGACATTGTCTTTCCCTTACAGACCTTAGATGGTGAGGCAGGCAGTATCTGGGAAAGTTCTTCTGCCCAATCACACATGGCGGTGGCATACAGTGGGTTATGAAACAAGATGTTTTCTTTGTTTCAAAGTAAGGTAAAATCACCTTTGTTCATTGCATACATCGAAAGAAAATAAAAACCTATTTGTCATTGTCATTGTGTTGCTGGAAATGATGTTGTTGAATAAAAAGTATATCAGGAATAAGTTTTATAAATGAAGATGCTATGGGTTATTTTTGCTCAGAGTTTTGGTTATAGTCGTTTGGGATTTGGCTTCAAAGTCTGCCTTATTCTTAGGAGCTGTGCCAGTGCCGGCCTGGGGAAGGAAACTGCCCCTGCTGTAAGGAGTGCATGCTGTGCCTCGGGGCCCTGTGGGATGAGTGTTGCGATTGTGTCGGTAAGTCCACAGGCCAGTGTGGCTTCCTGCCTATCTCTTTAAATCACAGAATCCTTGACTTTAAGTGATGAGTCAGGGTGGAGACACACAGACACGCACACGTACTCACTCACACACGCACACACGCACACATGCACACACGCACTGTTGTTGCGGGCACCAACCTTCCATTAGGATTCCTTCAGACCTTTGCAGTCCTGTGGCTGCCCTTCCTTTCAGGTTGAAACTCCCCACTTTTCACAGGCAGGGTACATCCTCTGAGAAAACTCCAGGTAGGAGACAGGTGTTTCTTCCGCCGCAGTTGCATGTGCCTTCATACACTTTGTCTAGCAGGCTTTCTTCCCAACTTGCGAGACGAAGCCAGGCTGGGTGACAAAGGCTGAATAGCAAAGGCCGAGGCAGGAGGACCACAAATGCAAGGCATGTGTGTGCTTACAGAATTGAGTTCAGTGCCTACCTGTCTCAAAATAAAACAAATAAGTAAATGAACAAAACAAGGAAGAGAAAGCAAAAAGCGGGACAGAAGGGACTCTCAGCGGTAGAGTACATGTCTGCCATGTATGAGGCCCTAGTGAGATTACACAACCTACCAAAGGGGATGGATGGGGGAGGGGAGGGAGGGGAGGGAGAGGGAAAGAACTGGTTTCTTCCTGCCTCTTCGAGTCTCTAACATTTATTTTTGTTTTACATGTTTGGGTGCTTGTGTGTGGGTTGTTGCACATTGGGTATAAGGCCCATGGAGGCCAGAAAAGGCTACTGGGTCCCGTGCAGTTGGAGACAGTTGTAAGCTGCCATGTGGCGCTGTGCTGGGATCCAGCCTGTACACAGGATCAGAGTTCTCAACTGGAAGCAGGGATATCTGGAAGGTGCATAATAAACAAACTGCTTTTCCGATACAAAGTGACAGGCAATTTTTCAAGGTTTAAAGTTGCTCTCTTCTCTCTCTCTGTCTGTCTGTCTCTCTCTCTCTGTCTGTCTCTGTCTCTCTGTCTCTCTGTCTCTCTGTCTGTCTGTCTGTCTGTCTGTCTGTCTGTCTCCTCTTTCTCACTTGCTTGCTGGCAGCCTGAGGCTGTACACTCTGCATTCTCCTGCGCACTCTGCTTTTCTCCTGTGCGCTTTTCTTTTCTCGAACTCCCACAGTCATACACACCTCTGTGCGTTCCCCTTTCACTCACACATACACTCTTCACACACACCTCACATTCTCTCTCTGTCTCTAGCTCTTCTCACACTCTCACATTCTCTCTCTCACTCTACACTCACCTGATGCACACCTCACTCTCTCTCCACTCTCTCTCGTTTGCTCTCTAGCCTTTTTCTTGCCCCACTCTTTTATTGATAATCCAAAAGCAGGTAGAAAAAAGGACCTTGTATAATCATTGTTAAATCAAATTCAAAAGAATAACCACATCCAACAAAGAACTAAGAATTACAATTGTTCCCCAAAGTTTCAACCTTCCCCTATTCCCAGGCCTGTTTCCAAAATAATAATAGTTACAAACTTATCATTGTTTAAACTTTTACTTTTGACTTATTATACTTCAGAGCTCAGGGGTTGGGGATTTAGCTCAGTGGTAGAGCCCTTGCCTAGCAAGCGCAAGGCCCTGGGTTCGGTCCCCAGCTCCAAAAAAAAAAAAAAGTGTTTGTCCCTGGAGGCAAGCCTAACCTATACTTCAGAGCTCCGAGGTCATTTTGCTCTAATGATAAATGACATGGGCAAAGCTGCCAGGCAGTGGCCAGAAAGAGTCAGGTTAACCCTTAACTCAGTGGTTCTGCTAGCTTTCTGCTTCTGCCCATTGCACACAATGACCCTCCTCAAAGTCCCAGTGTTTTTTTTTGTTTTTTTTTTTTTTGGTTCTTTTTTTTTCCGGAGCTGGGGATCGAACCCAGGGCCTTGCGCTTCCTAGGCAAGCGCTCTACCACTGAGCTAAATCCCCAACCCCAAAGTCCCAGTGTTTTGACTTAGTTTTACTGGTATAGGATTTTATGTACTCTATACTTTCTTATTTAAGAGCCACTCTCAAATGTTGTACAAAAGTTATTTCATAATTTCAATAGATTTTTCTTTTCTTGGAGTTCCAGTGTTGCCTCTATTTAATTTTCTAATAATTTCTTTAAACTATTATTGTGCAGTTATTACACTGTTTCCAAGATGAGAACACAGGCATGCACCTGGGCCATTAGGGCTGTGCTGTGCTGTGCCCCTATGCCTCAATTTCCAATTGTTTAAGAATCATTACATCAAGGAACATCTAGTTTCACAGAATTCACCAGAGCAGAAGGAGAAAGAAATAGGAAAGTCAGATATAATAGAATAATTATGCACTCCAAGGCCAACTGAAAAGCAGTCATTGTCCAGGGCTAAGGTTAGGAGAAATAGGAATAACTGTTTTTACAAGGAGCTGCCTGCCGTGGGCTTCTGAGAAGTTTCCACCCTGGCCTGCTGCTGGCGGGCAGTCCCTGTCACGGTGTGCGGTCCCCAGCAATGCTGGGAATAGAATCCAGATCCTCTGGAGCTCTGACCCATCCCCCATCACTAGTTTATCTCTTTGTGATTTTCACTTAGAGTCCTTGCTTGATCTCATCCTACAGTCCAACATGTTCTTTCTCTGAAGATTCCCAACCATACCTACCTTCTGAATTTGATTATTCAGAGGTTACGAATATGCAAGTAAAAACACCACATAACTAGTGTTATATTAATTAGGCTACTTTTTTGCTGAAATCATCTTTTTCCAAGTCAGAAACAAAACTATAGATAAAAAGTTTTGTGTGATTGAAATGATTTTTTTTTTAATTTTTGGACTGTTGTTTATTTCTTTAGTGTGTGTATGTATGTGTGTGTGTGTGTGTCTGTGTGTGTGCACGCATGCAAATAGAGGTCAGAGGGCAACCTCAGAAGTTGGTTTTCTTCTGTCACCTTGTGGGATTGATGGGGTTGGGCTGAGATTCTCAGGCCTATGCCCAAGAGCCTTTATCTGCTGGGCCATGCACCAGCCCTGTAGGCTTACCACCGAATCTGCAGGTCTAAATCGGACTCCCAGAACCCTGAATGTGTGTTGGCTGTGTGTATCAGGCTCAGTGGCAGGTGCCTCTATTCATTCTGCCCCTAATAGGCAACAGAAATGTTTGGTCTTGAAGCTGAGCAAGATTCACACACCTGTAATCATAGCTGTCGGGAGCAGGAGAAGCTGGGCTGTAGTAAGACCTTATCTCTAGAGACCAAATAAGTAAACCAACCATGAGAAGAGCTATTAAGGGGCTGGAGAGATGGTTCAGTAGTTAAGAGCACTGACTGCTTTTCCAGAAGATCCTGGTTCAATTCCCAGCACCCACACGAAAGCTCAGCACTGTCTGTGAAGCAGCTCCACGTGATTTGCCACCTCACACTGACACCCCTGCAGGTAAACACCAGTGCACACGTAATGAAAATAAACATTACATAGTGGGTTTGGCTTTTCAAAAGAGCCACTAGAACTAGGCGGTTCCAGGTGTGGGCATGTGTAGGTGTACACATGTGCATGCTTATGGATGATGAACTAGAAACAGAACTGGGAGAGAGCAGAAGAGATCTGAAAGGAGGTAAGAAATGCAGTCAGTAATGACGTGAATGAAGAGTGAGGCAAAGAGGTAAAGAGGCTGTCTGAGCGAAGACAGAGTGTGCTGGAGCAGGGGGGGGGGGCTGCTGGGAGAGGCGCATGTGAAGAGGAGTGGATGAGAACAATGTGTAATCCTCTCTCTCTCTCTCTCTCTCTCTCTCTCTCACACACACACACACACACACACACACACACACATATACACACACACACAGAGTCTTTGTTACCTTTTTTTTTTTTTTTTTTTTTTGGTTCTTTTTTTCGGAGCTGGGGACCGAACCCAGGGCCATGTGCTTCCTAGGCAAGCGCTCTACCACTGAGCTAAATCCCCAACCCACTTTGTTACCTTTTTATTGCTGTGATAAAACACTATTATCAAGTCAACTTAAAGAAGCATTTAATTTGGAGGCTCACAGTTCCAGAAGGTTAAAGGTCATGACCATCATGGTGGGAGGAGCATGGTGGCGGCAGGCAGGCAGGCAGGCATGGTGCTGTAGCTGTAGCTGAGACCTTACATCTTATCTGAATGAAAAGATAAAATAAAAAGAGGGTATAACTACTCCTAAAATAAATAAATAGGAAATGTTTATTGTAGCTATAAGGGAGAAAGCAGGCAGTGGGAAGAATCCAGGCTGAATGTGACCAGCTGACTAACCAGTACCATGAGACGGGGAGGGAGAACAAAAAAGCACCAATCAGGAGAGGTGGCTTGAGCCAAGAGGCCAAGAGACCAATATTGCCCAAAATACTGAGTCCCATAGGGTCAGACTTGGGGAGGGGCTGGGGAAGCCCACCCCCTGGGAAGAAGAGGTTAGGGCATGTGAGGAGTGCTGGGAAGAGTGTCAGGTACCGAGGGATGCTGGGAGAGCTGGCCAGCATCTGTCTTGATATGTTAATAGGCACCTAGGTTAGACATTTGTCCCAGGTTTCTGAGACATAACATTCTAGCCTTTTGTTGATGTTAAAAGAGTGATGTAATCTCTTCTATAACTACTTCCTGCTAAAATTGGTGGGATTAGGAAGGCTCGAATGTGTGGCAAAGCTGAGGAGGAGACAGGAGTGCAGACTGGGTGGTACCTGCTTTGCTTGCTGCCCAGGTTCTGTGGGACCACCTGGGACTAGTGAGATGCTGACAGCTTTGCGGCCCTCTGGGACCAGGGAGCACCAACAGTAGCCATTGAAGGCAGTTTTGGGGCGTGCAAACAGTTGACTGGCAATCTGCTGGGACGGATACAAACTAACAGCAGAAGGTAACACTAGGGTAAAACTTGTGTCTTGGATGTATATTTGACACTTATAAGCCCATGGTCCTGGTAGTTGAGGAGAAGAGAAGGGTCCCAAGACCAAGGGAATGGGGAACCCACTCTCAGGGGTAAACAGGGTAGGCAGTTGGGGAGAGCTTAGGCTTGGATGACAAGAGTACTTATCTGAAGGCCATTTGACCTGTAATAGGTGGATCTAAGTCTCTCAACTCCCTGATAAGAGTTTTGTAAGTTTAGAAAAAGAGATGGCGATGGTATGTCCATTACCATTGGCACTGTTCGTAATCTGTACTGACTCCACACTGTAAGGAAAGAAGGCAGTAGACGCAGGCCTCTGAGTCATAGTAAAAGCTTAGGGGTCCAACAATGAGTCTGGGCTTAAATGATGGCCAGAGGGTTGATGGGCAGACTGGACAGAGATGTTTTCAGCAGGAGGCACACTCTTTCTCTACACTTAGAAGACAATCAAAGAAAACTTACCAGGGCTAGATTCATAGCTTATCAGAACTCCATTGATTCATGTTAAAACCCTGTACTCTCTAAGTCTAACAATGGCATAGAGAGGGAATGAAATCTGAAACTTTGTAGACCATTTTGTGACTTATCTCTTTCAGAGTGAGGTCAGTGTCTCAGCCTTTCTCAGCAGGAACCCTGAGGCCCCATTTAAATGAACTAACAAGGCAGCTGCAGCCTTGGGGAAGGAGCTGGTGTGCCTGCTGCTGTTAAACCAACAAAACTACTCTTAGCTTAGCCATCAACATCCTCAGAGATTTGAGGCTAATCCTTGGCAGGTAGTATAGTGTGTATCCATTAAAGAGACAGACACTTACTGCTACCTGGGCAGTTACCCTAGGCTCCATGTTCTGGTTGGCTTCGTGGGGGCAATGGTCTGTCTCTGGCTATCAAACATGGCAGCATTAAATCTTTAGCTGTGGCGCAGAACAGCGCTGGCCTTTGGCTGCCAGGCCAGAATGTCTGAGGGTTTTCCTGTGGACGACAATCCCCAGAAACTACCTCAATCTGAACAGCAGGCGGTCAACCCAACAGGGCTGAGCCCTGGCAGCAGGTGAGGCGTGGGCAGTTTTCCCAAGTGCTTAGCCTTTTCGAAATCGAGGTAAAGTCCTCAGTGCCCCATCTGTCTTTTTTTTGGAGACCTTATGGTTGCTGCTGCTAGGAGCTGGCATTTCTGTCTATCATAGAAACTTTTTTCATTAAACATTTTAAATGCCTTGTCTACCAGATCTCTGAAGAGTTCGAGGACCATAATCTATTAAGTATACCAGAGTTAAATAAACTTTACTTGTTTTTAGTTACTTGTTAAAACAAGTTGCTTTTTCTCCCCAAGGCTTAACCTTGAAAACACATATAGGAGGCTTAAGTAAAGCTCATCATTGTAAACTAATTACAGTTGTACTTAGCACAGCGTCTTAGTGAGGGTTTACTGCTGTGAACAGACACCATGACCAAGGCAACTCTTAGAAGGACAACAGTTAATTGGGGCTGACTCATAGGATCAGAGGTTCAGTCCATTATCGTCAAAGCAGGAACATGGCAGCATCCAGGCAGACATGGTGCAGGAGGAGCTGAGAGTTCTATATCTTCATCTGAAGGCTGCTAGGAGAAGACTGGATCCCACATGGTTAGGAGAAGGGTCTCATTGCCATCCCCACAGTGACACACTTCCTCTGACAAGGCCACACCTACTCCAGCAAGCTCACACCTCCTAATATTGCCACTCCCAGGGCAAGCATATCTAAACCACCACACATGGCCGTAAGGATAGCACTGAGAGGAGAGCATTAAAGAGCATGGGTCCTTTATAGGTCACTAAGGTATCGAGCACTGACTTACATGTCCTGGGTATCTTTAACAGTTCACACGTCAGTACCTTTTATAAGATTGGGATTTTACAGCTTTATCCCTGTTAAGTTTAAGCCTTAAAAATTTGAGTTAAAGATTTAATTGAAGCTCCTTTAGAATCAAAATAAAACTTTAAACTATAAATTCAGTCCATAGAGATTGGGAATTTTATCCCTTTATAGTGCATCATTATAAAACATCAGAGGGCTGGAGAGGTGGCTCAGTGGTTAGGAGCACTGGCTGCTCTTCCAGAGGTCCTGAGTTCAAATCCCGGCAACCACATGGTGGCTCAGGACCATCTGTAATGGAATCTGATGCCTTCTTCTGGTGTGTATACAATAAATGAATTATAAAAAAAAAAAAAAAATCAGAGCTTTTTATATGACTCAGTTTAAACAAGAGTTGAATTCAATTTTTATTTACACTGTATCCTGAACAAAAGTTGTGTCACATATATATAGTATGTTGTAGCAAATTAAAATTACCCATGTATAGGTTTTTAACTATAAGCCTTTTCTTACAAGGTTTAAGCTAAATTTGCTACAGATTTTATAGATTTTTAAAAACTATTTCCAATGAATTTACAAATCCTGAGATAAAGGCTGTTTACACAATAGTCTTAAAAGATTTTTTTCAGGGTTGGGGATTTAGCTCAGTGGTAGGGCGCTTGCCTAGCAAACGCAAGGCCCTGGGTTCGGTCCCCAGCTCCGAAGAAAAGAAAAAAGAAGAAAAAAAAAAGATTTTTTTCGAGTAGAGTACAGAGAAATCATAGTGTAACTTTAATTTTTTTTCAAACCTTATTTTTAATGATTTTTAAACACTTTAACCTCCCTTGTAGCCCACCACCCACAAGAGGTAGTGGGAAAGAAAGGATATGGGGAAGTGGACCTTTTTAGAAAGGTTCTTTGGAGCAACTCCCATCTGTGTTGTCTGGAAATTGGCAGTTCAGTTCACAGGTCAGCAGGCAGCAGCTCTGTCCACTCACAAACGCTTCACAGACACACCAGCAGTCCAGTTTAGTAGAATCAGGTTAATAACAAAGGTGACATGACCTAGAAGAGACAGCCAGGCCTCAGCCTCAGTACATAACAGCAAGAGGGACCCAGAAGGACACCAGGAAAAGTTCTCAGGTGTACCTCTCTCAGGGGAAGATCAGCGAAGATGGGAGACCCACATTGTTCCCCAGCCACCTGTACCAGCAAGCCAAGCTCTCTCCATCACTCCATGGAGACATATTTATACCCTCCAAACATCACATGTCCTCTCCATCACTCCATGGTGACATATTTATACCCTCCAAACATCACATGTCCTCTCCATCACTCCATGGAGACATATTTATAACCTCCAAACATCACATGTCCTCCATGTGTCTTGCCTTAGCATGGGTCTTGCCTCTGGTGGTGACCAGAAGCTTTTTGGTGTGTGTCTCTTTTTTTTTTTTTTTTTTTTTTTTTTTTTTGGTTCTATTTTTCGGAGCTGGGGACCGAACCCAGGGCCTTGCGCTTCCTAGGCAAGCGCTCTACCACTGAGCTAAATCCCCAACCCCGGTGTGTGTCTCTTTATGGAGTCCCAACAAATGCAACTCAAGTACACAGTGTAAGACAGACCAGTACATGTGTGTCCTTAGCAAAGAATCCGTCATCATGTGTTCTTTCATGTGCATGTGCTTGCTTTAGCAGAACATCCTCTGTCCTGTGTCAACTTCAGCAAAACATTCCTTCACAAGCCTGTCTTAGCCTTTCACACCTGTGTTCACTTTAATGAAACGTTCTGTCATGTGTTTACCCCAGCAAAACACCATCTAAGTGACTCTCCACAGAACCCCTACGTGATCATTTTATCATAGAGATAAAGATTTTCAAGAACGAAAACTTGGAAAACCCTAGAGATAAAAGACCTTGGATCATTTGCTTTTGTGGCGGCAGATGTTGTAACAGTCTTTGAGAGTTTGGAACTCAAGTGTACAATTGCCATTGAGCTGTGTACTGGGGCAAAGCTGTTTGCAGTAAGACTTTCATAAAATCCCTGAGTTCGTGGAGGAAATTGAGTCCAAGGAGAAAAATAGAAAGGTCTCGAAACAAACTCCATGCTGTAGGGAAGGTTCCAGTAAGCTCTAAGAGAGAGCCAAGAGCCAGAGAGCAGTGCATCCATTAAGGACAAGAAGGAGCCAACAGGAACTCCACCCAAGGGAGTGATCTAGTATCTTAGAGACTGTGAGGGCACAGAGATGCTGCGGGCTTAGTAGATAGAGAGTTGCCCATGTGGTGGGGCCCCAGAGCACATAGCAAGGAGATTCCCACATGGTGAGAGGCCTGGCAGGCAAGGCAGACTCCAGGAGGCCACAGAGGAGACATCCCAAGTCGGCAAGAAGAGATGGTTGGTTAAGAGCTGGTGGGGGAAGGAGCAGTGGGAGAGAGATGGACTCTAGACTCAGAATCAAATATGACAGGACCAGCAGAAACAAATGTTCCACATACACCTTAGGAGAGTCAGATCTAGGCCCTTGGAAGGGAGCCCATTTATGTCCATTCTGTGGTTTTGGCACCAGATGAATGAAAAACTAAAAGGAGAGCATGACTACTATCAAAGCGTGGAGCCGATTTTATTGCCGATATAAGGGAGAAAGCAGGCAGAGTTCAGGCTGAACATGGCCAGCTGACTAACCAGACCATGCAAGGAGAGATGTGGAGGGAGAGCAAGAGGGGAGCAAGCCAACCAAGAGAGGTGGCCCAGGCCAAGAAACCAGCATAGCCAAAGTGGCTGAGTTATATAGGATCATGCTGGGGGAAGGGAAGCGAAGCCCAGCCCCTGGGAGGAGGCAGAGATACCGAGGGATGCTGGGAGACCTGGCAAGCATTCATTTCCATATGCTAATAGGCATCTCAGCGACTTGTCTAGGTTTTTGAGACTTAATTTTATCCAGAAATAGGAGGCAGAGCACGAAGTGGTAATGGTGTGAGAATTTTAAACCTCAAAGCCCACCCTGTTGGCACCTCCTCCCTCAAGGCCACAGCTCCTAATCCTCCCTGTCTGTCTTAGGGTTTCTCTTGCTGTGAAGAGACACCACAACCACAGCAACTCTTATAAAGCAAGCACTTGATTGGGGCTGGCTTACAGTGGAGAGGTGTAGTCCAGATTGTCATGGCAGGAAACATGGTGGCATGCTGACAAACATGGTGCTGGAGAAGTAGAGGGTTCTACATCTTGATCCAGCAGCAGCAGCAAACGCAAAAGTGACACTAGGTAGAGCTTAAGCAACTGAGACCTCAGAGCCCACCCCAGAGTAAACTCTTTCTCCAACAAGCTTGGCCCTACCGACAAGCAAGGCCAACCTCCTAATAGTGCCACTCGGGGGCAGGGGGAGGGGGAGGGAAGATGCTATGATGACGTGCTTTACTTTGTATGCTAACTAAAAAAGTACAAGTTTATTACTAAACCCTTTTCATAAATTAGTCCCTTTTTTCAGTAACCCTGTGAGTATGGGCATGTTATTAACTGGTTTTATTGACTGGATTGACTGTGACAGAGTGAGAAAAGAGGGTGTTAACCAAAGACTCGGGTGTATGCGTGGTGCCCACAGAGGTTGGAAGCGGATATTGTGTACCTAGGACAGGAGTTCCAGATGGTTATGAGCTGCCATGTGGTTGCTGGGAATCAAACCCAGGTCCATTGGAAAAGCGGCTGGTGCTCTTAACCACTGAGCCCTCCCTCCAGGCCACTGTAATGTTCTTAGGCACGCAATATAAGAACCTACATCCAAATACCTAGGGAAGGTAGAAGGGGGCGTTTGATGCAATGTTCAACCCCTAAGTAAATACGTCTTCCAGCTCAGCATGATAGTCTCCCTTTACCTATCTTCTACCCTTCCACGGAAGACACTTCTAAAATCAATTGGAAACACTGAAACAATAAAAGGAAATAAAAACAGAAGCTTAATTGGAGTTTGCATAGCTATATAAAGGGAAAGAGAGATTATCACTATTTTCCTAACAGATTGGAACAAATTCTAAGAATTTCTATTAAAGACGATTATGGTGGAATAACCCCATGTAAACCCTTAGAGGTTCAGCTTAATGGGTGCATCAGGGAGAAATAAACTCTAGGCGAGGGTCAAAGTTGGGTCTTCATCATACAAAGAGTGAAGGGTTTCCCCAGTCTAAGGACTGGACACAAAGGAAAACAGGGCAAGTGTCAGCAACTGAGGGTAAGTCTGTAACTGATTGTCTTTTTGAGAAAAGGTATCTGTACTGTAAAAAACAGTTACAAAAAGCATTTGTTTCAATCTGACTAGAAAATATTAATTAAAAGGGATTGATATTGACTATTGAAATTAATATCAGGATTTGGGGGCTGGAGACATGACTCAGTGGTTAAGAGCTCTGGCTTCACTTTGAGAACCCAGGTTCAGTTCTTACCACCTACAAGGTGGTTGACAGCCATCTCTCACTCCAGTTCCAGGGGTACAGTGCCCTCTTCAGGCCTCCATTGGCACTGCATGCACACAGTGCATAGATATCACAGATATGAATGCAGGTAAAATATCCATACATATATATAACAGGATACTCAAGAAAGATTTAAAATAGAGGGCTAGGGGGATGTCAGCCAGGAGTGGTTAAAGCACACCTTTAATCCCAGCACTCAGGAAGCAGGCTGATCTGTCTGAGTTCGAGGCCAGCCTGGTCGACAAAGCAAATTTCAGGGCACCCAGGACTGCTATACAGAGAAAACTGTCAATCAATCAATCAATCAATCAATCAATGTATGTTAAAAAAATCAAAAAATAACAGAAGAAAATGTCCCAGTGTTCGGTTGAGGGGTTCTTCACATTGAAAGACTCCACAGAATGCTGAGCGATTTCAAGAAAGACTTACCTATAGATAATCCTTTATGAAAATGTATAGCTTTGGGGTTGGGGATTTAGCTCAATTGGTAGAGCACTTGCCTAGCAAGCGCAAGGCCCTGGGTTCGGTCCCCAGCTCCGAAAAAAAAAATGTATAGCTTTCAAGTTAAAGAAGATTCTAGAAGACTTTAGAAAAAATAATACCTGGGTATGATGTACACAGCCTGGAAGGCTGGGGTGGGAATCTGTGTTTTTCCAGTATGGAACTGGTGTTGGCGGAGGGGCATGTAGATAGCAGGCAGATGCAGGTGCCTGGAATGCAGCCTGCAGCCCGCACCGCCCTCAGCAGTCATCTGGATCACTGGGTCACTGTAAGAACTAAGTTTTCTCCTTACTTTGTATTAGGTGAGCAAAGGGCAGAGCTCTGCCATGAGGGTTTCATGGATGGTTGCAGTGTGCTGTTACCATAGTTACCACTTCTGCATCCTCTTTTGCCCTCCCCACTCATATTGGCCCTCTACTGACATTGTCCCTTTGTACCTTTGTCCTTTATTAGACAGGGTCTCACTGCATAGACCACAAAGTCCTGACCAAGCTGGCTTGGAATTGACAGAGATCCACCTGCCTCTGCCTCTGAATGCTGGGATCAAAGATGTGCACCAGCCTTTGCCTTTTTAAAAAGAGAATGTACATTCTGCATTGGAGAGAGAAATTAAAGTTACAATAGAAGACCAGTGAAATAAAAGTAGGGCAGAAAAGCAAAGAGAAGACATACATTGAAGAAAAGTAGCAGGATAAACTGAGAGTTCAGTTCTGAACCACTGGGAAACAGCTACACAGGAGAGGCGGGAGACAGACAGCCCTGGCTGAGGCAGTGAGGAAAGGCTCTGAGCTCTCCTGTGAGGGGAAACTGGGCCTTCAGACTCTCAAGCAAGAGGTTGAGAATATATTTGCCTCATAATATTTTCCTCAAGAAATGTTGAAGCTCTGTTCTGTGCCCAACACCCCTAAACTTAGTAGTGCAGAGGTCCGTCCATGTGTGTCAGGCTACTGAAGCAGTGCTCACACGTGTGACGGAGCGTAGGTGTCTGTCAGAGATGAGTGGGTGGCAGTACTGACATAGAGTGGAGGTAGAATTCCTTCAAATAACAATAGCGTAGTGCTCTCGAGCAGCTATAGTTTGTCCTTATCCTACATTGTTTTATTTCTTCACAGCTTTAAAAGATGAGCTTGCTGGATTTAACAGTCTGACTCTCAGGACTTGAAATATATCATTCCAGCTGACCAAGGTGGTCACTTGGGAGACTGGGACAGCAGGATAGTCACAAGTTCAAGGCCAGCTTCATGGTGGGCTTCATGGTGAATTCAAGACAAATGTGCACAGTATAGAGGCCTTGTCTCAGAACACGCACACACACACATGCACACACGCACACACGGAGCAGTAAACACTGTTTCTCCCTTGATTCATGCTCTGATGCCCCGAATTTTGTCATCTTTGACGTCCGTCCGTGGCATCTGTGCGTTCGTCTGACTTAGTGGTGAGTTGGTGATGCTCCCACAGCAGTTTTATTGGAACTGTGCGTAACTTCGTCCAGGTCCCTGCCACCCCACGAGCTCTGCTGCTTTGCCCAGTCCTGTGGGGCAGACCTTTAGATCCTTGTCATCTCAGCCAGTTCAGTCTCTTGTGCTGTGCAGCTGTGACCCTGTGGCAGAAGCTTTGCCTTTCTGTCACGATCCCCGTACCTCTGAGTGGTGACCGCTTCCTTCCCGTGAGCTGCTTCCAGAGAGCAGCCCCCTCTCCGCCCGTCTCCGGTCCCCTCAGACTGGAGGAAGCTAGCTGCTCTAAGAAAGTGACCTCCGCTCTACTCCTTCCCACCCTGGTGCCAGATGCAGATGTCAGCTGTCCCTTGCTGTCGTGTGTCAGCTCCGGCTGTCTGTGCCCATTCATTGTCTGTCACCACTGTGGGTCCTGACTGCTTCCATCTCTCCTCCTCTCAGAACAAACCGTCCTTTGTCACCTGACTCTCTTCACAGTACTTCCAAGAGGCAGCCTCTGTGTAGTTCCTCTCCACGTCCTGAACTTAATGGTTACTATGTAAATCACATGCCTTTCCCTAATTTTATAAATGCACAACACTGAATTTTCTGCCATGTAATGATTAGCACTGGAATTTGAAGTCTGACCTTTGACCTCAGCGTGCACCCTTTCTTCTCTGGTTACCTCTTTCCTTACTGTAGATCTGGCGGAAGCCTTGCGGTGTTCAGCAGGAGTCTGCTAGACGGTGCTTGCTGTCCGCTGCACTTGAGGGTTACTGTAGCATGTGCTCATTGCAGCAGTGAGCATGCGAGCAGTTGAGTCATGAGTCTGGCTCTGCTCCTAGATTATGTAATAGCAAGCAAGACAGCCACTTTATTTGGGCCTGTTTCCTCACGGAGAGGAAAGTGTTCTTACTTGATCATTGATGTGATGTTGCCATAGAATCTAAACTGTTAAGTTCATGTATCTTAAATTTTATGAGAGATACACGTTATTCTACTCAGCTCTTGCCAATTTCTGTAAGAATATGTAAAAAATAAAAATACACACACACACACACACACACACAGAGAGAGAGAGAGAAAGAGAGAGAGAGAGAGAGAGAGAGAGAGAGAGAGATTTTTCTTGTCCTAAATTTATAAAATTTAAAGAGTTTATCATTTTTGGCTTAATTTTTCAAACTTTCACTACAGGGAAGACACAAAACTCCATAGGAGACATAG
Organism: Rattus norvegicus; assembly: GCF_021556685.1. Classification (NCBI taxonomy): domain Eukaryota; kingdom Metazoa; phylum Chordata; class Mammalia; order Rodentia; family Muridae; genus Rattus; species Rattus norvegicus. The sequence goes on along the minus strand of NC_141542.1, from coordinate 120,621,539 downwards.
TAGATATTAAAGTGTGGGATATGATTTTGTTTTTAAAGGGTAATAACAAGGAACCTGATATACACACAGTCTTGATCCCCAGCACCACATAGAACCAGATGTTGTCTTGCACATCTGTAATCCCAGCACACGAAGGTATAGGGATAGGAGGGTTGAAGATCATCCTGGGGCTGTGGTTTGAATGAAATGTCCCCCACTGCATGTGTGTTTAAACACCTGGCCCCAGCTGAAGGGAGAAGGAGGACACCAGGCGAGCCCTGAGGTTTTATGCCTGGCCCCACTTCCTGTTCATTCTGTGCACCCTGGCTGTGAAGCTGACCACCAGCCTGGGACTGCAGGAGTGCAGTTCCACACGGGCTATACAGTGTTGGGGTTTACCTGGGGCTTGAATAGCATTCTAGCAACTGAGCTGTATCCCAAGCCCTGGGCTTCCATGCTCACACTGTTAACTGAGTTGGCGAAAGCTGACATTCCATGTCTTACACGCGCACACACAGGTGCATTCCTACATATCTGTCCTACCAAAGCCTTGGAATCCCCTTCTGTGCTGACTTGTTTCTGTTAGTGGAGGGGAGTTTGGAACTTGGTTTGCTCAATGGCTGGTTCTCATTATTTCTTTGTCTTTTCAAGGGTAAAAAGGCTATGAAAACATAAATATGTAACATTAATAATCACAGTGTTAACATACAGAGCTTTCACTCCTGGGAATTAGCAGAATCCTGCAATATTGTAATCTGTGAGGAGAGTGAACTTGTACGACCTCTTTCCACAGGTATGTGCAACCCTCGGAATTACAGCGACACACCTCCCACTTCAAAGAGCACAGTGGAGGAGCTGCATGAGCCCATCCCCTCCCTGTTCAGGGCCCTGACAGAGGGCGACACCCAGCTGAACTGGAACATCGTGTCCTTTCCGGTGGCAGAGGAGCTGACACACCACGAAAATCTCGTCTCCTTTCTAGAAACCGTGAACCAGCCACATCACCAAAATGTGTCTGTTCCCAGCAACAATGTTCACGCCCCTTTTCCCAGCGACAAAGGTACCTGTTCTACTCTGCAGTCCCTGTGGTTAGAACGTCCTCGTTCTGGGGTTTGAGTCAGACTTTACCTCTTTATTACATGACATCTGTGTTTGCTGTCAGGTGCCTGTCACAGCCCCATGAGGTCAGGGGTTTGCTGACAATGACAATTTGTTTTTATTTTGTTATTGTGTCTGTGTGCCTTTGCCCCATCCCTATGGATACTCTGCTCATCTCCCAGGCTTCCGTCCGTCAGCCTGGAAGCTTTGCTTGTTACTCCCCTTAACCCAGCCCTTTCTACTGAGCCTCCCTCTATCCATCAGGTCCCTATACAAACAACTTATTCCCAGCCAGACAGACAAGGTGCCACATGCGTGTAATCCCAGTCAGATTGCGGAAGCAGGAACCAGTCTTGGCTGCATAAGCAGAGACCCTGTTTCAGAACAGGAGCACATGCTCCTCCGTGCCCAAGAAAACCCGTAACTGTTACCATGCACTCTCGTCAATGATTTATCCCCTTTAGTTTACTTCATGCTACAGTGTGTCTTAGCTAGGCAGCCACGGGGGAGTCACAGCCTTCACTGAAAGTGTGTCCATGCTGTTGGAAAGCAGAACGTCTTTCTAGTGACATCCTCCACTTGCTAATGTGTGTTATCACTGTCAACAATTCAGTTGCTGGCTTTAGTACAAATTCTCAATGTAACTTTAGGACAGGTTTCTCCAATCTTCTTTGGACTTTGGAGAAATGTCTGTTTAGGAAACTGACATTTGTTTGTTGCTTCGTGGATGCTTGTTAGATCATCTAACCTGGTGTCTTTGCTGCCTTTCTCTAAAGTGAGTGTCTGTCTGTCAGCAAATGAAGCTCTCTTCCCTCACTTTTGTCCTGTGCTGTAAGAGGCCTAGAAGTGACTGCGGGTAACTCTGAGTGAGCGGCAGAGCTCTTCTTGTGTGTACTGAGATCTCCGTTTCCTTTCAGAGCACATGTGCACTGTGGTGTACTTTGATGACTGCATGTCCATACACCAGTGTAAGATCTCCTGTGAGTCCATGGGAGCGTCCAAATACCGCTGGTTTCACAACGCCTGCTGCGAGTGCGTCGGCCCGGAGTGCATCGACTATGGCAGCAAGACTGTCAAGTGCATGAACTGCATGTTTTAAAGAGGAAAAGAAATGCACATAAGCAGGTCAGTTACCAGGAGGACTGCAGACTACTCAGTAAGCCATGGAGTGCAGAACTCTTGAGACTAGCATGCTAGGAGTGTGTTAGACTGTATCATTGTGACTGTGCTTTGTATGTTTAATGCCTTAGCATTTGTCTGCCATTGGATTCAGTAGAACTTTAGTCACGTGAGAATCGGGTTCAGAGGAGTCCTGAAAAGATGTGACGACGTCTGACAGGAGGGGCTGCCTTCTTCCAGCTTCCCAAAGGCTTTTGGTTTTGAGCGTGATAGCCCAAGCCTGATGCATGCATGTGGCTCTCACCTGCCAGTTCTAGGATGACAGGTAGTCGCACCTGTCTCGATTGTGCCTTGACTGGCTCATCGGGTTTACATGAGTAAACATTGCCATCTATAACTCTAACAGCTCACATTCAAACTGTTTTACACTGGCTTCAGAAAGTAAACGTTTACTGTATTTCACCACAGAAGGGTTTACCTAGGGCCAGCAAGCTGGCTCAGGGGATGAACGTGCTTGCTACCAAGCCTGACCACTGAGTCTGATCCCCAGAGCCCACATCGTGGAAGGAAAGAACCAGCTCCTGTAAGTTGTCCTCTGACCTCCATGCATGTACAGTGCATGCATACAGGTATGCATGTGCGTGCACACATAAATAACTACATGGTTAAAAAATGTAAACCTCTTACAAGGTGAAATCTAAATCCACCGTGTAGTGCTCACGCCGACAGTGACTTTGACAGTGTCCGCCGAAGTGCTGATGCAGTGGTGTACAGAGTCACCACCATTCATCAGAGTGGCAGACTTGCCTCTGCCGAGAACTGCATGGCACGGCTTTGAAACGGCATCAAATGCACTGTGAGGACCTGGATGGAGAAGTAGCCAGGGAAGAGCAGCGGGGCTGCAGATGAAGCCACATGAGGAGGCTCCATGTAGAGCCCCAGGTAGCAGCCGTCTGTCCCTCTTCAGGTGCACAGCATGGCTGAATGTGAGGCTGGCAGGAGAGCGTCTGGCTCAGCAGCACAAACCAGCCAGGGTCTCCAGCATGCGTGAGAAGGGAGAGGCTTGAAGAAAGATTTGCAGACATGGTCAGAGAAGGGCAAAAATGTTGGGAACTCCTAGTAGGGCCCACCTTAAAGCTATGAATAGTCACTGATTTTGTCACTTTGTAGCACTGCATTTGTTTCTGGATATCTGAATCTAAATAAGCATCATATTTCAAGGAGCTATATTTCTGAAATTACAGGGGAAGCTGTTTAGTATGTTGACTCCTAGCCTACTACAGAATTATCCAGTATTTTCTTCTGTAGTGTTTCCAGGGAGACAGACTTCAATACTGCAACCCTTCATAGTAATAATATCCTCACCTTTAAGCATGAATCAAAGCAAATATTTAAATACACAGACTCAATTTTATAGACTTGCTATTTTCTCTAGTGCATATCTGAATTAAAAGTAACTTTTTAGGAATAATCTTTATATGACTACATATTTTAGTACATAAAATAGAAAATGTTCTCAAACACATTCTGTATTCTCATTTGACTAGCTACAAGACCGGATTATAATGGCTGTCCATGATAATATCCGATAGATAGCAGGTGGGTGCGCAAGGTCTTCCAGCCTTGTACGACGCTGACTTAGGCCGTGGGTGGGTGTGATTATTAAACACCAGGGTCCTCCCACCTTTACCCTCAGGGCCTTGCAGACTCTTCAGCTCCTTCCTTCTTAGCTCCCAAGGGCTGTGGTCTTCTTGAAATCAGGAGGAGTTCTGAAGGACCACAGCCGCTGTTCTCAAGAAAGTTTGTACATGACGGAAGGATGTTCTGATGGTTTCCCGCAGTGTGTCTCGTGGTTGTTGTTGTTGTTGCTATTGTGGTTCTTTTTTGTTGTGAGACAGGATCTCTGTGCAGCCTGGCCGACCTGGAATGTGTCGTGTAGACCAAGCTGGCTGTCCTCGTGTTTTCTCTGCGATGGCCATAAACATTGTTCAAATACGTCACCATCTTTTTAAAACTTTCATTATTAAAGTTTAAAATATAGTGTGTCTTTTTTTACTGTATACATTTTCTGTCAACAATTTTTAAACCATTTGCTTTAACTTTTTTGTTGCCCTGTTCTTCCCATTAGAAATGATCCCCACTGAGATAAATTTTATATTCATATTTTGTGTATTTCTCCTGATTTGCCAAGGCCTTGAAGAAATAGCAGCCATTACCTGAGAGGTTTTATTTTCAGAGCCAAGGGTTGTGTGCATACTTGTGCTCCCACCACAGAGAGGCTGAACAAGACAATGTCCAATCAGAGGATCCAGCCTGGCCCCGAGTCCATTGTGAGACATAGCCTCAGACAGCTCAAGTCCTGTATTCAATGTTTTGAGTAGTGGCTTTTTCCTAAATTGAAATTAAAGATTTCAGAAGCTAGCAGTAGCACTAAGTTTGGACTTTCCACAGCATTCTAGCAATTACACTCCTTACTGAAGAGTTTATAATAGTTATGTTTCTTTCTCAATAAAAAATGATCTTGTTTGTCTTATAGCCAGATCCAAAAAAAACACTAGACTTTAAGGTCTAGAGGTGGGACTGTCACCTGTCCTGGTGCAGCCCCTGTTCCGCCCTGAGCACCAATGAGAGACAAGCACTGGCTTGTGGACCAGAAGTTGTTATTAAACTTACACGTATTTGCTTCCTATAGCAAGACATGGGCTTATGGGCAAGTTTTTCTCATAACATTTATGAGAAAACATTTTTTCCCCATAACATTTAATTAGGGCTGAACTTACTCATAATTAAGGTGCGAAGGTGAAAAGAATTGGAGTGAAATGTACTGTTTGTTTGCACAGGATGCTGTGAATGGGTCCACACACCAAAGTATAACTTGTAATGTTTCAGAAAATAGCGCTGTTATTAGCATATTTGAACAAATATTTACAATTTTAAAAAAGCACCAAAATAGAAAAAAAGAAAGTAAAAATCTGGAGAATGAGAGCTGAGAATGGGCTGCGGTTTAAAGGGCTGTACTTAGAAAGCATCTTTTAAAGACTCTAAAGGCTTTGTTCATTCCCAAGAGTCTATGTTGATTCATTTAACGTGACCGACGACTTATATCTATAGTTGTGAATATTTTCATTGGTTGTCTCTGTAATCAAAAAAAGGTATTTTAATAAAAAATAGAAATGACTGTGAGTTGTATTTTTTCTTAATTTCAGCAGAGAATGCTGACTATGGAGTTAACACTCTTCCCTTGCAGGATGTCCCCACAGAGTCTGCTGGACCAGCTCATCCAAGTGTGAAACAAATGCTTCACCATTCTGCTTCTGCAGGGCCCTGACAGTGGCTGCCTTAGAGTGCTCTAGCAGACAGACTGACAGGCATGTCATGTGACAGCACCCAAGGCAGCCATGAATGTGGCCCAGCACATATGTGTGTGGATGTCATATTGCAGGGTCAAGACTGAACAGTCCTGATAGGGTTAGAAAGAGAAAGGGGTGTGAGAAGTGACTTTCCCAGCTCTCCCACTGTAGCTTGCTGTCATGACCTCACTGTCAGATGCTGGGAAGAGGCACCACAGCCAAGGCAGCTTATGAAGAAAGCACTTAACTGAAGGCCCGCTTTACACTTCGGAGGTTAGTCCCTGGTCATCATGGTGGGGATGGGGCAGTAGGCAGGCAAGCACAGTGTTGGAGCAGCAGCTGAATATCGATTCACAGACTTAGCACATCAGATGTCAGGATGGAAACACCATTCAGGCCTTGAAGCCCAACACAGCAACCCCACATACCAAAACAGGAGCAAAGACCTGCCAAAGCCGGGCTGAAGGCTATGTCAGCATCCCAGGATGTGGCTGGGAAAGTCCTCCAGTGAAACTCCTGTACGTGCTAACCCTGCAGGTTTGCTTCTATAGTTCTGCTTCTTGCTAACTGAAGTGTGCCAGCCAGGATACAGGTTTTTGTGAATCAATACAAAGGCCTGGGCGGCATAGTTTGGGCCAACAGTAAAGACTCTCCATTTGGCTTTCGGACTGCCCAAGTGGTCTCTGGTGGGCTTACCTCGAAACAGGAGCAGGCAGTGATGAAGGCCTGGCCTGGCATGGGCTTTGAAACCTTAAAGTCCACCCCCAGTGACTCACCTTCTCCAGTAACACCATCCTTACCTTTTCTAAGTAGTCCCTCCTCTCGACTGGGAGTGAAGCATTCAGATATATGAGCCCACCAAGGCCATTCTCATTCAACCCACCACACGTGCTAAAATCTGCCACCTCAGAGAACACGCGAGTGTGAAGAGTATGTTATGCTAAAGAGAGAAGATGAGGGGACGGGGCTGGGAAGTGAGTGAGGAAAGACAGGATCCTTGTTTGGAAAGTCATTCCAGTGGCAGGCAGTCATGCAGAGGTTAGAGCTGAGACACAAAATTGGAGACCACACCCGCAGCCTTGATGATCAGACATCCAGGTGGCAGGACAGTGCCAGGTGCACCTGTCCCTACAAGCAGTTGGCAGGCATGATGGTACACACCTTTAATCCCAGCAGTGTCAAGGCAAGAGGATCTCTGTGAGTTCTCTCTGTGAGTTCAAAGCCAGCATGGTCTACATAGCAAGTTCCATGATAAGACAATGTAGAAAGATCCTTTTTTAAAAAATTGCTACATAGTAATTAGGTATATTTGTGGGACACAATGTGACCTTTCAGGACATGTATACAATGTGTAATGATATCGTGCATGTGTACACACACACACACACACACACACACACACACACACACACACACGTCACCTCAAACTGATTCTTTGTGTTACAAATATTAAAAAAAAAAAAACAACTTTGTACTGTTTCTTCAGATTCTATTCTTGTCAACATTAGTTCTGCTGTGCTTTGGAACACCAGCAGTGAACCCCACCCACCTGTGCCAGCAGTGAGCCCCCACCCACCTCTGCCAGCAGTTAACCCCACCCACCTGTGCCAGCAGTGAGCCCCACCCACCTGTGCCAGCAGTGAGCTCCGACCTGCCTGGCTGTTGCACATCTTGCTGTTCCTCTCGTGCCTTCGAACCCCTTGCTTTCCAGCCTCTGGCGGCCACAGCACCTGCTCTGCTCCACTGCCTGCACGTGACATGCAGTCCAGCATGTAACATAATATTCCCTTGCACCCATGGAGATAAAAAATCCAGTTTTTTATGTGACTAAGTAGCACTGAGAATGTATACTCTTCCTGTATCCAACTACCCATAGAACTGTTCGCAGGCGGCAGGCCTGGTAGTCCCCTCTATTACCACCGGGTAGGAATGGGGGTGGGGGTTGTAGCACAGAGTTGTGGGGGGTGTTTTAGGGATTGTAGGTCTTTAACACTTCGATTTTTATTTTTTTCCTAACGAATAAAAAGGAAATTCATTTTACCCAGTGTTAGCCCAAATTGATGGAGGCCATTGTTTGGCTGAAGCCTCTGCAGCAGAAGCAGAAATAGTCTCTCACACCCCATGCCCCAGAACCAAACCTTAAGGAGCTGGTAAATCCCCCGAGAGACCAGTTTTTCTTGCAAGAGCAGACTTGAGTCTACCTGAGCATAAGAAAGGCCACCTGCTTTAATCTTTTCCAAAAATAATAATAATAACTAGATGCAACAGATTGTAACCAGTCAAGTTTTTTTTTCTATGCCATTTCCTTATTCTAAATTTGCAAAGCCCACTATTTGGTGGGAGTTCTCCATGTTTTGTAGAGGATGCACCCTGATTGATAGATAACTAGTAAAAGTCGATTAGATCTGTGACTCAAACTATTACAGTGTCATCTTTGACTCACTTAGTTTTGGAGGCAGTCTGGTTTTATTGTCTAGGTTAGTCTTAAACTCCTGGGTCAAGTGACCTGGCCCCAGCCTCCTTGAGTCAGTAGGACTAGAGGCATAAGCCACCCTCTCCTTTTGACTTGCAGCTTTGGCTTTGAGATGTGTGTCAGTTTGGAGTACACAGAGAAATCTTCCTTCTCTCCTGCTGGCACTGGGGGCTGGGGAGTTCTCAGGCTGGATCTTGGAAAACCAGAGACCCCCATCTGCTGGCCAGAGAGACCAAACTTCCCCTTACGGGATTTCGAGGAGCCACCGAGGCTCAGTCACAGCCACCGCACTATATAGCAAGATGACTGTGTGACATGTGACCTGGCCCTCTATCTTCCTGTTGCAGCCTTCTCTATCTGACATACCTGCAAAGGTAACGCCTGCCCCCTTCTCCAATAAATAAGAAGGCCTTTGTGTCACTGAGCCTCAGAGAGCCTAGAATTACCCTGTAGGAGCCTTCTGTTCTTCAGAAACTTTCCTGTTTCAGATACTCTGCTGGAAGAAGAGAGAACTGGAAGCTGGGAAGAGATCTCATCTCTGTGGCCCCATCTCAATGTGCTCTCTACCTACCTGGCTGGGGCTTGTAGGCAGGCATTTTCCCCAGCTTCTGCATTGCCCTTTCTAAGGGAAGTTCCCTCCTGGAAATAGTGGCAGCCCAGCCTAGAGAATCCCCGGATAGGTGACAGAGGCTTCTAGCTGATATCAGTCAGATTTTACCTGATTTAAAGAAAGCAATGAGACAGGCTGTGTTGCCACCCTGGTTTACAGGGTGGTATCTATGTCCCCTATACCACCCCCATCCCATCCCCACCCCACCCCACCCCCATCACTGTCAGAAGTGAGTCATCTAGGAAGGCTAAAGGTGTTTAAGTAAGTTTTCTGGAGATGGCACATCGTTTGTTTTCTGCATGGCCTGGGATGGGAGAGCTCTGAGAGGCGAGGTCCTAAGAGACTTCGTCCTAGGATTGCTTCTCACAGCTGATTCGCCTTTCCCTGTCCCTGTGGCACAACTTAATGATTCCTGGGCATCAGCCCACACTATTGGGCAGATTTCCCACATGTCAATGTGAACATGAACCTTCCTGAATCAATGCTGTTTAGATGAATTAATGATTTTATAGAATTCCTGATTTGCTAACTTTAGGAAGTTTTTGGGAGATGGCTTTAGCTCCTTTCAGAATCAAGAATATAATATGCCCATTCCTCATAGACTAGTAAGTAAAGGCTGCATAATAAGAAATACAGCGAGCTTTCACAGTTATACTAAGAAGGGAGATAGGCTTGGGTCAGATTTGTGATCAAGAAGACCTTGGGTCAGGTCCAAAGATGAGGCCACAGGTGTACACTGTGATAAATCAAGGCCATGGGAAACTGCTGCTTTGAACTTATACTGAGCTTAGAGAATGAAACACTGCTTTGAACTTAATATCAACACCCTTCTGTAACTCCCCTTTCGTGTAACATTTTATCTGTGAAGTGATTTTCTAAAGAACTTTTGTCTAAGAAGGTATAAGGAGGCCAGAGAGAAGGAATAAGATGGTAACATCCGGGGCTCTGCCCCATCCATCCAAATGCATATATGTATATATCCATTTGTCTATACATATGTATGTATGTATGTAAATATGAACGGACACTTGTGGAGCTGGTAAGACAGGTGGTCAGCCCCAACCAGAGGGTGTATGTATATATATATATATATATATACATATATATATATATATATGAATATGTAATGTATGTGTATGGATATGTAATGTATGTGTACGAATATGTAATATATATGAATATGTAATGTGTTGTATGAATATGTGATGCATCTGTATGAATATGTAAAGCATGTGTGTGAATATGTAATACATATGTGTGAATATGTAATGCAGTGTGTGAATATGTAATACATATGTGTGAATATGTAATGCAGTGTGTGAATATGTAATGCATGTGTATGAATATGTGATGTGTGTATGAATATGTAATATATCTGTGCATATTGCCTGCATAAAAAGTTTTCTTTCTGCATGTGTGACTTTCTTTTCCTTTTTCTCTGGCTCTCATAGAATTAATGAAACCCTAAAAGAACAAAAAGACCCGAATAAATGACCTTCCTTACCTTACAACTCTCCACTCCTACCCCACCCTGGCTCCAGAATAGCAAAGAGTTAGGAAAGAAAAAATTTTACCAAGAGTGAACTACTTTTGCCCTAACAGTCCCTACTTTTGCCATACTTTTGTCCCCTATCTCTGCCTCCCCTGAGGTTTCGGTGGTGCTGGGAAGCCCCGCCCCTCACCCCACCCCCCACCCCGCAAACACCCTGTCTCATACACTTCTACTGTCTGTCCTGCTTCTGTTGCCGCCCAGGTTCTGCATAAGTCATTCCTTCTGCTGGCCCAGGTATTCATAGACTGGTTCCTTGGTCTGATCAGGTCTCAAATGCTACCTGTTCACTCAGGCCTTCTCTGCCCCTCTCCCGATGACTCATCATCCCGCTCTAATTCCTTCATACCAGAGATACTCCCTACAGGTAGCTTTGATGCCTGCTTATTATCTGTTCTCTGGGCGCAAGTGGCAGAACCTCTGTGGTTGGGTGTTGTAGAACTGTGTACTCCATGTTACTTTTGGGAGTTTGGTCCCCGGTATGGCAAGGTTGGGAGGTGGTGGGGCCTAGGAAGTGGGGGCTACAGGAAGTGATTAGGCACAGGTTTCCTTTTCTTGTCAGTGACAGAATCCCTAAGAGATGTGTTGGGGCTGAGGAGTTCCGTGCTATAGTTCTTTTTGCACACAACCACTGGCTCCCTTTCTGTTTTCCAGCCGGTTGAGATGAGGCTACGCAGCCCCTCCAGAATGCTATCACCACGCTACTTAAGCTGTAGCCACCAGTCTTATAAGAAATCCCCAGCCTTGGGAATGGAGCCACAGCCTTGGTTTTGAGCTATGATAATGTATTAGCCTTGCCCAATGCTAACTAAATCTTTCTTTAAGGGGTCTTTTTGTTGGTTTTGTTTGTTTGGTTTTTTTTTTCTTGTTCTTTTGTTTTGTTTTAATGCTCCTGTGGGAGTTTATGCTTATCATATGCATTCAGGAGCCTCTGGAAGTCAGAAAAGAGGGCTTTGGATCTCCCAGAACTGAAGTTCCAGGTGTCGATTCTGGAAAGCCAACACAGCGGGGTCCTCCCAAGAACAGCAAGTGCTGTTAACTGTTAACTGTTGAGCCATTTCTCCAGCCGAGACACACACACACACACACACACACACACACACACACACACACACATACAATTTTTTTTAAAAGAATCTGTCAGAAGAATGGTTTCAGTTGTTGTTGCTTGTTTGTTTTTTGGTTTTTTGATTTTTTTTCTTTTCTCAAGAAAGGGTTTCTCTGTGTAATAGCCCTGGCAGTCTTGGACTCGCTTTATAGACCTGGCTGGCCTCACACTCAGAGATGGGCCTGGCTTTGCCTCCTCCCAGTGCTGGAATCAAACCACGTCTGGCCTCAGAAGAACTTTTTCATTTTTTAAAATTTATTTATTTACACCCTGACTGCAGCATCCCTTTTCTCACCTCCTTCCATATACTCCTTCTCCTCTCCCCCACCATGCCCCTCTCTTTCTTCTCAGAGAAGAGGAGGCCTCCCATAGGGGTCCAAAGGCAGGCAACAGAGTGAGAGACAGTCCCTGCTATGGTTGTTAGGGGTCCCGAGAGACCGAGATACACATCTGTTACCTAAGTGTAGGGGTATATGTCCGTCACAGGCATGTTCTTGGGTTGGTTATTCGGTCTCTGAATGGGTGAGCCCCTATGGGCTGGGGCTAGTCAGTTCTGAGGTCTTCTGGTGGTATCCCTTGATCCCTCTGGCTCTTCTAATCCTTTCCTCTCTCTCCTTCATAAGATTCCCTAGGCTCCGCCTGATGTTTGGCTGTGGGTCTCTGTATCTGTCTCCATCAGCTGCTGGGTGAAGCCTCTCAGAGGACAGTTATGTCAGGCTCCTGTCTGCAAGCACAGGACTTTACAGGACTTTAATCTCAGCACTTAGGAGGCAGAGGCAGGCGGATCTCTGTGAGCTTGAGGACAGCCTGGTCTACAGAGTAAGTTCCAGGACAGCCAGGGCTACATTGAAGAACCCTGTCTTGAAAAACCAGAGAGAGGGGGAGGGAGGAGAGGAGAGAGAGAGAATAGGGAGAGGGATAGGAATTTTTTTTTTTTTTTCGGAGCTGAAGACCGAACCCAGGGCCTTGCGCTTGCTAGGCAAGCGCTCTACCACTGAGCTAAATCCCCAACCCCAGGAAGGTATTTTTAAAGACTGTTTTTAATCACATAAAACACTAGCCCAGGTTTGCATCTGTTAGTGATGCTTGTTATGTGGAAACTACTGTTTTCCTCAACCTCTCTAAGGCCCCATTCTCCTATCTTGATAACGGGGAGCCTCCATGCCTTAAGACTCAGAATGTCCTCGTCATCGTGGTCATACACAGAGTTTACTTCGTTGGTGGGGCCAGGGCTCGAAGCAGGGAAGGGAGCACTGAAGGGTTCTCGTGTTAAGGTCACTGACCATTTACTAGGGTGAACCTTCTCTGCAAGAGTTCGCAGCTCTCATTTGTGAGCTGCTTTATGTAGACTTTCCAGGTCCTTCTGGGGATCTTTTTGCACAAGAGTGTGACGCTCCTCCAGGCTGCAGCACACATCCTGGCTCCACTCCTGCAGCTATGGCAGGGGTGGGGTGGGGGTGGGGGTCGTGCTCATGCTCCAAAACAATGACAAAGACAACAACACAAAGCCGATGTGACTCCCCAAAGGACGTGGCCTCCAGCTGATGAGGAACAGTGACTGCAGTCCCGGAGCCATTCTGTTGACACTGGAACACCCTCCTGGGCTGTGCGGAGAAGGGCCTTCCCCAGCATGCTGGTCTCCAAGGTCTCCTCCTGCGGTCTTTGATTTCTGGATAAACAGCAGAACATCCACGAACATGTGAGAAGGAGAGGAAATTGGTTCTTATTCAGTGTTTGATTCCTCTGATGCTAATGAGTTATACAGACAGACTGGGAAAAACACTACCCATAATTTCAGTTGCTTTCAAATGCTGATCTTTCTACTGGAGCTATAAGCCAGGTCTGCAATGGGGACCCTTCTCCAGGGGAGCAGAGACAGCACCTCAGAGCACGCACACATTCCACAGGCCGGGAACTGAAGGAAGACACCTCTCCTGGCTCTCAGAGCTTATCCAACTGCATCCTGGGTAGGAGACCTCTCCCTTCATTCACAAGTCAGTGACGGTATGGCCTGTGTGCACTGATTCCATACCGGTGCCAGCTAGTTTTATGTCAACTTGACACAGCTAGCATCATCTGAGAAATGGGAACCTCAATTGAAAAAAAAATGCTTTCCTAAGATTGGGATTTTGGGCAAGCCTGTGGGCATTTTCTTAATTAGTGATTGATGGGGAGGACCCACTCTCTTGTGGATGGTTCCATCCCTGGGCTGTGCAAGCCATGAGGAGCAAGCCAGTCAGCAGCATCCCTCCATGGCATCAGCTTCTGCCTCCAGGTTCCTGCCCTGCCTGAGTTCCTGTCCTGGCTTCCTTTGATGATGAACAGTGATGTGGAAGTGTAAGCCAGCCCTTTTCTCCCTAACTTGCTTTTGGCCGTAGTGTTGGTGATCATATCTACGTGCTTCTCTTCTTTCCTCTCCTTTGTATGTTTGTGTGCATACTGTGCATAGGTATGTGTGCTGTGTGTATAGGTATGCATATGTGTGTGCACGTGTGTATTTTGTACGTGTGTGCATGTTTGTGCTGTGTATACATGTACATATGTGCGTGTATGTGTGTGCACATGTGTGGTGGCCAAAAGACACCTACAGTGTCATTCTTCAAAAGCCATATAGGTTGTTTTTTGAGACAAAGTTTCTCACTGGCCTGGAGGCCAGGTGGCCAGCGAGCCTCAGAGGCCATCTCTGCCTCCTCAGTGCCGAGTTGACTGGGCCACCACACCCAGCTTTGTTTGCTTGGTTGGTTTGGGGTTTTGTTTTGCTTTCTGTGGGTCCTGGGATAGAACCCAACACTTCACTGCCCAGGCAGTCCCTGCCCCTCCATGAAGCAGGTCCACTGACTCCGGCATAGAGAAGCTAAGAAAGTAACAGGGCCAGGGAGGAGAGGTGCTGGGAGCAAGTGCCAGAGGCTGGGCTGACAAGGCTGGGCACAAACAAGGGAAGGTCAGGGAGGATATTCTCTCAGTAATCAGCCTGAGTGGGAACTTGGCTAAACCATTCTAATTACACGGGGCTGGGGGAGGGTGGGGCTGTTGTCTGTGCCTGTCACAGCTGTGACTGGAAGAAAAGCTACAGAGTGAGAGAAACGGAGGACACAGCCCAGTTGCATACAAGGTGGGGCTGCATCTCGGGCTCCTTCACTGAGGCACGCAGACCCACCTTGACTCCAGAATTCTCCTCAGCCTGCATGTCTGTGCCTGCATGGGACAGCCGGGACTTTCTTACCACGATCTGATTGATTTTTAAGAAATTTCAGTTGATACTGACTGTCCAAAACCTAGGAGATAAAATATTCTAGACGGGTTGTCTCTGCACAAATCTAACTTTAGCTCTAAGAAGGGAAGATTGCTTTAGTGTTGTAGGTCGGTGCAGGCCTGCACCCAAGCCTCTGTACAACTGCTACCTGCATGGTAAAGCCCAATCCAGTGCCACCCTTCACACTGGACGTATGTACCTGTCACCTGCAACAGACCACTGAGTTGGTGGCGTTCTTTTTTTTTTTTTTCCCCCGGAGCTGGGGACCGAACCCAGGGCCTTGCGCATGCTAGGCAAGCGCTCTACCGCTGAGCTAAATCCCCAACCCCAGTTGGCCGCATTCTTCCAGGCCACGGTTCCTTCCAGGAGCCTGGACACCTCCGGCCCATCCGTCTTGGTTCCATTAGCAGGAAACATAGTGCTTACCACTTCTAGGAGTCTGTGGGTGACTTCTCCATAACAGAAGCATATTAATTTCCATTAAAGCTCAGTCAGCAAAATACATCACAGAAGCACGGAGACAGTTTGATCCCTAGCGCTCACATAAAAAGTGTGCAAAGTAGGCCTCCTTTGTCATCCCAGAGATGGGGAGTGGAGGCAGACAAGTCCCCGAGGCTAACTGGACAGCCAGCCTCCCTTAATGACGCCATGGAAAACCAGAGTGGAGCCAGCTGCTGACACAGCAGGTAGAGGTGTTTGCCACAGAGCCTGCAAACCTCAGCTCAATCCCCGGGTCCCACAGGGAAGCAGAGAACCAGCTCTTAAAAGTCATCCTCTGATTCTGGTACTAACACAAAATGAGTGAGGTGTAGTACCCTTGGATGTGTAATCAAAGCAACACATTGTAACGTTTGTAAAATTGTAAACAGACTTAATGAATTCTAAGTATATTGGTCCTGCAGAATGATGTTGATGGGATAAAATGCATGTATGTGATAGGTGAAGACGAAATGGAGTGAATTGAGGAGATGGGGAAAGGTAGAAGATGGCCAGATGTTTAAAGAACAGTCAGACTCTGTTTTGTGTATGTTAGACTGAGAATTTAATTCTATTTATATTTAACAAGAATATCAATGAGAAATTTGCAAATTTGTTTTACAATTGTGGTCTGTGGGTGGTATGATGGGTGTTGTTTGTGGAAAGCAACAAGGTTTTATTACTTACTGATTGAAAACATTAAAGTTCCCTAGTGCCAAAAAAAAAAAAAAGTCATCCTCTGGGGGTTGGGGATTTAGCTCAGTGGTAGAGTGCTTGCCTAGCAAGCTCAAGGCCCTGGGTTCGGTCCCCAGTTCCCCCCCCCCAAAAAAAAAAGTCATCCTCCTACCAATCCACACCCACAATCCATCCACCCAGCAACAAGTGTAAAAACATTGAAAAAGCAAGGTGCTCCTGAAGAAAGACATCTGAGGTCGACCTCCGGCCTCCATACACATCCGGGCACATATGTCAACCAGCGTCCTACGTCAAGCAGGAAGCTCGACGTCTGATTCTGTTTGTTCTGAGGAATTTACGTGTGTGTGTGTGTGTGTGTGTGTGTGTGTGTGTGTGTGTGTGTGTATGTGTGTGTGTGTGATGTTAGTGTGTGTGTGATGTTAGTGTGTGTGTGATGTTAGTGTGTATGTGTGTGTGATATTAGTGTATGTGTGATGTTAGTGTGTGTGATGTTAGTGTGTGATATTAGTGTATGTGTAATGTTAGTGTGTGTGTGATGTTAGTGTGTGTGTGATGTTAGTGTGTATGTGTGTGTGATATTAGTGTATGTGTGATGTTAGTGTGTGTGATGTTAGTGTGTGATATTAGTGTATGTGTAATGTTAGTGTGTGTGTGATGTTAGTGTGTGTGTGATGTTAGTGTGTATGTGTGTGTGATATTAGTGTATGTGTGATGTTAGTGTGTGTGATGTTAGTGTGTATGTGTGTGTGATATTAGTGTATGTGTGATGTTAGTGTGTGTGTGATGTTAGTGTGAGTTGACCCTTACATTCATGCACCTCATAAGTCGTCCTCTATTACTTTCCTACTTTATCTTCTGAGTCAGTCCTTCACTGATCGACGAGACTACACTAGCCAATGATTCCTGGGATCATCCTGTCTCCTCTCCAGACCTGGAATTACAGGTATGTGTGGCCTTGCCTGGCTTTTATGTGGGTACTAGGGATTGGAACTTAGGTTCCCATTTAAGCTCTTTACCTACTGAGTCATCTCCCAATTCCAGGAAGACTGAGCCCAGCAGTTTAGGGCCAGCCTGGGCATCAGGCCTATGTAGCATTAACTGTCAAGTTGACACAGTCTAGTTCATCTGAGAAGAAACCCTTCATTAAGGCATACCCTCCATCAGATTGGCCTGTGAGCATTGAGGCATAGCCTCCATCAGATTGGCCCATAAGCACTCGGCGGGGGATTTTCTTGATTATTAGTTGATGCAGGAGAGTTCAGCCCACTGTGGACAGCCATGTCTGGACGGATGAGTCTGGGCTATACAATAAAGCTAGTTGAACCCAACAAGCCTGCAAGTGACCCAGGAAGCAGTGTTCCTTTGTGGTTCCTGCCTCTGAGTTTTTGCCTTGAGTTCCCTCAAAATGACCTTGATGTATAAGCTAAATAAAACCTTTCCTATCCAACTTATTGTTTATATTCTATCAATAGAAAAACTAGGAGTGCTACATAGATAGATAGATAGATAGATAGATAGATAGACAGACAGACACACACACACACACACACACACACACACACACACACACACACACAGCACTTCCCATTTTCTTCTTCTCAGAGGATCAAATGCAGAGCCCATAAAACCCTCTCTTCCATTCACCTCTATGGCTCCCTCTCCGGAGTCCTGCCCCATGCTCTGGAAATGCTTCTAGTCCCCTTACACACAGGGACTCCCTGTGCCTGAATTGCCCTCTAAATGACTACGTCAAAACTGGTACCAAGTTCAGCACAAACTGTGCTATGTAGCTGAGGTGTGGCTCCGAAGCACAGCGTTTGGAGTCCCACAGAAACACAAAGAGAAAAAGAACAAGAGGAAATGGCCATCATGTCAGTGCCACTCATTCAATAATGACCTCTCCCAGGGCTGCACCTGTCCAGGCCGGCTGTGAAGAGGCCTCTGGGTTCCTGATGAGGCCATTACTGAAGGTCCCAGTTTTGCTCTTTAATTGCTGCAGGGACTTGATGTTCACTCGGTGTCTGAGCCTTATGCAAATCAAAGGTTACGAATGTTTTCCTTGAACAGGACGGATGTGTGAGCTGGCTGGAAAGGAGCCGCGTGTTCCCCAAAGGCGGGCTGAGTACACGAGGGGCAGAATCCCCTGCTAGACCTTGGCAACGTCTTGCTGGACGGCTTCTATTTGAAAATATCTTAAATCTTGGGAAGAATTTTCTCTGGCCGGCTCTGGCGTGGAAACTGTACTATTGGCTGTCCCATCAAACGGCACAAGGATTCCTTCTCTAAGGGCAAATGGAAACACAAGCAACATGTGGCCTCAATTATGGTGATGACAATGTATCTGACGGGGCACACATGCTCCACTGTGGACACAGTGCTGGGGAGTGGGGTGGAGACAGTCAGGGGGCTGAGTGACAGTCGAGGAACACTCTGAGCTGATCTGGGCCCAGGCGGAAGGCTCTGAGCCAGTCTGGGCCGTTTTGGAAAGCCCTGAGCTGGTCTGGGCCGCACACAGCTCGCCTGTCCCTTGACTCACTCATTATGCTAAGGGATAAGGTCTTTACTCTTCGTACCATTCATGCATGTTCAAGATAGAGTGCTAAAAACTGGTCTGGAGTAACACCCACCTCTCGATTCTGGAACCAGTTCACCAACACCACCAACAGGCTTACCGGTGCTTGTGGGTCACCCAGGAGGATGGTTCCCACCACACCTGACGATTACCAAGTAGGTCTGTCTATCTAGTCAGATAAAGATTTCTTGGAAGAAATTTTTAATTTTTGTGACATTGTTGAAGGAGCTGGTCAGGATTACCTCTAAGAAGAGAGATGATTCTCCCCCTGCCTTTTAAATCTGTGCTTTCTGAATGTACTATTTAAAATATACTGCTTAAAACCACTTTATTCACTTAGTAAATGATCTGGTGTTGGGTCTTCGTTCTCGAAGGCTCCAGGAGCTTTTGGATCCTGTTCTGCCTACTTTTGAATATGTCTGGAATGTTCCCAAGTGAGAATTAAAATTAGTGAGCCTTTTAATTTGTTAAAAGCACACTTTAGCCTTTAATCCCCCACACTCGGGAGACAGAGGCAGGTGTTTCTGAGTTTGAGGCTAGCCTGGTCTATAGAGTGAGTTCCAGGACAGCCAGGACTACACAGAGAAACCTTGTCTTGAAAACCAAACTGGAGAGCAGCACCTTGGAGGTCCTGTGGGTCTGTGTCTTGTTTCAACAGTGTTTGGATGGAACAGACCCGGGGACTCCCACTTTATTAGCTTCCAGTCACCTTACGAGTCTCTCCAGTCACCACCTCTGGGACCATCTTCCTGCTGCCTTCGGCTCCTAGGACCAGCCAGTACCGTCCTCGAGGTTAGCCCCATACTCCGGATCAGCCATGACCTCTCAGATTCGTCAGGATTATTCCACCGAAGTGGAAGCCGCGGTGAACTGCCTGGTCAGCTTGCACCCGCGGGCCTCCTACACCTCCCTCTCCCTGGGCTTCTTTTCTGATGGGGATGATGTGGCTTTGGAGGGCATAGGCCACTTCTTCCCCAAATTGGCTGAGGAGAAGGCGAGGGCACCGAGGGTCTCCCCAAGTTGCAGAATAATTGTGGGGGCCGTGCTCTTCTAGGATGTGCAGAAGTCATCTCAAGATGGACGGGGTAAAACCCAGGAGGCTAGGGAGGCTGCCTTGGCCCTGGAGAAGAACCTGAACCAGGCCCTCTTGGATCTGCATGCCCTGGGTTCTGCCCCACCCTCATCTCTGTGACTTCCTGGAAAGCCACTTCCTGGATAAAGAGGCAAAGCTCATCACGAAGATGGGCAACTGCCTGGGCCAACCTCCGTAGGCTGGCAGGGCTACAATAGGTGTGCCCCAGCATCTCTGGGTGAGCATTTCTTTGAGCGCCTCACTCTCAAGCATGACTAGGAGGCCTCTGAGCCTTCCAAGGGCTTCCTCCTCTGCTCTGCACCAGCCGCCTCAGGACCTCTACCCGAATGAACCTCTAAAATCACTAGGCAGCTCTGTAACCGCCCTAGAGCCTCTCCCAAGCCTTGGACCAAGTAAAAATAAAGCTTTTTGAAACAGGAAAAACAAACAAACTGATGATATATTAAAAACTCCAGGGGTTGGGGATTTAGCTCAGTGGTAGAGCGCTTGCCTAGGAAGCGCAAGGCCCTGGTTTCGGTCCCCAGCTCCGAAAAAAAAAGAACCAAAAAAAAAAAAAAAAAAAAAAAAAAAAACTCCACATAAGGGGCTGGGGATTTAGCTCAGTGGTAGAGCGCTTACCTAGAAAGCGCAAGGCCCTGGTTTCGGTCCCCAGCTCCGAAAAAAAGAACCAAAAAAAAAAAAAAAAAAAAACTCCACATAAAATAATCAGTCATAAATTGTACATTTCTTCTTTTCAACCTTCCCCTTGAAAGTTCTCTTTCTATAAGGAACACAAAAGGAAAGTACACTATGAAGACACAGGTATGTTTTCCCCAGCAGACTCAGGA
This sequence comes from Rattus norvegicus, assembly GCF_021556685.1. NCBI lineage: Eukaryota > Metazoa > Chordata > Mammalia > Rodentia > Muridae > Rattus > Rattus norvegicus. The sequence continues at coordinate 120,601,335 of NC_141542.1, read as the reverse complement.
GAGAGAAACCAGAGACAAAGAGTGGGACTGTTTGCCCTCTGCCCTTACACTACAAACACCACAAGGCTGCAAACCCCTGCTGCGTGGTAGTTTTCTACACATCCCTGCAAGAGAGCGATTGATTCTGCAGTGGGGACTCAGCTGGGTGTCTTCTGTTTCTGACAGAGTGGACCTAAGGGTGCTATCAGAACTCACAATCCCAGATCAGACGCCAGCCCCACCAGGTGGATTCCCTAAAGGACAGCTACAGGAAAGTCAGAGCTCTCCAATCCCCTCCCTTGACTCATTTAATCCGTTTCTTTGACCCAAGAACTTGGAGCACCATTTATATACGTTTGTTGCCTATTGCAAGAGATATCACAAAGCCTGTCTTGCCAGTACGGGTCTGTGATCTGCTTAGGAAGCTGAGGCAGGAAGATGACAGTTAATAAGCCCAAGGCGTGGGAGGAACAGTTATTTATTGGCTACTTTGTAACGTCAACTTGACATAAGCGGGAGTCATTTAGAAAGAGGTAACCTTAATTGAGAAAACACCTCCCCCAACTGGCCCATGGCAAGTCTGTGAAACATTTTCTTTTAAACTGATGATTATGTATCCAGCACACTGTGGGCAGCGCCACCCGCCCAGGGGGTGGTCCTGGTTACTATAAGAAGGCAGGCTGAGGGGTTGGGGATTTAGCTCAGCGGTAAAGCGCTTGCCTAGCAAGCACAAGTCCCTGGGTTCGATCCCCAGCTCCAAAAAAAAAGAAAAGAAAAGAAAAAAAAAAGAAGGCAGGCCGAGTGCTGGAGAGACGGCTCAGTGGTTAAGAGCACCGACTGCTCTTCCAGAGGCCCTGAGTTCAATTCCACATGGTGGCTCACAGTCATCTGTAATGAGACCCAATGCCCTCTTCTGGTGTGTCTGAAGACAAGCTACAGGGTACTCATATAAATAAAAATTCATTTAAAATAAATAAATAAATGAAAAGAAGGCAGACCGAGCTTGCTGGCCACGGGCAGTGAGGCAGTAAGCAGGGTTCCCCTGTAGCCTCTGTTTTATCTTCTGCATTCAGGTGGCTGCCCACCTCGAGTTTCTGTCTAGATTTTCCTCAGTGGCCAACTGTTACCTGACAGTTGTAAGCTGAGAATAAACCCTTTCCTCCCCAAGTTGCTTTGGTCGTGGTCCTTTATCAAAGAAGCAGCAACCCTAAAGAAACGTTGTCAGAAGGGTTGGTAGAAACATTCAGATGAAGCATCTCGGTGGCTGGGAGCAGTCTCTGTGGTGTGGTACTGGCCGTGTATCAATCACCTGAGTGTGGGAGCCAAGCACCACCCAACTGTCACCGGCTTTCTTCTCTCCCCGACTTTGCTGGTGGGGGTTGGTCGTTTTGCTTGTTTTGCTTTTTACATGAGCCTCTGTGTAGCCTCCACGAGCTTTGAACTCAGCGTGGCCAGACAGGGTTCACACTAGCAATCTTCCTGTTTAGCCTCCAAGTGCCTGTGTGTGCTGCTATGCCCCGGTCCAATCAGTGATCGGCTATAGCATAAGACCTCTTTTTTTTTTTTTTTTTTTATTCGCAAAGTTTGTTAAAGATAAACTGGGGTGAGTTAAATAGGTTTACCTTGCTGTCAGGCTTCATAAGAAAGAAAACTCACAAAACAGGTTCCGACGAAAGACAAACTCCTGTGCTGTTGTTATTGACTAAAACTTTACTTTTTACTATTCCTTATTTAAAAGAAAAAAAAAAAGTGTTAGGGGCTGAAGAGATGGCTCAGTGGCCAAGAGCAGGCACTACTGTTCCGAAGGTCCTGAGTTCGATTCCCAGCACCCACATGGCAGCTTACAACTGTCTGTTGCTGTCTTTTGGAATGCACATGTATATGTAAAGTACCTATATACATAAAATACATAAATAAATCATTAAAATAAAAAACTGTTTTTCGGGTTGGGGATTTAGCTCAATGGTAGAGCACTTGCCTAGCAAGCGCAAGGCCCTGGGTTCGGTCCTCAGCTCCGAAACAAAACAAAACAAAACAAAACAAAACAAAACGAAACTAAAAAAAAAAAACCTAAAATGTCCAGCAGCTAGAGCACCCCTTTCAGCTGTTTATGGACATTCTATATAAAAAAACTGTTTTTCAATGACTGCTCTCAGTAACCACTCATGTGTCTACTGGTAAACAATTAGATCTTTACAGATAAAAAGAGTTTAAAGTCTATATAAGTTATGAGGACCTGAAGAAGTGATTTAAGGTATGCAAAACAAATAAGGTTTAAAGATGATACGTGGGCTGGAGAGATGGCTCAGTGGTTAAGGGCACTGACTGCTCTTCCAGAGGTCCTGAGTTCAATTCCCAGCAACCACATGGTGGCTCACAACCATCTGTAATGGGACCTGATGCCCTCTTCTGGTGTGTCTGAAGACAGCTACAGTGTACTCACATACATAAAATAAAATAAATAAATAAATAAATCTTTTTTAAATAAGATGATATGTACAATGTTAAGAGCTCAAAGTTCAAGGTTTATCAGTGTAGTTCTAATAAGTTATTAATCTAACCTTGGCAAAGCACTGATAAGATAATCACAGCTTCCAAATTTTACATTTTCTTTGGTTGCTTTCTAAATATTCAAGAGTGCTTCTCATTGTGCTAAAAACACCAGTGTCCAATCTGCACCCATCTAGACCGCTGGACAGAGGAAAGGCTTTTACCCCAGAACTGTCTTTGGGTTCTCAAGCTCTTCTTCCCTTGTTCTCAGTTTCCTACTAGGAAACCCCTGTCTTATCACCGATGACGATGATGAGTGTTCGTGCTTCGTTCACGCTGATAACTTTGTCTTTGTTCTGCTTTGACCCAAAGGTGCTGTCTGCAGACATGCTCACTGCCTTTTCTACATGAGGATTTCAGATTGTGGACAGTGATCATACAAACACCTTCTGTCCCAGTCTGTCTGCCTGCTGATCCCTGCTCAGCCAACAGACACCATCCAGGAATCACCTGGGGCACTTTGGGGCAAACTGCTCCAAAATGGCCTGTACCTTGCTAGCTCTTGTGATCCTACAAGAATAGTGAGTCTTGGATTTACTGAAAGCTGATCCTAAGCAATCCAGCCGCTGTGATTGTTTCCTGTCTGGTAAGCTTTGGTCGGTGAACTAGGTGTTTCTGACAGAATTTCTCAGATCGCCGACATTCCCCTCCTGGCCTTTCACTGACATTCTAGCCTTGAGGACCACGATGGCCCAGCTTTGATGAAGTGACAGCAGTGTACCTTGTAGTCCACAAAAGGCTGGAATCTGTGCTCTCGGGCAGTCCAGATATCTAGAAATGAGCTCGAGCTGAACTATAGAAGGATTTCTGGAAGCTAGATAAAATCCAGCATCCCTCAGGACCTTGAACAATAAACTCCCTTCCCTCAAAAGGAGTCATTTCCCTTCTGGCAGAAGGGACATGACTGCAAATCAAAGACCATGCTGGCCTTCAGGCCCCCTCAGTTACTACATCCCAAAGCATCTGCATTAGTATTCTGGTCCTTCTTACTCCCCACCCCCACCCCCAGCTTCCCTCCTTCCTATATAATATCCTCTCTGTATAATTCAAAGTCTCCCCTCCCCCGTCCCTGCTATCTCTTGCTATTCTTACTATTTATTCTCTCTCTTGCTGCCCGTGTGTTCCCTATTTCCTCTCTCTCTCTCTCTCTCTCTCTCTCTCTCTCTCTCTCTCTCTCTCTCCTTCTTCCTTTCTCTCTCTCCCACTCTCTCTCCTGCTATCTCTTCCTGTCTCCACTGTTCTCTCCCACATTTTGCTTCTCTTACAGGTAGGCCTAGCCACATCCAGCCTGTTTTACCTTGTCTCTTCTCTGAACTCTTCCAAATGCCTCTGGATGCTCTCTGTCTCACCCACAATACCAACTTTCCTCCCTCGCAGAGTGGTAATCAGGGCAGTTTCTTTGCTGCATGTCCCTAACATACAGTTGAGTAAATCAAGGGGAGAAGGCCTGCCCGTTGTGGGTGGAGCCATTCCCTGGGCCGGAATCCTAGATTGAATACACGGGAGAAATCAAGCTGGAGACCATTCCTTTTACTGACTGTGAACACAGTGTGATAAGCTGCTCCAAGATTCTGAAGCCTTGACTTCACCCACCAGATAAACTGCTGCTCCTTTTAGAGTATTTTATCACAGCGACAGTAAAGTAACCAAGATAGCCGTACAAGTAGCTGTTTGAAACAATTTAGCTTTTTAAAGCTGTGACTCAGTGAATCTTTACTGGAAAGTCTCTAGGTAGAGGTTAATTAGTGGTTAATTAATTAGGTTAATTACGAGGTTAAGCATAAGTCTTCAGCTAGGCGTTAGTTAAGGGTTATGCAGTAGCCTAAAATACCACCATTGACATTGAGCTGGGTTTTGGCTTACATAGGAATACAGAACTCTCTAGCCTAATGCCTCCCAAAGTAATTATTATTACAATCTTTACATATAAAAAACTAATTGTCATTTAGTACTCTGGTCTCATTGTTGGAGGTGCTTTATTACTTAGGATTGTCTCTGTTCTGAGTTAGAGGGCAGCCTTGGTTGGACTCAGAGATCACTATGTTTTGCCTCCTGAGTGCTGGGACTAAAGGTTCACACATCGTGCCGGCTGACTGCTACTTTTAATTAATTAATTAATTTATTTATTTCAGTGACAGTACACTGTCACTGTCTTCAGACAGACCTTCTTGTGGTTACACTCTAGATATTTCCAGATACACCAGAAGAGGGCATCAGACCAACCCTACTTTTAATTTTTAAAAATTATTTTATATGCGTGGGTGTTTTGATTACATGTTTATATGGATACCACGTGTATGCCTGGTACCCAAGGAGACCAGAAAAGGGCACAGGATCCCTTAGAACTTCAATTACAAAGGGCTGTGAGCCTCCATGTAGGCCCTGGGTCCTCCGGAAGAGTAGCCAGTGCCCTTAACTACTGAGTTATCTGTCTAGCCCTCATAAGTTTTTTGTTTTTAATCCAAATATAATTCCACTTTATAGAAAGTGGACTTGGGTTGTGGAGGGTCTTCCTGTGCGATCCACCCTCTCTCAGGCCGGCTGACTCGGGTTTTCACCCGGCCTTGTTTGTGCTCACACAAGCTCTAGCTGCTGAGTTTCGCACATCTTCATAGCCAGCAAAGTGAAGTTGCTTTGGGCACTCCTCTGCCTGCACCGTGAAGTGGTTAGAAGCCGATGTAGCTCTAAGCCGGGCAGGAACCGCTTAAGTTTGAAGCATTCCTGGTTCCCGGCCGCTCACATGTCTCAAGGCTTCAGAGTCTATTCCTGTTCCCAGAAAGGGGGAAAAAAGTACACAAAAACTTCACGTATATGTCTATGGTTCATTTTAGCCGACTGAGAGTCTGTGTCAGTGAGCTTTCCTGTCATGTGACAAAAGACCCCAGCTAATCAGCTTTCGAGAAGACGGTTATTGGGGCAGTTTGAGAGGCCCCATCCGGGCTGCACAGCCCCATCACACCGAGCTGTCAAGAGTATATCAGGGTGGAAGTTCGTGGCTAGGGGACCTGTCACTCAGTGTCCAGGAAATAAGTGAGGATGGAACCAGAATCCCAGTGTTGCAAGGGCACAGCCCACGATCTAACTTCCCCTAGCCAAGCCCCTCTTCGAAATTGTTCTATGCCTTCCCTGCAAAGCCACAGACCCGAGACTAAGTCTTCAACATCCCTGCCTTTTCGGAACATTCCGGAACTAACTTTAGAAGCCTCTATTTTATGTTGTGCAAAGAGGGGGAATGAACACTTGTACTAAAGCAAGAAACTGTGAAAGCCCAGCTCTGGTCTCTTCCCACTTCTCCCGCCGAGCCTCTCCGTCCCACCCCCCGCCCCCCATGTCCTGCCAGGGTTCCTAAAGGCTGTGCTGTGCTGTGTTCTGCTCAGTCCCGAGACTGCTTCCTTTCCTTCCTGAGTCCTCAAGACCACAGATTTTAATGCTTTTCCCAGAATGGAAAGCAGTTGCAACTTCACAGAGCTGTGGGGTCCTGTGAGCCCTCCAGGGAGGGAGGGCTCTGTGCAAAGCAAGCTCTGCTCTATGAGATGGCAGGAAGTGCTAGGGAAGACAGGCAAAGGGGTACCCACTGAGAGGCTCACTTTACAGAGGGAACCTTACAGAGGGCTAGCCTAGCCATGTGGACATAAGGCGCAAGCACCCACTGAGGGCTCTCTCCCAGGAAACAGTCTCTGTCTTTAGGATCCATCTTTTGAAGTTTAGTCAATCTGAGCTTTTAGTTTACTTGAGCCTCCTTCCATAATGTATTCTCTTGCCTTCGCCTAACTCGGGTTACCTTGGGAGGCCTGGGAATCCAAGGGATGACATGGGAAGGAAGGAAGGAGGGTTCTACCGCCTTGGTCCTCCTCGGTCTACAAGGGGAAGTCCAGGAAAGGGCACAAAGGGAGATGAGCCCTAACTCTACCCAGCCTCACTCAGGCAGAGGGGAGGTGAGTGCCCTTTGAAGACTCACACTCATGGGCATCAGAACATGCCCCTGAAGTCCCAGAAAGATTTTTTTTTTAATTAAAAAAGGAAGGCTGAGGGTTGGGGATTTAGCTCAGCGGTAGAGCGCTTGCCTAGGAAGCCAAGGCCCTGGGTTCGGTCCCCAGCTCCGAAAAAAGAAGAACCAAAAAAAAAAAAAAGGAAGGCTGGGTAGATGGTTACCAAACAGACAGTCCTTAGGTTTGCCCCCCAGTCAAAGCCACACGTGCACAATGTATAGGTGGAGGGCTCATTTCATGTATTCCAAAGATGAGATTCTAATTATTCATTTTTTTTTTTTTGGTTCTTTTTTTCCGAGTTGGGGACCGAACCCAGGGCCTTGTGCTTCCTAGGTAAGCGCTCTACCACTGAGCTAAATCCCCAGCCCCTAATTATTCATTTTTTAAAGGATATACACACAGATACAATCTTACAACACACAAACGTGTCTGGTGGTAGTGCACACCTATACTGCCTGAACTTCAACGGCTGGGAGAGAGAGACTGTTTATTGGAGGCCAGAAAAGGCATATGGAGCAAGATCCCATCTCATCCCTCCCTCAAAACGGAAAGTGCATTGAATCTATTTTACTGTGACTTACAGTTTTTTCTTAGTACGCTACAGTTTCCCATACATGTACCTGAGGATCTGCCTTGATCTTCCAGACCACGATGTATCTTCACGATTAGAAGGCTGCGTAACTGGTTGGTTAGGTCCAGGGACCAAGCAGACAGCTGGAGGAAGCTAGAAGGTAGCGGTGATTTGTGAGTATCTGCCCTCTGAAAGTCTTTCCTGCTAACCGCCCTGCCCTGGAGAGTGAACTCTAATCTCCGTGAAAGGAGAATGTGAGATGTTCCAGGAAAGCCCCAGATTCCATCACTTTGAAAAGGCTTGCACACCAGTTTGAGCTCACATGGCATATGCCAGTCAAACCTTCAAAGGCGTTTGAAATCATTCATGTTAAGTCCCATTCCTCTGCTGGGCATGGTGGCACATGCCTGCAATCCCAGTGCACTTGGGGGTTTCCAGTCATGGGCGTATTGCCAGGAACTCTGGGCAGATCTGAGCTACGGAGGCCAGCAGAGGCTATAGTGTAAGGCCCTGTGCCCCGCATCCCAATAAGTGAACCCCCAGTTCTTTTCCTCTGCCTTTTATTTCTTTTAGTTATATGGACTCAAAGATAGAGTTAAAATGTGTAGAATGTCTACTTCATCCAGTTCAATTCTTTTCTATGTGGTGCCAAGAAGAACTTTCCAGGACCAGATCCGTGGAGATGATCTAGGTGGAAGAGGCAGGAAGTATCATTTCACGTGCTGCTGCTCATCAATACTTCAGTTTGTGTCTGATACAGAGTCTCATCAGTTAGCTCTGGCTGTCCTGTAACTCATTATGTAGACCAGGCTAGCCTCAAACTCACAAGGATCTGCCTGTCTCTCTCCTGAGTGCTGGTTAAAGTCATGCACCACCGTGCCCAACCAGTATTCGTTTTTGAATTACTGTATATTGGTTTCACAAAATAATGAGTTTTATTTATGACTTTTCCACACATGTATATAATATACTTTGATAACATACACCCACAATTACTTTCTTAATTTATGTCTTCCTTCCTTCCTTTCTTTTTTCCTTCCTTTCTTTTTTCCTTTCTTTCTTTCTTTCTTTCTTTCTTTCTTTCTTTCTTCTTTCTTCCTTTCTTTCTTGTTGTTTGTTTGTTTGAAACAGCATTTCTCCATGTAACCTTGGCTGTCCCAGAACTCCATCTGTAGAGGAGGCTGTCCCCAAACTCAGAGATCCACCTGCCTCTGCCTCCTGAGAGCTGGTATTAAAGGTGAGCATCACCAGCTCCAATAACTCAATTTAACAGTGAATCAGTAAAGGCCTTGGAGATAGTTCTTAAAAGAGAACAGAAAGAGGCCAGGAGCCAATAAGCATATGCAGATATATTAAACCTCACTAATTGTTCTGGAAATGCAAGTCAAAACCACAGGGAGATACACTTTTCACCAATCAGGACGTGGATATAAAGGCAAAGATAATCACGGGTGAGTGTGTGCATCACTGTGGACTTTAGGCAGTACACCCATCACTGTAGACTGTATGCAGTATACCCATCATCACTGTGGACTTTAGGCAGTACACCCATCACTGTGGACTGTAGGCAGTACACCCATCACTGTGGACTGTAGGCAGTACACCCATCATCACTGTGGACTGTAGGCAGTACACCCATCACTGTGGACTGTAGGCAGTACACCCATCACTGTGGACTGTAGGCAGTACACCCATCATCACTGTGGACTGTAGGCAGTACACCCATCACTGAGGACTGTAGGCAATACACCCATCACTGAGGACTGTAGGCAATACACCCATCACTGAGGACTGTAGGCAGTACACTCTGTAGGCAGTACACACATCACTGAGGACTGTAGGCAGTACACCCATCATCACTGTGGACTGTAGGCAGTACACCCATCATCACTGTGGACTGTAGGCAGTACACCCATCATCACTGTGGACTGTAGGCAGTACACCCATCATCACTGTGGACTGTAGGCAGTATACCCATCACTGAGGACTGTAGGCAGTACACCCATCACTGTGGACTGTAGGCAGTACACCCATCACTGTGGACTGTAGGCAGTACACCCATCACTGAGGACTGTAGGCAGTACACCCTGTAGGCAGTACACCCATCACTGTGGACTGTAGGCAGTACACCCATCACTGTGGACTGTAGGCAGTACACCCATCACTGAGGACTGTAGGCAGTACACCCTGTAGGCAGTACACCCATCACGGATGTAGGAGGGTTTCATTATAAAAAGATCTAACACAGAGTATCATGTCACCTAGAGATTGCACTTCTGGGATCTAATAAATTGAAATCAAGGACTCAAACAAATCTTTGGTTTGCTTTCTCGTGCTCTTGAGACAGGGTCTCATTTGAGGCAGGGTCTCATGTGTTGAAGGCTGTCCTCGCACGTGCCACGTGGTCAAGCATGATCTTGAAGCACAGGAGTTGTAGTCTGTGCCGCCATGCCTGCCTCTGATCAGGTATTTGCATCCCAAGCTGGTAGCGGTGAGAGGTATGATTGAGGAAAGGTGGTTGACAGGTGGATTAGTAAAACATGGCGGGCACCTGCAGCAGAACGGACTTCAGTCTTCACAAAGCCTGGTCTGGGTGTGGTGGCTCTGCCTCGCACTTGGGAGGCTGAGGCAGAAATGTCATACTGTGAGGCCATCCTGAACAATGCAGCAAGAATTCGTTTCAACACTGACATTTTATTTTTTTTTTTTATTTTTTTTTTTTTTGGTTCTTTTTTTCGGAGCTGGGGACCGAACCCAGGGCCTTGCGCTTCCTAGGCAAGTGCTCTACCACTGAGCTAAATCCCCAACCCCAACACTGACATTTTAAAAAGCAGGCTAGGACTCTCTTGATAGTCACCCACTTGCTTACCATCTGTGAGGCTGTGGGTCAGTACCTTCTGCAGAAGGAGGGGAATTCTGCCAGGTTGTGTTACGTGGGCGAATCTTGAAGGCATCGTGCTCGACTCTCGAATCTAGCATCTTCATGGGAGAAAGCAGACACCCAAAGTATGCATTGTGCCTCCTGCATAAGGTATGCAGACAGTGAAATCAGCAGTGTAGCTGAGATCGTCCATCTGCTGCACCTGCCCATAGGGAGTCACTGTCTGAGCAGACATGACGCTTCAGTTTCTGGTGAGCTGGCTTTGGAGCAGGGCTGGTGGTGCCTGATATAACATGTGTATGATTAGCTGCCTTGAACGTCACCACTAAAACTGGTTAAAATACTAAGTTTTGTGTTATTGTAGGGTTTTTGTTTTTTGTTTTTTGTTTTTTGTTTTTTTGTTTTTTTTTGATGGAGGGTGTGTGTTTGTTTGCTTTTGAGTTTTTCCAGACAGGGTTTCTCTGTGTAGTCCAGGCTGGCCTGAAACTTACTATGTAGCCCAGGCTGACTTCAAACTCATAGAGATTTGCATGCCTCTGCCTCCTTAGGGCTGGTATTAGAAGTGTGCACCACCATGCCTGGCCCATGTTATTGTAGAGTTTAATGCTTTAAGAAGGCAGGGAAGTAACAGGAGCACTCACTAAATTATAAACAAGTTAACAAGGAGCATAGAAATTGTACTTTTCCCATTTTTCACTATGATATTCTCCACTAGACTTATACCCTGCATTTGTATGATCATGATTTTTATTAGTACCTCAAACTATCAATTTCTTCAAAAGTCAGTGCTAATAGGGGCTGGAGAGAGAACTAAGCAGTTAAAAATAAGAACACTGGGGGTTGGGGATTTGGCTCAGTGGTAGAGCGCTTACCTAGGAAGCGAAAGGCCCTGAGTTCGGTCCCCAGCTCCGAAAAAAAGAAAAGGAGAAAAAAAAAAAAAAAGAACACTAGATGCTCTTCCAGAGGCCTAGGGTCTGATTCCCAGCACCCACCTGGAGGCTTGCAACTACGTGTAACTCCAGTTCCAGAGGATCTGCTGCCCTCTTCTGGCCTCCTCAGGTACTGCATGAATATGTTACCCATACGTTCCTGTAGACAAACACCCATTCACATAAAAATAAGTAAAAAAAACAAAGAACCAAACAAACAAAAGACAAAAACTCACAATGCCAGTAGAGAAAATCAGTGAAAGAGAGTTTGGTTTCTCACATATGGAGAAAACAAGGGCTACAGCCACAATGTATAATCTCTGAACAACAAAATAACAATTTGAAGATTCCTCTTGACCTACCTCTGATGCCACAATGTAAATACATTTCAACCCAACCTTTTCTCATTTAAGTAAATTTTTAGCAATATTATACATGTACATTTTTTAGATAATTTTTAAAATTTTTTGAGATTATAATGCAATTGCATCATTTCCCTTTACCTTTCCTCCCTCAGAGAACCCTAAGACACCATGTAACCCCTGTAAATTATGTTTAAAATTGAAATATAGCTGAATTTTTTATTTAAAAAATCCTACTCCTGAATCCTTTTTATCCTAAACCTCTCCTGAAAGATCAAAGCTTCTGTTTCGACTCCCCTGGCAGTTAACTCATGAATCAAATATCACATCATCATTTTTAGATTAGGCAGACATTACGGTTTTTTTTTTTTTTTTTGCTCTAAAATATGGTTTAGCTCACACAATTGCCTTTTTCTTCTTTTTAGAAGTTATTTTTAGCTCTTTTTTTTTTTTTTGGTGGTTTGGAATTACACTTCTATTTCCGACTTTCATCTTATGATGCACTGATTTTAATTCTATTTCCTGACTGTAGGATGTAAATGCTTCCTCAGCGTTCAGCTCTAGATGCCCTGTATATAGAACCATTCTGTATTTTGTTTTATTTTATTTTGTTTTATTTTATTTTATTTTATTTTTTAAGACAGGGTCTCACTATTTAGCTCTGACTGGCTCAACTCGATAAGTAGACCAGACTGACCTTAAACTCTCAGAAATCTCCCTCCTCTGCCTCTGCCTCTGCCTCTCAAGTGCTGGGATTAAAGGCATGCACCACCATTTCTGGCCCCATAGGATAGGTTTTAAACTTGAAAACTCTTCAATGTTGTACACGTTATTATAATTTATACTACAGAAACATCTTAAACTATGCTTAGATTCTGGGGTTTTCTTTTTTTACATTTTGTCATGTGTGTGTTTTGTGTGTGTTTTGTGTGTATATGTATGTGTATGCATGTGTGTGCGTGTGTGCATGTGTACATGTATGTGTGCATATGTGTGTGTATCTGTGTGTGTGTATGTGTGGTGTGTGTGTGTGTGTGTGTAAATGTGTTCAAGAGCATGCTTTTGAAGGTCAGAGGACAACTTTTAGACTTGATTCTCTCCTATCATGTGGGTTCTGGGGGTCATCAGGCTTGGTGGCAAGCACCGGAACCTGTTGGTCTGTTGATCTGTTGGTCTGTTGGTCTTCTACCTTACTTTTTGGAGATAGGGTCTTTCACTGAGTCTGCAGCTCACCAATTTAGCTACACTGGCCAAGTTAGCCTGGCCAGTAAGCTCAGAGACCCTCCTGTCTGCCTATCCAACACTGGGGTCAGAGATGCATACCACTGCACCATCTGAATCTTAATGTTTTCAGGACGCTTTATTGACTGAGCCATCTCCCAGCTCCTGGCTCCTCTTACTTCTTACAGGTGTGCAAATATCTTTATTTTACTTCCTCGTTCCAGCAACAACCTGGCTGCAATGGGCACTTTAAGTTGAAAGCATTTTGACCGTGTAAGCCAGCACCCTCGTTTAACCCCATTTTGCTCCCAGATCAGTTTGTGACCCTAGTGTTTACCCTCTTCCTGATAATTTTCTTGCGTCCCTGGGGAACCTCGCTCGTTCATATTTACACTCTGAGTAACTGGGAGTCTATCCTTCATTCAGAAAGGACATGGGGTACAGATGGTACCAGAGGCACCTGAGTAGTTGAATTTTCTAGTAAGAAGGTTCTCTGAGGCAATAGAAAGTCCCAAGCCTAGGGGCAGAAGCCTTGGAGTCTGGGGGTCATGGCTTACCTCTGGATGCCACTGGGTTCTAGAGACTGGGCTCAGTAGTGCATGCAGTGCAGTCCCCAGAGTCTGCCAGGGACCAGGAACAGGACTGTGGTTGGATATGGTAGACATATTGGTGCCACACACACGTCTAGGAAGCACAGATCCAAGGTTTGCTACCCAGCATGACAAAATAATGTCTAGGTGTGTTTCATATTTCATGAGGAGGAAAATTTTATCTGCTAGCAGAATAAGTGGAACAGAGCTGGGCATGGTGGGGTACACCTTTAATCCCAGAACCTGGGAGGCAGAGGCAGGAGGATCTCTGTGAGTTTGAGGCCAGGCTGGTCTACAAGGAGTTGTAGAGTTCCAGAAATGGCCAGGACAACACAGAGAAACCCTGTCCTAAAAAAAAAAAAAAAAAAAAAAAAAAAGGTAATAAAGTATAAAAGGAAAATTATTATGCTGGCTTCACTATGTATCCCTGGCTGTCCTGGAACTTGCTCTATAGACCAGGCTGGGCTGGGCTTGAACTCACAGAGATCTACCTGCTTCTGCCCCTCCCCCTCCCCATCTCCAGTGCTGGGATTAACGATCTCTCTCTCTCTCTCTCTCTCTCTCTCTCTCACACACACACACACACACACATTTTATTTCTGAGATGGTCTATCTATATATGTAGCTCAGCTTGGCCTCGAACTCATAGCAATCCTCCCGCTTGTGCCTTCTGCAAGCTGATATTACAAGTATGCATCACTCTGCCTGGTTCTTAGATCAGTTTTCTTTTTTTTCTTTCCTTAATGTTACTCTTTAAAATTCTTTGCCGGTTTCATACAAAATCCACACTACGTTAGTCATCGTCACACGCCCCCACCCCCCACCCCCACCCCCGCAGTCCCCGTTCTCACCTCCTCCTACACCCACTCCCTTCTTCCTAATGTTCCGGGGTTTCATTTGTTTTGGGGAGCCACTGAATTTAGTAAGTTACTTTCATGAGCTTTGGGGAGTTTACTCGCTGGCACACAGGTAACTCACCAGTAGTTACATCGCTGATGAAAATAACTTCCCTTCCCTCAACTGTCAACCCAGAGCCCTCTTCATGAACCTCCCTGTCATGATGGAAGGTTGGTGGTCCACTCATAAGCAGATGCCATAGCTGCTTTGAAGTCATGTGTGCAAGGGCCGTGTCATGTCCAGAAGGCAGCATTTCACAGCACTGTGTCCCACCGCCCAGTCCTTACTCTCTCTATCCACTCTCCCATGACTCCCCTGCAAGAGGAGGTGAGGCAAACACCTCGTTGAAAGGGGCAGGCACATAACGGTCTGTCCTGCACTGTGGCCAGAGTTGAGTCTGCAATTACCATTACAGACAGAAGCTTCTTGGACAAGGCTGAGAGCAGCATTAGTCTGTGGGAGTAGCACCAGTCTGTAGGAGTAGCATTAGTCTGTGGGAGTAGCACCAGTCTGTAGGAGTAGCATTAGTCTGTGGGAGTAGCACCAGTCTGTAGGAGTAGCAGTAGTCTGTGAGAGTAGCACCAGTCTGTAGGAGTAGCAGTAGTCTGTGGGAGTAGCACCAGTCTGTAGGAGTAGCAGTAGTCTGTGGGAGTAGCACCAGTCTGTAGGAGTAGCAGTAGTCTGTGGGAGTAGCACCAGTCTGTAGGAGTAGCAGTAGTCTGTGGGAGTAGCACCAGTCTGTAGGAGTAGCAGTAGTCTGTGGGAGCAGCACCAGTCTGTAGGAGTAGCAGTAGTCTGTGGGAGCAGCACTAGTCTATTGGAGTAGCACTAATCTATGGGAGTAACAGTAGTCTATTGGAGTAGCACTAGTCTGTGGGAGCAGCACTAGTCTATAGCCATATGCGCAGATATTTAGAAGGCCACGTGACAGCACACCCTGTGGAGAGCAGAGGAAGCTCTGAGCATCTAAAGTCCTGAGTGAATGTGGCTGTTGTCATGAGCACAGCCATGTCAAAGATACAGGGCCATAGGAAAATGGTTGTCTGTCCCCGCCCCCTAGATGAGGCTCAGAGGTCTGCTCCCCAACAGAGGCTGCTCCTTCCAAGATTAGCCAAGCCTGCTTCCCTGAGCCAGCTGTATACCATAAACCCTAATTCCCTGTTTGGTTGTAATAATCCCTCCTCCTGGTCAGCTGGATGCTCCTCTCTGTTCAATTGCGTGTGATAAATATGCTAAGCTTCTGGGGCACAGTGGCTCTCCATCAGAGAGCCTGGTCCACCTGATCTTAACTCTGTGTGTGTGTGTGTGTGTGTGTGTGTGTGTGTGTGTGTGTGTGTCTGTCTGTCTGTCTGTCTGTCTGTCTGTCTTTTCTTCCCTCACTTATTGTCCCAGTCAGGCCTAAGTCCCGGACACAATAAAGTTGGATAAACCAAACTACAGTAGTTAGGTTGTCTCCTGGAGCCTATGACCTTCCCGGCTTTTCAAATAATTATGTATATGGGTGTTTAGCCTGCATATGCTTGCCTGGTATCTTCTGAGATCAGAAGAGAGTCAGATTCCCTGGAACTGAATTTCAGATGGCTGTGAGTCACTATGTGGGTTCTGGAAATCAAACCTGAGTCATCTGATTTCTGCCTGGTTCAACTCAACTGTTATGGCTCAAACTCTTCTCCAAGCTGACTGACTCAATCGGGCTTCTCTCAGATTCTCACTGAATTGCTCTGCTTGGCCTCAAACTAACTCTGTTCAACTCTACTGGCTCCTTCCTCTTCTCTGGCTTCAAGCCCCCGCTGCCCTGCACTGAACTGCATGAACTCATGAACAAACTCAACTGCACTGCTCTGTACTCACTGCCCTGACTCCCAACTGACTCCACAACTCCACGGAGCTGACTGACTCTCCCCACACTGCCCTTAAGTAGACTCTTTCCCTTCCTCACAAGAGTTGGGCGTATCCTATCTCTGACTCATTCTGTCAAACCTTTCTCTGATTTATCACTTTATCTACCCCTCGATTAGATGTCACTTTCGACCATGTCTGTCTCCTTCTACAAACTAGATTTATCTATATTGTTTGGGATTAAAGATGTGTACTAAAGGCATGTCCGTATTCCAGCTACAGCAGTCATGCTGCTGGATTAAATTTCCTCTACATCCCATAATAGTTATAGCACTATTGTGTCAGTGAGCATAATTTGCCTTCCTGGTTGCATAGAATGCAGGGTACACTGCTATGCAAGCGTTTGCTTCCCCAGTGACCTGCAGAATTCCTTCTGGTTCCATGAAAGCTAGCCATAAGAAACAAAGTTCCCAGGTCAGTTCTAGCTTTATTTCTGTCATGAAACCAAAGTGTGTGGTGTCCTTAGTAAGAGGGTCTCACTCTCTAGTTATTGTCACAACCGAGAACAATGGCAATACCTTGTGTTTTTTGGAGGGCAACTGGAACCTCACTGACCAACGGCTTATAGGGAGGTACCTGGCACTCAATAACCCATGTCTTCTGGGGAAAGCACTGCTTCACTTATGTAGGGTCTCTCTGTTCAAAATGCCTTCCATATATATATATATATACATATACATATATATGAAAATTATGTATATATATGAAAATTATATATATATATAAATTTTTTTTTTGGTTTTTTTGTTTTGTTTTTCTGGAGCTGAGGACCAAACCCAGGGCCTTGTGCTTGCTAGGCAAGTACTCTACCACTGAGCTAAATCCCCAACCCCTATATATATATATAAAGTACTTGCTTTCATAAGGTGTTTCAATATGTCCTTTCTCTTTCTCATCAATTATAAATACTCTTTCTTTTTAAAAAGCAGTTTCTAACTGGAAGAGCTTGAAGGGGCTCGAGACCCCAAAAGTACAACAATGCCAAGCAACCAGAGCTTCCAGGGACTAAGCCACTACCTAAAGACTATACATGGACTGACCCTGGACTCTGACCCCATAGGTAGCAATGAATATCCTAGTAAGATCACCAGTGGAAGGGGAAGCCCTGGGTCCTGCTAAGACTGAACCCCCAGTGAACTAGTCTATGGGGGGAGGGCGGCAATGGGGGGAGGGTTGGGAGGGGAACACCCATAAGGAAGGGGAGGGGGAGGGGGATGTTTGCCCGGAAACCGGGAAAGGGAATAACACTCGAAATGTATATAAGAAATACTCAAGTTAATAAAAAAAAAAAAATCAAAAAAAAAATAAAAAGCAGTTTCTAGGATTGGAGAGATGGCTCAGTGGTTAAGAGCACTGACTGCTCTTCCCGAGGTCCTGAGTTCAGTTCCCAGCAACCACATGGTGGCTCACAACCCTCTGTAATGGGATCTGATGCCCTCTTCTGGTGTGTCTGAAGACAGCTATAGTATACTCATATATGTTAAATAAATAATTTTTTTAAGCAGTTTCTAGGCTGGAGAGATGGCTCAATGGTTAAGAGAACTTATGGTTCTTCCAAAGGACCCATGTGCTGTCCAACACTTACACAGTGACTCACAACCATCCATAATTCTAGTTTTAGGGGATTTGATACCCTCTTGAGATCCTCACAGGCACCTGGCATGGTGCACAGGCATACATGTGTGCAAAACACTCATACACATAAAATACATAAATCTAAACAGTTCTTTAAAATAGTTTCCTTCCACCACTACACTCTGCTTATTTGTGTGAGTTTGGGCATATGAGTGTGCCACTGAGTGTGTGGAGATCAGAACGCAACTTTCATGAAAATCATAGTGATTCTTTTAAATTGATGGTTGAATTTAGAATTTTATAGTGACAGTTTTGGGATATAGGATTTTGCTTTTGTTTTAATCCCAGCTGTAGGGATATGGGGCTGCTTCGGATGGTCCGCAGCGGCTGGCTGTGATTTGCCTTGTGTGCTACCCGAGGCATAGTTTTGCCAGCTGCAGATAGTTTCTGTGACTGCGTGATGGTTGGAATTCTGGGAACTTCTCAGAGGTTATGTAAATGCTAGAGGCTGGAGAAGACGAGGCTGTGGGTTGTTCAGGGAGGATGGTTGTAGTTTGTTAGTAGTCGTGATCCAAAAGGAAAGAAATTAGATTCAGGAAACTCTCTCTCCTCTATCCTTTCTCCTATCTAGTGGTAAGGGGTGAAAAAGTGGGAAAAGAAGAACCCACAAAGTAGCAAAAACAAGCTACAAATGGCAGCCCAACACTGGGCTTAGAAAGTTAAGGATAGGGGTTGGGGATTTAGCTCAGTGGTAGAGCGCTTGCCTAGGAAGCACAAGGCCCTGGGTTCGGTTCCCGGAAAAAAAAAAAGTTAAGGATAAAAGTGGAAATTTGATTTTAAATGCCGTACAGGAAACAGCAGAGGATGAAGGAATGGACATTTCAAGAGGCCAGAAAAAGGGGCTGGGGATTTAGCTCAGTGGTAGAGCGCTTACCTAGGAAGCGCAAAGCCCTGGGTTCGGTCCCCAGCTCCGAAAAAAAGAACCAAAAAAAAAAAAAAAAAAAAAAAAAGAGGCCAGAAAAAAATTATTGTGGCTGCTATTTCTGGGTTATCCCATGCTTTGCTCTCAGAGGAGAGTTTCTATTTCTTCTTCTTCTGTCTCTTCTGTTTCTTCTGTCTTCTCCTCCTCCTCCTCTTCTGTTTCTCCTTCTTCCTCCTTCCCTTCTTCTCTTTCTTCTTCTGTTTCTTCCTCCTCCTCTCCTTATATTCTGTTTTTTAAAAATTTAAGACTGGCTGAGCAGTTCAAAAATTGGGGGTGAAAACGAACGGACCAAAGAAATGAAAAATGGCTGAAATGGAAAACAAAACAAATCACTCTGCTTTTTTTTCTGAAAGGGGCACAGAGTTGGTGGCAGAACAGGAGAGGATGCAGTCGGAGGGGTGGGAGCACTTGGGAAGCTAGGAACACCAGTGAGCGAGATCAGGAGTTTTCCATAGGAGGGAAGAGGGAAAGAAACTTTGCCAGACAGCAGTAAGGTCCGAGAAAAGCTGAAAAACCAGGAGGACACTCTGATAAGACTGACCATTTCAAGAGAAAGGGTTAATCTCAAACCAACCATGAATCTATAGTGGGAGGATGGGGTTATGGGATCACCATTAGCTTTTCTAGTCGTTGTACAGCATACACCTGCTAATGGAGTAGAATAAGCTTGTGACAAAATAGAATGGTGTCCTATAGAAATGATAGATCTAAGGCACTTTAAAGAGGCCATGATTTTATATGGGATGCAGTCGCTTTATGTGAAACAAATTCTAAATAACTGGGCTACTCAAAATAGAATTACTCCTCAAGACTGGAAGGGATTGTTAGCAGCTGCACTAGAGTCTGGTCCTCAGTTGCAATGTTAACATGGCGGAGTGAAGAAGCTGCAAATATTGAACAGTGAAATAGAGCAAGGGGAAGAGCAGCATTCTGATGTAAGGACAGATTCACTTTAATGACTCTGCTATAGACAATGTTGCTCAGTGGCTTTAAGAGGTTGGGACAGAGTTGAGGAGCCTGGGAAAGAGTCCATCTTACAAAGATGATACAAGTCTCTGCAGAAACCTCTGATTTTTTTTTTTTACAGATATTAGTCTCAGCTGTGAACAAAGCCATATCAGACCCTCATGTAAGGCAGGTGTTGATATAGCCCTTGGTGTTTGAAAGTGTAAATGGTGAATGTAAAAATACTATTAGAACATTAAGGGTACAGGGTACATATGGATGAGTGGAGAAGGGATATGACCAATATTGGTTATAATGTGTGCTATGCTAATATAATAGGTCAAACTACAGCTAGAGGTCTCTAATATCAAAACGCCTGGTGCTTAAATTTTGGGAAATATGGTCATTTGCAAAGAGACCAGGACCAAACCAAAAGCCTCAGATCTCAAAATACCTGGTATGTTAACTGAGAGAACTACAGTACTTTGCACCAGAAAGGAGCCCTTCGTAGGGGCAATGGTTTTCCTAAATCTCAAGTAGAAACAATGCTTAGGCTTCCCAGGGTGTGTATATGATGTGGCAGAGGACACCACTGGGTTCAGAAGTATAGGTCCAAGAGAAATAGCCAAGGCAATTTCTTGCCATCCAGAAACAAAATGGGGGATCTAGCTCAAGGCCCCTGTACTGCTCAGTGAGTGGGTAGAAGTCTGTAAGGTCTATAACACAACGCACCAGGGATGGTAATATACTTTGATTAGTCCTAATCGCTAGGCTACGGTGATGCGGGATATGGTGACAATACAGAGAAGCTATGAACTTAAATATCATGTGGTATAAATTAATAATAGTAATTGACTGATGTGGAGGAATATGGTAGGTAACGTACAAAAGAAAAGGGAAAGGCAAACTGCAGAGCGGAGCAGGGAACACGTTATAAAGGACAGGAAAGAGCATGAGGCAGAAAACATGAGGTTTCACAATAAAGAAAAAAAGAAGGAAAACAAAATCAGGCAAATGTAAGTGAGTAGAAAACAAAAAGAAATTTTATAAAAATCAATGTCAAAATATTACTGAAATATAGTAAAGGGGGGAAATGGGAAAAGACAAAGGGCAGAACTAACAAATAAACACAAATTATCAGAAGAAATAGCGTTTCCCAGCAGTGTTTTCCTGGACCCTTTAATAGTAGAGTCTGGTAGATGGGCAGGGTGGTCTGTAGGCACACATTTTTTTGCAACCTACTTTTAATAAGTTAGGATGTGGGGGAAGTGGACCTGTTCACAATAGTTTTTTGGGGGCGAGCTCGATCTTCTTTGGCAGCAGCTCAGTCCCGTAGCAAACAACAAATAGGACTCAGTGGCTTTAGTCCAGTCCTGTGGGCAGTCAGATACCAGGCATGAACCAGCAGCTGTAGTTCAATCCTGAGGAAACCACCAGGCTCACCAACCAGCCTGAGGAGAGGCTGAAGCAGCAAGCTGCTGCAGGTGTTAGACCTCCAAAGTCTTTGCCTAGGTGCACAACCCCACAGAACACACAGCTCGATGACAGATCAATGCAATGGCAAGAGGTTTATTGATCTGATGCACGTGGGGGTGCTCAGCCTCACAGGGAGAGTCAACCCCGAACTCAAAAAGCACCCACCTTTTATACCCTCCTTGTAAGGGGGTGAACTACTGTATTATGATTAGTCAGCCAAGCAGTAGTATATATTTTTTAACTCTTTTGGTCAAAGGAGTTGGGGGGTGGATTTTGGCAGTAAGATTGTTGACAGTTCGTGGTTTTCCTCAGAATTCAGTACAGGAAGGGGTAGGGGAGTTATTCTGAGAACAGTTATTTTTGTCTTAACTTAGCTTGGTCTTGGTCAGAGTGGCCCGGTCATTCTGACAACTAAAACTTTGTTTTTACATTTTCAGAACCTTGTTTCTATATTCTTTTTTTTTCTTTTCTTTTTTTTGGAGCTGGGGACTGAACCCAGGGCCTTGCGCTTGCTAGGCAAGCGCTCTGCCACTGCGCTAAATCCCCAACCCCTTGTTTCTATATTCTTAAAAATTTGTTTCCACACAGGAACCTCGAGAGCAATTCCTTGGTGAATTTTTCTCAATGGCAGTGTTTAACGCAAGTTGAGCTCAACAACACTATGTATGGCAAACCAATACATGCGTGTAGTTAGAGAATACTGTCAAAGGAGAACAAACCAAACCAATGTCCAGTGCTTGTCTCCCACTGTCTGAGGGCGTCATATTTATACCCCTCATCATGGGTCCTTTCATGAGTTTGCTACATCAAAACATCCTTTCACCTGTGCCTGCTTCAGGAAAACCTTCTTTCACGTGTTTGCTTTAGCAAGACATCCTTTGTGCCCTAGCAAACTACTTGAGATAGCTTTCCAAAGAAACTAGAAGTTTCCACTTCATATCCCCCTTCCTATTTAAGAACTGTCCTTTTATTATCATTAGCAATCTACGCTCAATAGAAATAATTGCAAGAACCATCACATTTTCCAATAAAGGGCATGTGTACAATATGGTCAAGTGATCGAATAAAACAACCTCAAATTTCTATCAATATACAATACTTCAAAGAAAACAGTTTTAATTTTCTATCAATCCCTGATCATAACTAATCACAGCCTTCCATCTAGAGGATAACAACTATAACACATTAAATGACCAAACCTACCACCCCAACAAGGGACTAGGGCGATGATGTTTGTAAAATTACTCTGCTGAATTGGGTTGAAGGATTCCTATAGGGGCCCCAAGGAAGAAAATGGTTACTTTGAAAGAAGGTAGCTGTAGCATTTGATGCCCAGTCTCTGTGTTTTTAGTCTCTGTATTGTCTGTGCTCTGTGAGATCGGTCATTAGGGCTAGCCCTTTTGAAGTTGATCTGCATGTATTTTGGGGGAGAAACAACCGAGCCAGTCTGTGAATCACCTGGGCTATTTGCTTTGTGAAGACATGCATGTCTCAGCTGACAAGAGTTTCTCCCTCATCTGATCTAATCTTTAAAAGTTTTGTTGGTCACCATATCTTTTATTCCCTGTAGGTACAAAGGCATAACCATTTCCCCATCTTAAAACTATTGCAGGTTTCCATTCTAACGTCCATGAACCCTTATAGTATGTTGGTTGGCCTAGCTCCTCGGTTGTTGTGATAACCCAGTGTCTCTCAGCTGCTGCAGTTCCTCTTTCACCAACATTAAGAAAACTGAGAGTCAACAACGCATTACTTAGTTTGTCCCTGGGGGGTTTTACTCTCCTTTTTTGTTTAATAAGCATCTCTTTTAAGGTATGGTTGGCACTTTCTGCTTGTCCTGTGGGATTATGTGGTATACCAGTAACATGTTTTATACTGTAATATGCAAAGAATATAATACACACACACACACACACACACACACATATGAGCATTATCAGTTTTAATTTGTGCAGGTAACCCCATAGTGCTTTGGAGTGCCTTTTCTTTCTTAAATAACACACACACAACACACACACACACACACACACACATACACACACAACTTGTAAATAGCATTCTTAGCCTTATTACTGTAAATACTAAATAGTGTTGTGATCCAAATTACTAAAATAGGTGTACTGGGGGAGATGAAAGGTTCGCTTGCATGTACATGACACATGTGAGTTGGGGTGGAAGGGTTGGCATAGGGAAAGGAAGCTTCCTAGGTACTTCACGTGGCTAAATCAATTATTAGATTAAAAAGTATCAATAACTGTGAAGGAGCTAAACCTTGACCATACTTAAAGTGATCATACATTAGCCTGCCACAGATCCTGGATGCTAACGGAGGTTATGAGACTTCTGGGACAGGACTAGGCACCTGCTCCCTTGCAGAGCAGTGTGGTTCTCAACCTGTGGGACGCCACCCCCTGAGGCCAAACGACCTTTCCACAGGGGTCACCTATCACCACAGGAAAGCACAGATGTTTACACCACGATTCACAACAGTAGCAAAATTACAGTTGTGAAGTAGCAATGGAAATAATGTTATGGTTGGGGTCACCACAGCTTGAGAGACTGAATTAAATAAAGGGTCTCAGCATCAGGAAGGTTGAGAGCCACAGTCGTGGAGCAACAAGTTTTATGTTCACATCAGCTCTCCTATCCTCAGTCCCGTGGGGGTGATGCAAGTCAGCTTGGATGGATGTTGCACAGGCAGAAAGTTTGCATCATAGCTGAAGAATGTTTGGATTAGAAAGCCCTGGACTCTTGCTAGAGCTGGAGCCTGGTGTTTGCCTCGTGTTCCTAAGGCCCTATGTTCAGTCTGTAGAGCTGCAAAAGACGAACAAGACCCATCTTTTTAATAATGGGCAGCAAATGAACCTGCCTACCTTTTGTCCCAAAACATGCTGTATTTGTTTGATATTTTTAACTTCATCCTCTCCCTGAATTCTGTTTAGCTTTGCCCCGGCAGGAGACAAATGGTTCCTAGATTTGCAGACCTCAAATACTTCACTGTACCAGAAAAGAAAGGAAGCTGCGGTTTAGTGGAAGCCTCCATCTGTCTCTGTGGGTTCGTGGGTTCTGCTTGGACATGATGCTTATTTCTAAAACAGTTACCAGAGTAAATGGTTCTGTGGTGCTCCTTAAGTGGGAGGGGAAAATGCTGAGAAACAGCCCTGTAAATACCTCCATTAGCACAATTGAATAATAAAAAGTGTGTAAAGATTATTCCTGGATTGGCTCGCCCGCTGAGGCTCACATAAACACAGCACTTAAGGATCTCAGAAGGGAGTCAGTCTTCACTCTAACTGACCGCTCTTGCTTTTCCCTCTACCTTGCTGTGTCCCCTAACTCTCTTTCAGCTTCATTCACTTCCAGTGGACAGGCCACGTGATGTTGCAGTAAATATGACCACCGGTGAATTACTCAGTAAAGAACGCCTCTTTCCCCACCTCATTATTTTATATGTCAATGTCAGGAGAGGGTTCATAAAGCCCTGCTCAGACCAGTGCCTATCCCTTGGCCATATCAGAACTGCCAGTGGGAAGGAGCATTTTAACTGGCATACTCACAGGCCAGCTTCTCCTGGAGGCTGTTTTATTGCTACAGGGGTTCTGGAAAGATCCCTCTAGGACCTCAGTGTTCCACTGAGGGTGACTCTTGCGCAAGGAACGGACTTGTCATATTTGAGGAAAGATGGCTGGGGGGCATAGTACAGGACGGATCATCGAAATCCATATGGCTCTCGGAAAGAAGCATACACTAGAAATCTCATCTCTCTTCTGACTGCCAATGCTATAAACCCAGAATACTTCAAAGGACTGCTGTTTATCACGGTATACACCGGAGAACACTCCTTCAGTCCTTCATGGAGGACTTCGGGAGGATATTCAGCTGTTTCTGTTTGCGAGCTGAACATGATGCTGTGCAGCTTTAACTCGGGGGTTGATTGCTAACTGCTGAGCTAAGTGGGTGGGAGTCAGCAGTTCCCCGCAAGCCAACACACTAAAGGGATCCTGCGGACTTCCCCGCATAGGCCCCAAAAGCTTCCTTTCTCCAAACCCCAAGGCAAGAATTCTCCAACTGAAGATCTCCGCCCAAAGAAGGCCAGCAAGGTGCTCCGCCCAGAGGCGGGGTGGGTCGGCAGCCCAGGCTGGTTTAACTGGTCGGAACCACTAAAGTACGCAGACGCTTGGGGGAAAGTGTCATTTTCGATAGCTGCGGACACCCGGCCAGAGCTTGGGGAGGATTGCGCTTTCTTTCCTGCAGAGCTCCGCAGGGATCCCACACTGTTTTCACTGGGATTCGCTCCGGTAGGTGTGTGTTCCACTCGGTCCCCAGGACACTGCGCAGGCGCCTGCAGAGCCTTAGCGCTTGGCGCATCCTCTCGCGGGTTCCCTGTTTCCCCAACGAGTTCCATCTCGTGAGGCGCGATGCTTTCTGGGTGTTGTGGTTTGTGTCCGAGACACGGGCCTGCAGTGGCGGGGGTGGCGGGTTTACAAGAACTACAACTCCCGGCGTGCCCCGTGCGAGGACAAGGGGCGTTTGCCCTAGACGCCCCTAGCCGTCACGGCCAAGGATCGGAGGACCCGGGAAGCCGGCTGCGGCGGGAGGAGGGCGTGCGCGTGCGCGCTGGGCGGCTCGTCCTGTTCTGTCCCAATCATTGTAAACAGGCGGAGGCTGGGCGGGGTGGGAATGGGGCTCCCGCGGCCGGCCAGGGGGGCAGCGCAGGAGGCGGCGGTTGTAGCGGCAGCGTGAGTGCGAGGAGGCGGCGGCTGCAGCGGAGCGGACGGTCGCTCGGCGGCAGGCACTGGTCAGTGGCGGGGAGCGTTGGCTCGCGGGGGTCGCAGCGCTGCAGTGGTGTCTGTGGGAGCCGTCCGGCGCCCGGCCTTGCGCCCGCGCCTGTCATGCAGCGTGCTGGGCTTGGGATCCGGGGCTCGGAATTGGAGTTGGGGGTGGGGGGCGTGGCTGCCCCGCCTTACGTTGTCCGCGAAGGCTTCACTCCCCGAGCTTGCTCCTTTGGGGTGGGTCACCCCGCCTGCCGGACAGGCCTCCCTGGGACCTCCCGGTGTGTCCTGTGCTGCTGTGGGAGCCAGGGGCTAGCTGGGAGCCCAGCTGCTTCCTTGGATCTTCCAGGCCGCGGGGCATCCCTGCGGGCCACACCTGGCCGGAGCTGCGGCGGGGGACTGGCCTGACGCAGTCTTCCGGTTTATGGGTCTCACCTGGCTCGCCCACCTGTCTCCGCAAGCGGGGTGGAGTCGGGGAACAGCTCCTGCTGTGGCTCGTAGCCTGCGTTGGGCAGGGGGGCGACCCTGATTGTAGCGGTCCTTGTTTCAGGGTTCAGTGGAAGTGTTCGGCCAGATCTGGAGTTGAGAGCTTCGTTCTCAACGCGTTTTCATGCCGGAGTGTTCTTAGTCCAGGCCAGCTTTCTTTTTCCCGTCTTTTAAATATGTCGCAGTGAAACAGAGTTTGACAAAATATTCCACTTCCCAGTCTTCTGAAGTAGTGCTGGTTCAAGTTTGGGGATCATTACAAGGATTCTTCCAGAGAGAACAGCGCAGTTACCCTAATGTTATTGGAGATCACAGCCGTTTTCGTTTGGAGGTCTATGCCTGTGACAGAAGTGTGCTATACACTGTGTACATCGAGCTGTTCCACTGCCCAGCCTCAGTGGTGTTGATGGAATGAATGCCAGTGGGCTACCACTGAGTAGCTTGGGAAGCATTACTCATACCTGGCAGTTATTGACCAAGACCTTAGTGATAAGTTAATAGGCCTACTTTGGATTTAGTGTTCAGGTGCTAGCACTTGGAAAGGAAAGATCCCATCACTTTCTGTACTAGGAATTATATCGATGATTTCAAGGTCCTGGGTATCTTCCTCGAAATGAATAACTTCCTTTTAGTGGTGTTGGCATTTACAGGGGTTTGGAGCTTCTACTTTTTCAGTGTGTCCCATAGATTGGAGAGAGATAGGTTAGTTTAATAGCAGCTGCTGTTAAATAATTTTTAAAACAAAGTATCTAGAAGCCGGCTGGTGGTGGCACATACCTTTATTCCCAGCACTCTGGAGGCAGAGGCAGGAAAATGTCTGTGAGTTCCAGGTCTGCCTTGTCTACAGAGAGGGTTCCTGGACAGCCAGGGCTAAACAGAGAAATCCTGTCTCAAAAAACAAATCACAGAGTATCTAGAAACAAGGTAAGATGACTGAATTTGCTGTCTTTTTAAACGGTGGTTTCTCATAAGTTTACAGGGACCGTTTTCCTCATAATTTAGAGAGACAGAAGTGGTATTTTAAAAATTGAGTACTGGGGCTGGAGACAGGGCACACTGGTTAAGACGTTCGCAGTATGACTCTTGGAGAGTTACAGGGTTTGCTCCCCAGAAACTGTTCCCAACTGTCTGTAAGTCCAGCTCCCAGGAAACCCAACACCTGGTCTTCACAGGCAGTGGCTCACCTCCCCCTGTAATTAAAGATAATACAAATCTAAAAAAATGAATATTAACTTTATTTTGTACAGTTAATTTGCATAGTCATAGCTTGGCAAAGAGAAGATTAGGTCCACAACACTACAGAACACTATCCCAAAGTATGTTCTGTTATTTTCTTTTTGTGTGTTGGGGTTGGGGGTAGATGGGGGTGGCAGGGTCTCACTGTGAAGTCCTGGCTAGCCTGGAACCTCCCTATGTGGACCAGGCTGCTTCAACACAGAGATCTTCCTGCTTTTGGCTCCTAAGTGCTGGGATTAGATATGTGTCCAGCTATTATTTTCTTTGAAAAAGAAAGTCTCTGATAGACTTTATGCTAATATATGTGAGACAGAGCATGGGGGAAATGCAGATTATTTAGAATACAGGAGTAGAGAGAACTTGGAGGAGGATAAGAGCCACATTCAGATGGTCAGAGTTCTCTCTTCTTTTTTTTTTTTTTTTTGGTTCTTTTTTTTCGGAGCTGGGAACCGAACCCAGGGCCTTGCGCTTCCTAGGCAAGCGCTCTACCACTGAGCTAAATCCCCAACCCAAGTTCTCTCTTCTTAACAAACAATACAGAGGTGTATAAAATCTATTGTCCTATACACACACATGTATGACTATGTCCCGGGGATTGAGCCCAGGGTCTTGGGCATGTTAGGAGAGCATGCAGCCTGCTCTGCAACACTCATCTTGCAACTACAATATGATCCTTGGATTCTGTAGAAAATATGGGGGTTCTGTGGACTCTACATGACATAATCCTCAGAGAAGCTGTAGGAGAGGGCAGTAGGTAGAAAAGGGCATAATGTGAGTGGTGATGAAAATACAGGTCGGGAATGCTCAGTTGAGGACATCCAACATTGTATAAGCAACCAGGCGGCCGTAGAAGCAGTGGGCAGTCCCGGAGGGACTAGTGTAAGCAGAAGTGTGTAAAGTCAGCTACACAGACGACACAGTCGGATCTGCGAGGCTAGCTGCCTTAAGGGTAGCTGCATGTGGTGGTAGAGAGAGTGGAGCTGGGGAGATAGTCTGTATACCATCAAAACAATTTCAGCTCTGCCCGGCCTGCAAACAGGAGTCACTGAGACAGAACGGGGAGTGGTGGGGGTGGGAGAAACAGACTGGCTAACCTATGCAGTCTAACCAGGGTCTATCCCCCGGCTGTGCCAGGAGGATGAAGATGAGGCTACGCCGTGAGTCTTTGGAAACTGTACCACGCTGAGGATTGTAGCCAGGTCATAAGACTGTTCATGGGATTTAATCATGTTTTCACTTTAGAAAGACCAGCGTAGAATTGTGGAGTATAGACTGCAGAGTACAGAGAGGGGTAGATGAGGTTGACTATGGTAGGACAGCCTGAGACAGAGACTTGAGGAAGTGGACTACATTTGAGGAGAAATCACGTGCTAACTTCTGGCATGTCGAGTGGATGTTTTTGTGAGCAGGTAGAGTCAGAGAGCTCTGTCGTCAATTGTGAGTTTTAGCCTTTAGCAGCTGAGCTGTCTCTCCAGTCCTGTCATGTTATACGTAAGTGGTGCCGAAGCCTCTGGGTTAGGGACTACCACACAGGAAGAGTTTGCCATCAGCAACCAGCTCTGGAATAGGCCACAGAGATCAGCACAGGAGGGTATGTTGGAAGGCGACCTTCAAAAACATTTGGTAATGCCAAGGCATCCATCCATGAGGGAATCCTGTTGCAGAAGACAAAATAGGGTCTTTGTTTGTTTGTTTTTTGAGAGGGTTTCATTCTGTAGATCATGCTAGCCTTGAACTCAGAAGGAATGCCCCTTTCTCCCTCAACCTTCAAATGCTGGACTTAAAGGTATGACTCATCGTGTCCAGCTGATAGGGTCATTTTTAAAAAAGGCTACCATTCTTCCCAACTAACTCCAGGAAAAATTTGTGAGAGGAAAGCATCACCAGGTGTGGTGTCAAATGGCTGTAATCCCGGCACTTGGTAGACTTCTACAGAAAGTTCGAGACCAGAGAGCTTTCCAGAGACCTAAGACCAAATCCCAGTACCATGCTGGGTGCTTTGTAACTGCCTGTGACTGTGGCTTCTGAGGGATCAAGCACTCTTGGCCTCCAGGAGCACCCACAGTAACCTGAACTTTCTTTTTTTCTGGGAGGCAGGGTCTCTGTGTAGTCTTGACTGCTTTGGAACTCACTGAGTAGAGCAGGCTGGCTCCTAAGTGCTGGGATTAAAGATGTCATTGTACCCAGATGTATTAATAAAAAGTAAAAATAAATATTTAAATGCTCTAAGTAGTTGGTCAGAATAAGAATTATGAGTCTTTTGAATTTGATAAAGATGCTTAGCAGTGTATTAGGCTAAATTTATGGCAGCTTGGTAGGGGAAGAAACTTCATGTCCATAGAGTTAGGAGGTCAGAGGGTGGAGGCAGCACTTGCTTTTCCGGCTTTAGTTCTGTGAAAGGGTCTTACTCTGGCTTATGCTTGCCAGAACTCACAGTGCCTCTGCCTTGGCCTCCTGATTGCTGGAATAACAGGCATATATACGTTAGCTGAGAAGAAAAGAAAGAGTAGAAGGTCATAAAGGTCGAGGGAGGGATTTTTATCATGCCCAAAACTTGAACCTGCTATAAAAAGAACACTTTCTGAAATGCATCCCTGAACCCATTTTGTTTATTTGTGAACACAGGTGCACATGGAGGCCAGAGGTTGGGTTTGGGTGCCTCCCTCCATAGCTCTCCACCTTAGTTTTTGAGGTAGAGACTCTTCGGTGAACCTGGAGTTCACTGGTAGAGCTGGATGGCTAACAATTGAAGATACTTTCCTGCCTCTGCCTCTGCCTCCCAGCACTGGGATCATAGGTGTTGAGAGCTTGTGCCCTGCCCAGCCTACCTGAAGTGGTTCTGGGGGATTGGACTCCTCATGTCTGCATGACAAGGAACCTGGGAACGAGCTAGCTTTTCAACTCAAATTTAGCCTTTTAAAAAGTTACAGATCAGTGTGGTTTAGTGCTGGAAGTTGTGTGAACATGATAACATGATTCAGTTCCAGTACTCTGTCAATCCTATCCACCCTCCCCCATGCCACTCCCCCAGCCCTCCAACCTCTGCAGTCACTCATCGGTCTACTTGCCCATTAGTGGACTTTCTGTGCCTGCTCATTGCCTGTTTTGGAAACTTAATGTGAATGTATTCATGGTCATCTGTTACTGACTTCACCTGTACAAGGATTGTCTGTGTGGAAGCCAATATCAACACTGTGGGATTTTCTAAACAATACTCCACTGTCCAGATTCACAGGTTGAGCACCACCAATCCCAGAACCCAAAGGTTTAGGTCTGGATTTCCGATTTTCACCCTAGAGTTGCCTAGGATGCTCTCTCCCTGGCCAGGTGCCAGCAGAGCACACCCCCTGCCTGTACTCGTTTAGAGCTATGCTGGTTTCTCTTCCTTGCCAGGTGAGCACCATGACTAAAAGCGGTGTATGAGGAAAGAGTATACTGTGCGGGAGGGATCGGAGGCCATCGTGGAAGGGAGGCATGGCAGCCAGAGCAGGAGTGGAGGTTGGAGAAGGGAGCTGGGAGGCCACATCTCCATCCATACACAGGTAGCAAAGAACAAACAGAACGCTATCTTTGTTCACTTCTTGTCTAATTGAAAGTTAATTTTAAGGGTTTTTAAGGGTCGGGGAGATAGCTCAGTCAGGAAGGTATTTGCTGGGTGTCTTACTTAGGATTTCCGTGGTGTGAAGACACCATGACCAAGGCAACTCTTAAAAAGGACAACATTTAATTGGGGCTGGCTTATAGGTTCAGAGGTTCAGTCCAGTATCATCATGGTGGGAGCATGGCAGCATCCAGGCAGGCATGGTGCAGGAGGAGCTGAGAGTTCTACATCTTGACCTGAAGGCAAGAAGAAGACCAAGAGGAGACTTTCTTCCACGGGGGCAGAGTTTGAGCATTAGAAACCCTCAAAGCCTGCCCCGACCGTGATGCACTTCCTCCAAGGCCATGTCTATTGCTACAAGGCCACACTTCTTGACAGTAGCACTTCCATGGGCCAAGCATATTCATACCGCCACACTGGGTAACCATGAGGACCTGAGCTCAGTCTCCAGAACCCATAAAACAGTTGGATGTGGTGGTGTCTGTGTAATCCCACTGCTGGGGGTCAGAGACAGCAGATCCCTGGGTAGCCAGCCTAGCCTTAATACTGAGCTCCAGGCCCAGGTGAGAGACCTCACCTAAAAAAAATAAAGGGCGGGGGCGGGGGGCAAACACTGGTGAAGATGAAGTTGGCCTGTAGCCTCTATGTGCACATACACTTAGGTACGTGAACACACATATACAGTTAATTTCAGCTGGCTCGTGATGGTAATCCCAGCCCTCAGGAGCCTGAGGCAAAGGGCTGAGGTTAGTGTTGTTATGTAGTGAGATCCATCTACATTACATACTCACTGCAGAGGTCGTGGCACTATGCACTTGTATGCACTCCTGTGTTTGGAGTCTGAACACCCAGTCCAGGAGTTCAAAACTTCTCAGTTCAACACCAACCTGGGCTACATGAGACCTTGCCTTTAAAAAACAACTCAAGAGAAAAATCGAGAAATGAAAGAACAATAAAATTCTTTCCAGTAGCCTGTAGTGGTGCTGCCCTCCTTTAATCCTAGCACTCAGGAGGCAAAGGCAGATGGATCTCTGTGAGTTTGAGTCTAGCCTGCTCTACAAAGGGAATTCCAGGATAGCCAGAGCTGTTTCACATAGAAACCCTGTCTTGGGAAAACAAAACAAATACCCCAACCAACTAAGCAACCAAACAAAGAAAAAACTCCTTTTCAAAGTTTTAGGTGTAGGATCTCTAGATCCAGGTATCAGTATACTTGCTTTCTATACAGATAAAAGTACTCCGTGCTCGCTCTGCACTCCAGAGAGCTGAGATGCACATCTCCCGCATGGACTGGCAAGATGACCTAATGGATGGATAATCGCTGCCAAACCTTACAACCAACCATACAACATGTCATGCACATACATGCACATACATAGTAACGCTTACACACACACACACACACACACACACACACACACACACACGCACGCGCGCAATGAACCTAGATCATCTGCCAGACTCTAAAGCCCACTTTGTTTATCTGGCTGGCTCTTGGTCTGGGTGAAGTGGAAATGATGTATTTGTAATGTTCTGTTAGCACTCATATGCATAATGGGTCTCCTCGTGGAATTTGCATACAGTATATAATGTATTTCAACCCCACTCACGTCCTGCCATTCTCTTGTCTCCGTCCCTCCCACTGCTCTCCCTTCAACCACTCATCCCTTTTGTGACCCACGGGTTTTCATTAGGACTACTTATGGGAATGGACATGGAGGTTATTTAGAGGGGTGTGGACAGCAGAGTACAGCTACATCACAGAAGAAAATGTCTCTTTCCTAGCCACATTAACTGCCAATAAATCTGAAGGGAGGGTGGGGCCTCGTGAACCCCTACCCTAGCGTGTGTGTGTGTGTGTGTGTGTGTGTGTGTGTGTGTGTGTGTATGTGTGTTGGCAGGGGCAGGGTCTTAACTATGTATGTAGCCCTGGCTGGACTTGTAGATCAGGCTGGCCTTGAACTCAGAGAGCTGCCTCTCTTCTCAAGTTCTGGGATTACAGATGTGTGCACCACACTGCATCTGGCTGGTTTTTTGGTAAAGGATAATGTTCAGGGTGCATAAGGGTGAAAAGTCTGCTCTGCTTGTCACGTAGGCTGCTTGGCAGTCCCCTCCGGCTGCTGAGACCTTGCCTGAAGGATAACAGCTTGATCTCCCAGAGGTACTTTAAAATATTAATCACTACCTTTTGTTTTTAAGGATTTATTTGTATTTTATGTGTATGTATTTTGCCACACGTGCATTGCGCACTGTGTATGTGGTATCTACAGAGGCCAGAATGGTATTGAATCTTACGGAACTAGAGTTGCAGATGGCGGTGAGCCACCATGTGGGTGCTGGGGACTGAGCGCAGGTCGTCTTGCAGGAGCAGCCAGCACCCTCAACTGCTGAGTGAACCCTGTAGGTATTGTATGCCCACAGAAGCAGAAGCGTGCACATGAATGTATATATTTGTAGTCTCAGACAGTTCCAGTATAATATGTCCAGTACTAGGATTAGGGTTTGCCGAGCACTTACCATGGGGCAGTGCTGGGACTGTGGCTTGATGTCTGAGTGAACGTCTTTAAACTGAGTGTCTTGAAATCCAGCAGGCATTTAAACATACGCTTTTGCATAAAGGCTGTTGAAACAGAAGTGGTGGTAGCCCTCGGAGTGGTTATCAGAGCTAGGACATGATGCCAACAAGTGTGGCACTTCATTAATCAAGGGTAAGGTAATCAGGAGCAGTCAGATTTGAGAGGCAGCTCTCTTCTCAGGAACACAGTGTGGCACCTGCATGGTGCATGCAGTCACACTGTGCGCAGTGTTTTTACTATTTGTGCCCAGGGTCTGCTCTTACGGAAACATAATAGCGTCAGTACTGAGAATGAGACTTCGTGTTTTCCTGCCATCACTTCTCAGCGTGTAAGAATCGACAGCACATCTTTGGAGTGCATCATTTTAGAATGTTTGATTTCAAAAACTGCGACTGTCCAGACAGGTAAAAGTGACTACCACAGGAGCCTTGACAGTCCGAGTTCTATTCCTGGAACCTTCTGTGGAAGGGGAGAACCAGTTCCCAAAAATTGTCCTCTGACTTCCATGCATGTGCATGGAAGTATGTATGCCTGCTGCTCACCCCCTCAACACACGCATCACACATAACACACACAAACACACACATCACACACACACATCACATACACACATACACAATGATAATTTTTTTTTAGAAAACAGCAGTGCTCGAGTCTTGGGAGCTGGCTCAGATGGCAAAGTGCTTGCTGAGTAAACGTGAAGACCTTCATTCAGTCCTTGGCTTCCACATAAAAGCCAGTCATGATGGCACATGCCTGCAGTCCCTATGCCAGCACAGTGGACTGCTCAAGTCTACTGACTAGCCAGGCTCAGTGAATTGAAGAGCTCCAGGTTCAGTGAAAGAGTCTCAAAAAACCAGGTGGACAGTGACAAAGGACAACGACTGTGGTAACAACTTGTACATAGATGTACACAGATGCACATGTGTCTACCCTCCACACACACACGCACACACGCACACACAGACAGACATGTACCCTACAGACATGTACCCTCCATACATACACATACACATACACATGTACTCTCCACACACATATATACATACATGTACCCTCCACACACACACATTTGCTTGAGTTTCATTAATATTTATTCAAGATTTGATTATGGAAAAACAAAAGGCACATCCATCTTGTTAGTATGTAGAATTGCTTTCATATGTGGTGGAATTACATATACACACCAAAAAGCTTTAAAATTATTTGTGTGTAAGAAGGTAGGGGTGTGTGCAAATACCACAGTGCTCTTAGGTCATAGGACAGCCACTCTAAGGTCAAGCTATCATGTTTGTTGACAAGCCTCTACTAGGCTCTGGACCATTTCTCAGCTCCCCCACATTGTTTTTAAAATAAATTTCTTTATGACTGTCAGTACTTACATACTTAGAATTATATAAAAACAGAAGTCGTGAGTGGAGAAAGTTGTGAGTGGATCTCTGATTTGCACTGCATGGGAAGATGTCGTCTATCACATGCAAACAAGGTGTCACCGTATAGAAGGCACTTGCCTAGCCCTAGACGTTAATGTCTACAAGATGATTAGAATCAGATCTGCGACTGTAACAGCACCAAGCACCCCGATAGCCACTTGAAAAAACAGTGCACTTAAGTTGAAGGAGAAAATAACATTTCATTCACTCTGAGGTAGCTGAAGTTTTTGGTGGCTTGTGTTGGCCTTGGGACTACAATTTTAAATTTTTGATGTCAGACAGAGTCACTCTGTCATTTCCTAGTCTGTGGGAATTTTTGCACAGAACTTTTTTTTTGTTTGTTTCTTTTTTTTTTTTTTTTTTGTTTTGTTTCTTTTTTTCGGAGCTGGGGACTGAACCCAGGGCCTTGCGCTTCCTAGGCAAGTGCTCTACCACTGAGCTAAATCCCCAAAACCATGCACAGAACTTTTTTTTTGCACCCTACCCCAGAAAACAGAGCTTCACAAAGTCCTTTAGAGGCTCGCTAGCAACCTGCTGCTGAAGCAAAGCTACTCTTACCTAGAGGTTGTGCAGCTCCCAGCAGACACTGTGAACCACTGTTTCCCTCAGACATGAGGTGCATCGAGGTGCCACAGGTTTTGCTTGGTATCGCTGGGTGCCATAGATAATTTTTATCTGTTCTATTCTAATCAGCAGCGTGAATTTTATTTTTATTAAATAAAGTGTTAGTCCTCTCCCCCTTGTGAAATTCTAAATTTCAGGTTTTCTTGAGAGCAGATAATGGATCATGTTAAGATAGTTAGGTAGGCGGGTTGGGGATTTAGCTCAGCGGTAAAGCGCTTGCCTAGCAAACACAAGGCCTTGGGTTTGGTCCCCAGCTCCGGAAAAAAAAGAAAGAAAGATAGGTAGGAGGTTTCCCTGTAGAAGGATATGATATTTCTTCAAAAATGCCTCACTGTTTAGTTCTTGGTGATAATATTACATTTGTTTTTATTTTTAATTATACGTAGGCATATCAAATGTTTGTGCATTTGAGTGCAGGTGCCGGAGCAGGCCAGGGCTTTCTGATTCCCTTCAGCTGGAGTGACAGGTGTTGGTGCGCCTGCCTGGTGTGGGCACTAGGAGCCCCCCTCGGGTCTCTCTGGAAGAGCACTAAGTACTTATTACTGCTGAACCCCCCTCCCTCTCTCCCTCCCTATCTCCCTCTCTCCTTTTTAGCCAATGATGGTCCCTTTCTTTTTTGTCCCTAGCTAGTGATGGCACTCAGGCTTTGTTTAAGGTGGAGCCTAGTGTGGGTTTTGAAGCACATGCACACAGCTTGCAATGCTGCCTTTGCTCCCTTCCCGCCATTCACCTTGTAGGCAGTGGCTGCCGCTGTCAGGGTGTTATTGGTTCCTGTAGCTGAGTTTTCAATGTCTACTGTGCCAACCATCAGAGGTTAAAGCTTTCATGTAGACCACTGGACATGTGTTTCTCTAGATTTAGCTTCTTGAAGTTAGTTCTACACTGCCATTTTCTAAGGTGATTTGTTAAACTTTCTATCTTCTGCTCATTAGTCCTTTAACAGTTGCAAGTATAAGGGGGGCAAGTATACACTAGAACCTGTTACAATGTAATTATAGAATGCCACATTTTTAAAGTTGAGTCTGCCTGTGGGACTTGTTTTAGGCATGTTATTTTACTTTGCCACATACTAGGAAGCTTCGAGGGAAACAAATTATGTAGCTCAGTGAGGAGTGCCAATGACAAGTTTGTTTGTTAGGATAAGCACCTGGAGGTAGGAAAAAGCTGAGTAAAAGATTCAGGCTGATTTATAAGGAAAGGGCAGATGAGTAAAGTCTCTGTAAGTGCACCTTAATGATGTTAGTAGATTTGAGAAGGATTAATTATATAGCAGCTCAATTAGGTAATAATTGGTCTGTGGGGATGTTCATAAGGAATCACTTCCCTTGTAAACCTGCTGTCATATGCCTTAAACATGTTATCACGGGAGGATCTCGCTGCTCTTGGCATGAAACCTGAGCCTCATCTGCCCCCGCTGAAGGATTATTTCTGATCCACTTTAAAGGTTAAAATAGTAGTGTTTATAGTTCCAGAGTGCCTTTTAGCTATTTTAAAAGATGTATGACTCTTTCTGTGAAACCTGGATTTGTTTGTTTTGTTTTAGAGTTGACTTGTGCACAGCCCCTCGGTCCTTGAGTGATTGAGGTCATTCCTAATGGCCGGGGTGTTGCAGGTTTGATTGGAGGACATTGGCTTTCCTGCAGCAGTGGGAGATGGGAGGCCGAGGGGCCTATGCTGTTGTCATCCTTCAGAGGATCTGGGCTCTGACTATGAACCCCCCTTGGAGGAGGAACAGAATCTGGCCAGTGTGTACGCTGAGCCTCCTGGGACCTTGAGCCTAAGGTCTTCAGGCCTTCATCTCACTCTCCTTTGCTTTGCTGTTTTTGTTTGTATCCACTTAGCAAAGTACCTCTTAGCCTGGAGGACAACTTGGCTGTCAGTTAAGAGCTACAGGTCAGTTGCACAGCCTGGGGCATCTTGGGGACCCTCACATAGAGTCAGTGCTCTTCTGTCTCAGTTGTGAACCCTCCCAGGTATAGTTTTCTTAGACTTACTTCTTTTTTTTTTTTTTCTCAATTTCTCAATAATACACTTAAGTTGATCTTTTTTTTCTTTCTTTTCTATTTTTTTTGCTATGCACATATGCACACAGCCAAAGCCGGCTTGACCCCACCCCCTTCACCCCTGCCCCTCCCAGTGCTGGGAATTATAGGTATGTGCTACTGTGGTCATCTCTAAAGCTGCTGTTTCTTGAGACAGCAGTTGTGAAAGTGCCTGGTAACTTGCATTGGATGAAGATCCGTGTCTCTCGGCCTGTGCTCCTGTTCTGTGCTTCAGCCCTGAACCGTGACAGTCCTGTGTTTTGTTAGGTCAGCTGCTCTGTAACACGGAAAGCAGGAGCTGCAGTTTGGTTCCTTTGCCTTCTCTTTCTCTTGAGGTGATGGTTGTATCTTCCTCCACTGCTTCATTTGCTGTGACCCACAGTTACCCCACAGCCCAGTGGCTCTTTCACTTGTCACACACATGTGCCAAGTCCCTGTTCTCATGTGTCTGCGGACTAGGTGGTCTCAGGCTCACTTTTCCCGATGCCTCTCCTAGGAACTCTCTGGGGATCACTGTCTTCCTCCTCAGTCTGCTGCCTGGGTTTTGTGGGCTTTTTGAGAAGCTGTGTGGGAAGCAGAGTTCTTGATGTCCTGAAAACAGCATCATTTTACCCATATTCTTGAATGGCTTTGGTATTGCCAGAGTTTTTAAGATGCTACTTTAATGTCCTTAAGTTTCAGCGTCCTCTTGGAAAGTTGGACCTGGTTTTTGTGTTTTAGCTGCTTCTGCAGCCCCCCTGCCTACAGGACCCCCCCCCCCATTCTCTGTGCTCTGAAATTTCATGTGTGTGTGCTGTTAGAGACACTTGGTGTCCTTACTATCTAGACCCTTTTGTTCTGAGATGGTCTCCTTTCTTTATTTGAAGAGCAAGAATGAATTATTCATACAAACTGTTTATGAAACAGACATTCCCGAGGTGGGCAAGATGAGACTTACGCAGGTTGGTTGGCATGAATTGAGCACAGCCTTGTGCTCCAGGCTAGTGTGGGCCA
Source organism: Rattus norvegicus (assembly GCF_021556685.1). Classification (NCBI taxonomy): domain Eukaryota; kingdom Metazoa; phylum Chordata; class Mammalia; order Rodentia; family Muridae; genus Rattus; species Rattus norvegicus. Next base: position 120,562,726 of record NC_141542.1, on the reverse strand, counting down.
CAGAACAGGATGCTGTTTTAGAAAACCAACAACTGAAACTGCAAAGTGCCCAGTAATAACTCTGAAACAGTAGGCTCAGATTCATCAATGTTCAGATACAAGCCCTTGGTGAAACAATATTTTGGACCCTAGTAGATTAGGTTAAAAAATTGTAATTTATAGATTGTTTTGTATAATTTATTTTTATTTTATGTGCATTGGTGTCTTGCCTACATGTATGTCTGGGTGAGGGTGTCAGGTCCTCTGGAACTGGAGTTACAGACGGTTGTGAGCTGCCATGTGGACGCTGGGATTAGTCTTTTTTTTTTTTTTTTTTTTTGGTTCTTTTTTTTTTCGGAGCTGGGGACCGAACCCAGGGCCTTGCGCTTCCTAGGTAAGCGCTCTACCACTGAGCTAAATCCCCAGCCCCGTCATTATTTTTAAGAACCATGAAAATGAAAACAAAAAAGTGAGCAGGAGGGATGGCTCAGTGGTTAAGGGTGAGCAGGAGGGATGGCTCAGTGGTTAAGGGTGAGCAGGAGGGATGGCTCAGTGGTTAAGGGTGAGCAGGAGGGATGGCTCAGTAGTTAAGAGACTTATTGCTCTTCAGAGGACCTGACACTGGCCTTAGGAGCCTCATGGTTGCTTAGAATTCTAGTTCTAGGGTATCTGATGTCTCTGGCCTGCTTGAGAGCGCGCTCTCTCTCTCTCTCTCTCTCTCTCTCTCTCTCTTTCTCTCTCTCTCTCCACACACACACACACACACACACACACACACACACACACACACACACACAAATACAGAGGAATGTTTAAAGAGCTAAAGCTGCTTCTAGTGTATTTGTATAATGGACATTTATAAAACACTGAATCAGTTGACTTTGTAATTGACTGAGCAGCCCTGGCTGTCCTGGAACTTTCTCTATAGACCTGGGTGGCCTCGAACTCAGAGATCCTCCTGTTTCTACCACCAAAGTGCTGGGACCAAAGGCGGTGCTATCGGGCCTAATTGTTGATTTTCTAGAATAAGATTTTTGATATTTGACTAATGTTTAGTGAACCAGTATGTTTGCTTTTGAAAGCTAATTACAGGAGATTTAAAGTTAGTAATCTGTTCTGTGTCTTTTTGTATGGGTGGGCAGTTCTTGACTAACTGTACATGAGCAGAGACACTACTTGAAAGGTTTTTGTTCTTAAACATTTGTCTGACGATTGTGAGTTCAGTTCTCTCTGGAGAGAACTCATTCTGTCACGTATGAGCCGCCATGCCATTTCATGTCAGAGTTACTGGGAAATTTATTTTGTCAGTTCAGCATGGAAACTTAAAAATAAGATAAGCAGGATCATATGTCAATGTAGGAGTAACTTTACCATGCAGGAGCATGGAGTTTTGAATGTCCAGATCTGGCAAGGCACTGGAGATGGCTCAGGGCTTGAGAGCTCTTGCTGCTCTTGCAGACAACCCAGGTTTGGTTTCTAGCAACCACACTGGGTAAGTCATAGTTGCGGGAACTCCACTTCCAAGGGATCTGATGCCCTCTTCTGGCCTCCATGGGGAATGCATGCACTTCATGCACATGCATGTACTCTGTACATCAAACAAACAAACAAACAAATCAAACAACAACTAGAATCAAATTGTCCTTATCTCCAGGCTTTCCTGTCCTTAGGCTGCACATTTGTGCCTCTAAGCTCTTGCTTTAATCAGTTGACGTGGAGTTCCTCTATCCTGCCATACCCTGCCCACCTTGTGCTTTACCTGCCAGCTGCTGTGTTTGGAGCAGTGTCCTTGCCTGCTCCCAAGCTGGTGGTGCTCCCTTTAGTGTCTTTGTCTCTCACAGTTACTTTTGTTTCGTATCCCTGAGGGCATGCTGTGGACAGAATGTCTGTCATCTAGCTGGGTGATTTAGGGAAGTCACCTAAGCTCTCTGATCCTTGGGTGTTTGGTTTGTAAGTAGAACACCACTTATTTTCCCACTGGGCATGCTGTTTGTTAGTTATTCCCAAAGCCTGGGGGACCACCCCCCCACCCTCTTTTCTGAGTTGGAATTGAAAGCTAAGCATGGTTTGTGGCTTCCTCATTTTGCCAGCAGTACTCTTGAGAACAGATAATAGTTTATTACGTAGACATTCAAAGAGTCCTGGAGGAAGGGTTGCTCATGATTGACTTTTTTTTTTTCCTTTGATAAGCTTTATTAAGATCTAATTTCTGTACCATAAAATATCTCTGGATATGGTGGCACAGGGCTATAATCCTAGCACTAGGGAGGTACAGGCAGGAGGATTAGAAGTTTAGGGTTATCTTTGGCCACATAAAGAGTTTGAGGCCAGCCTGGGCTACATGAAACTTGGTCTTTAAAAACAAAATGAAAGAAAGCACTAGGCACGGTGATAACTTTAATTCCAGCACTCAGCAGGTAGAGGCAGGAAGACCTCTGTGATTGCAGGGCCAGCCTGATCTACATAACAAATTCCAGGCCAGCTGAAGCTACAAAGAATTTATTTTATGTTTGTGTTTAAGGACAGTGTGTCCCTGTGCAGCCTGGACTGAAACCTTGATGCTGGTCTGTTGAGGTGAGACCACTTCCTGTTTAGGGTTGGTTGGATGAGGCTCCTTTGTTTCAGTGTAACTGCTGTACAGATCAGATTCATGATTCCCGCCATGGGAACTGTCTGATTACACAAGACATAAAATTGCAGTCTGTGAGCTGCTATTATGTGAGCCATTAAACATCATCTTAGCCATTGTAAATATAAAGTTGTGACATATATAAATTGTTGTTGTATACTTAACAACCTTTGTAATTTGTTATTAATGGCTGCTTTGATGGAGCACAGTTTACAGATACTAAGATTTATATCTTTTTTTTTTTAAAGATTTTATTTTATTGTATATGAGTATATTGTAGCTGCCTTCAGACACACCAGAAGAGGGCATCAGATCTCATTACAGATGGTTGTGAGCCACCATGTGGTTGCTGGGATTTGAACTCAGGACCTCTGGAAGAGCAGTCAGTGCTCTTAACCACTGAGCCATCTCTCCAGCCCCAGATTTATATCTTTATATCTCACTTTAACTTAGAGTGAGGCCTTTATATTGATGAGTTTTTTAATTTATTTATTTTATCTATATTTTTAAAGACAAGGGTCTCTCTACGTAACCCTGGATGTCCTAGAAAAAAATATATATCATACATACAAACCTATCTATCATTATCTATTTCTGTATCTATTATATATATAATCTGTTATCTATTATCTATTATCAGTCTATCTGATCTATTGTCTGTCTGTCAATCTGTCTATCTTAGACCATGCTGGCCTCAAACTCACACAGACCTAACTCCTCATCCTCCTGAGTGCTGGGATTGAAGGCACCACCACCACACGCAGTGATTGAGTTCTTTTTAAAAGGGACTCATTATCATTTTGTTTGGGACCGGATCTCATCCTGTAGCCCAGGATAGCCTGAAGCGTGTTATGTTGCTCAGGTTGGCCTCAGACTTGCAGTCAGTCTGATGCTGGGATTACAGGTGCTTGTATCTCCCTTGAGACTCCTGATTTTCTTCTGGTGTGCCCGCCCAGTGCGTGAGGCCCAGTGAGTGAGGCCCAGTGCTTGCTTCAGGCTCCTGAGGACTGAAGTATGTATTCCTGGAGTGTAACTTGCGTTAGTAAGGTCACGTGGGGTGGGTGGATTGTCTGTGAATGAATGCAGGGTTCGTTGCTGAGCGTTGATGATGGTTTTGCCTCTGATCGTGTGTGCTGACTGCAGGTGTTCTCTTCCCTGCAGGTGTAATGGATAGGTAACAGAAGACCACTTCCCTTCCTCCTCAGGGCTTCAGCATGACTGAGTGCTTCCTGCCCCCCACCAGCAGCCCTAGTGAACACCGCAGGGCCGAGCACGGCAGCGGGCTGACCCGGACCCCCAGCTCCGAGGAGATCAGCCCTACAAAATTTCCTGGATTGTACCGGACGGGTGAGCCTTCACCTCCCCATGACATCCTCCACGAGCCTCCTGATATCGTGTCAGATGATGAGAAAGACCATGGAAAGAAAAAAGGAAAATTTAAGAAAAAGGAGAAAAGGAGTAAGTGCCAATTTCTCTGCGCTTTCGATACAATCCTCTCCTGCCTTGGTCTCTTGAGGGGTCTCGGTGTGGGCCAGCACACAGCTCGATGCGTCTTAGACGATGACTTCCACTCTAACTGCAGGCTCCCGCTGTCTTCTGGACGTATCTAGGCACTTGCCATTTTCTGTTCTTCATGTCTTGGTTTCTTAATTTGTCTGCGTCACAAAGATCCCAAATTTCCAGGAGGGTAAGCTTCCCAGGCTGTATTTTAAAAGTTCTGAATGGGGCTGGGGATTTAGCTCAGTGGTAGAGCGCTTACCTAGGAAGCGCAAGGCCCTGGGTTCGGTCCCCAGCTCCGAAAAAAAGAACCAAAAAAAAAAAAAAAAAAAAAAAAAAAGGTTCTGAATGATGCATCCACAGGAGAAATTGGAAATTTCTCAGCTACTTACCCTTTAAAGGTGTGCCGTCCTTTGGGAGTTCTGTTGGAACTGAGAAAGAAGTTCTCTGTCTTAGCGTTTCCTTCCAGGGGTCCCTGCCCAGGGAAGGCGGCTTGCCCAATTATAGCTGTTTACTATGTTGAAAACAGACAGGATGATTCAAGTATTGCTTTTAAGAATGTCATAGTACGTTAGACTTAATTGCCTGGGAAGTCACAGATCTCACAAACACTTGGTGTAGCTTGGGCTGTGGCCACCGCAGGGCCTGGACTCTCCATTCTTTTTTTTTTTTTTTTTTTTTTTTCCTTTTCTTTTTTTCAGAGCCGGGGACCGAACCCAGGGCCTTGTGCTTGCTAAGCAAACACTCTACCACTGAGCTAAATCCCCAACCCCTGGACTCTCCATTCTTGTCCTCAGAGTTCACCGCTTTCATCACAGACACTACCTGTGGGAGCGTAAGAAAATGAAAGTGGTTGGTTGGTTTGGTTTTCAAGACAGGGTTTTTCTGTGTAGTCTTGGCTGTCCTGTAGAAGACCAGGCCAGCCTCAACTCAGAGAGAGGTTGGCCTGCCTCTGCCTCTGCGGTGCTGGAACTAAGGCATGTGCCACCGCCACCCAGCTTGCCCTAAAGGTTTATGGTGTTTTAAGTTAAAAAATAATTTGAGGGGTTGGGGATTTAGCTCAGTGGTAGAGCGCTTGCCTAGGAAGCACAAGGCCCTGGGTTCGGTCCCCAGCTCCGAAAAAAAGAACCAAAAAAAAAAAAAATAATTTGAGAACTATTTGATAAAGTAACTTGTATGACAGCCTACTGAGAACAGTAGGTGGGTTGGAGTATTAAAAACAGCAAAGTGGGGCTAGAGGGAGAGCTCAGTGCTTCAGAGTGCTTGCTGTCCTCCAGAGGATCCATAACCTCGTAACCACCTGACCCTGGCTCCGGGGGGACCTGAAGCCTCTTGTGTAGTGAACACTGAGGACACACACACACACACACACACACACACACACACACACACACACACACAAATCATAGTAAGGAGTAGCCCACACATCTAATTACTTGGAAGGCAGAGAGGCAGGAAGAGCTCTTTGAGTTCAAGGTCAGTTTGAGTTCCAGGACAGTCAGAGCAATAGAAAGAGACCTTGTCTAAAATAGGTAGGCAGGTAGGTAGGTAGAAAGAAAGAAAGTAGCCAGACAAAAGGGAGGGAGGAAGGGAAGGAAGGAGAGAGAGACAGACGCCAACTGCATCGGTGCATGCATGCTTATAGTTGAACTACTGTGGAGGCCGATAAAGAAGCATGGCCTGTGGCCAGTTTAAGCCAGCCTGGGTACCATAGTGAGACTCATTCCTAAAAGCAAACCAAATGTGGTGTCAGTGCAGTTTAAAGTGATAATTTTTATTCTTTACATTACATATGTAAATTATCTTTACATGAAGAATAGTTACAGTCTATCCTGACTAGCTCCCAAATAAATGAGACAGACTATATGATTTATTTAATCACGATTTACAGCAGACCGACTGAGCAGTTATTAATCCTCTAAGCTAATCTGGCTGCCTCCCAGCCAATACCCCTGGGACACTGCATGTTAGTATTGGTCTGGCGTTCCCCTCCCTTTCCCCTGTCCTCCTCCTTCCCCTCTTCCTCCTTCTCCCCTTCCCCTCCTTCTTCCTCTCCCCTTCCCCTCCTCCTTCCTCCCCCCCCACATCGGAAGTCCTGCCCTATTCTCTCCTCTGTGCAGCCATTGGCTGATCAGCTTCTATTGACAAATGAGGAGCACTGTTGACATAACATGAAGACTGGAGATTCTTAGAGTAAGCATTACAGTGCCATGTCTGGATTGCAACCAGATATGGGGACAGAGAAGTCAGCGTTTGAGTAATGCATGGGTCCTCTACACAGGGAGGGCATAGTGACGTTGTGCTACAGACTGGCAGCTCTGAGTTGATGTTAGGGCAATTAATGTCTTTGTCAGAATACAAAAGTGGCTTCTAATATGTCAGCCAAATGAGGTAACGATTACGTTCAGCCTTCAGTCTAAAGGAGGCTGTGGCCCATGCTTCAGAAAGGCAAGTGATGGTGGGCGAGCAGGGGTCCTAAAGAAGTAGTGGGAGCACAGAAACAGTTGTGCAGTTTGTGATGTGCTTCGTGATAGGCCATGGGCACTGGCCCCATGTCTGTTTCCTAGGGTTCATCTCATTAGTCCTCTGCATTTAGTGTTTCATGTGTGTTCATCCTTAGTTTCTCAGAACTCAGCCTGCATTCATGTACTGTGTAATATGCATTATGGATGTAATATAATAAACTTCTTTCCTCTTTAACATTGATATTGCAACCAGAGCTGCTGTCTGTTGCCCTCTTGTGCTCATTAAGTGTTACTACACCGTTGTGTTTTTTGTTTTTTGTTTTTTGTTTTTTTTGGTTCTTTTTTTTTGGAGCTGGGGACTGAACCCAGGGCCTTGCGCTTCCTAGGCAAGCGCTCTACCACTGAGCTAAATCCCCAGCCCCTTTTTTGTTTTTGGTTTTTTTTTTTTTTTGATGTTTTTTCTGGAGGCCCAAGAGGCTGGATAGCTAGGTACTGCCCGGTAGCAGCTTTTTGTTTCCCTTGTAGGAAGCGTGTGACACTGACACTAACCACAATTTAAACTGCATTTCCTTGGCAGCTGAAGGCTACGCTGCCTTCCAGGAAGACAGCTCTGGAGATGAGGCTGAAAGTCCTTCCAAGATGAAGAGGTCCAAGGGCATCCATGTGTTCAAAAAGCCCAGCTTCTCTAAAAAGAAGGAAAAGGATTTTAAAATCAAAGAAAAGCCCAAAGAAGAAAAGCACAAAGAAGAAAAGCATAAAGAGGAAAAGCATAAAGAAAAGAAATGTAAAGACTTGACGGCCGCCGATGTTGTTAAACAGTGGAAGGAAAAGAAGAAAAAGAAGAAGCCAACTCAGGAGCCAGAGGTGCCTCAGACGGACGCCCCGAGTCTCAGACCCATTTTCGGCGCTCCCTTGGCTGACGCAGTAGAGAGGACCATGATGTACGACGGCATCCGGCTGCCAGCTGTCTTCCGGGAGTGCGTGGACTACATGGAGAAGCACGGCATGAAATGTGAAGGCATCTACCGAGTGTCAGGTATGCTACGTGCGTTTTGCTCGGCAGTTTTAAAAAATTAACTTCACTTTACTTCCTAAAGAATGCTAACTTGTGAGGACATTCTGGCGTGGATCCTAAAGCGTAATCACTTGCGTGGTCCCTGTATAACCTCCATCGTGGTTGGTCTTCCTGTAGTTGCTGGACATAAGGATTTACTCCCAAGTCGTCCACAGCTGGCAGCAGCAGGGCAGAGGGAAGCATGTGGGTTGTAAGCAGGCTGCTGTACCGAGTCTGGTCTCAGCGTCTTTCTAAGCCTAGGTGTCGGGGAGGCTGAGAACTCTGCGAAGGAAGCTTCTCGCCAAGAGATAGCTAGTGACAGCCTTGTGATGTGCTTCCTTAGCGTGACTAAAGACACAGAGTGTTGAGTTCTGGAGGGCTGGGCCGGACGTGAATGAATGTTCCTGTCAGCCACATACAGCTGTTGCAGATGTCAGTGAAACTGACGGTCAGTTCATCCTTACACAGTTTATACGGGGAATTGTAGTTCATGCTTGGCCAGCCTGTGTTTCATCCTGGGAATCTAAAACTAAGCAATGTCTAAGTTATTTAGAAGTACAAAGACTTCTTCAAAAGCAGCATGAGTCATGTGATAACTTGGGATTCAGGTTCCAAGCTGGGTGGCATCTACGTTCTCAGAGTTATTTCTCATGAAGTGCTCCAATCACATTTCTCTCATGGTAACAGGTATGTCATACACGTTAGAACACGAGAAAGATTCAGCAAGTTCTCTATTTAATTGGTTTATATCCTTTCTGGCAAATAGATTTGATAGTTGGGGTAATATTTATATGGCCCAGTAGATAAAATGCTTCATGGTTTCTACTTTATAATATTAAACTCAAACCTACAAGTTTGGGTTTTAAGAATTTTTATGTATTGAATTTTGAAGATTTATACAGTGATAGAAGCTGTTTTCCCCACTTGATCTTGATAAGTATGAAGACTTTAGGAAGGAATGAAAGTTTCTTTGAAAATTTTCTGTAGGTTTGTTCAAAGAATTCTTTCATTTCTGATCTATTTTGATATTTGTGTGTTGTGCAGAACCTCATCATTCCTAGTAGAATGTCTCTTTTTTGTGAGAGCGAGCGCTCAGTAGTTGTTTCCACACTGACTGACAGCCAGCATGGCACACTGCCTGTGTAGCTGTGTCTCCCCTCTGCCCTCCTTGTCTGTATGGGATCTGACCCAGGCCCATGTTCATTCGAGGCGAGGGCTCCGTCACTCAGACAGCCCAGCCCCCGACCCTGGCCTTGCTACTTGGTGCCAATTGGATGGCACCTTTTTTTCTGGAGATGTTTGGTTCTCATTTATATCCGTTCCAATTTAAAAACAAATATGAAAGGGGCCAGAGAGATGTCTTGGCAGTTAAGAGCAGGGGTTGCTTTTCCAGAGGACCCGGCTTCAATTCCCAGCACCCTCATAGCAGCTCACAACTATCTGTAATCTAGTTCCAGGGGCTCTGACACCCTCTGTGGTCTCTGGGCACTAGGCCTGCACTCGTGCACAGACATACGAGGCAGAACACCTATATATGCCTATAGATACCTATATATACCTATAGATACCTGTATACACCTATAGATAAGTGAAAAGGCAAACAAATGCTAGTATGAAGGACAATCTAAATATCATCTGTATTTGCTTCATAATATTTTCTACATTAAATTACTTTTATACTACTCTATTTCTCACTGGAATTCCTTGTGAAGATTCCAGTTTTTAAAAGACAACATTTTTTTTTTCTTCTTTTTTTTTTTTCGGAGCTGGGGACCGAACCCAGTGCCTTGCGCTTGCTAGGCAAGCGCTCTACCACTGAGCTAAATCCCCAACCCCAAAGACAAACATTTTAATAATACTGACAACCTGTTTTGGTTGTCTGTGGTGGAGTAGTAAATGTTTTATAAGTCACACAAATGGAAGGTGGATGGTGGAGCACACTCATACCTCTAGCACTCAGGAGGCAGGAGGATTGTGAGTTTGAGGCTAGCCTGGGCTCCATGGTGAGTTTAAGGCCAGCTTGGGCCACATAGTGAGGTGTTATCTGCAGAAGCCATGATCAACAACATAGCAAGAGAGTGAGGGGACAAGAGCTGGTGGGACAAGGAGGGCAAGAGAATGACTGAAGTCTCAGCGATAGTTGTTGTTAATCTTGTTTTATTCAGATTGTCATTAAAAAAAGAAATGGAAATTTTTCTATCTTAAAATAAAGATCACCAAAATAAGATTTGTTAATCTGGATAAGGTACAGATTTTTAATAATGCCATTCATCGAAGGTTTGTACATAAGATGGGAGTATCATTTCAAATATTAGCATTATATTAAGATGTTCAGATGAGATGACAGTTTACAGTAGACTTAATTTGTAGTTGTATGTAGTTGGTCTGTAGTTTTAAGTTTAAAAGAAGCAGCTGTTTTGATTACTGTCACTGGATTATGTCACTTAAACAGATGGGACTGAAGACAGAAGTCTGATAAGATGTTTGAAAAGCGTGCACTTGGTGTGTTGGATTCATGTGTTTTCCACTCAAATATGAAAACCAAATGGTTGTATTTTAGAAGCTTGACTTTATTTTCTTGCTCTAGCTTGGTTTGGTTCAGATTAAGAAAGCACTTAAAGAATTCAGACTTTAGGCCAGGCAGTGGTGGCCCATGCCTTTAATGCCAGCACTGCGGAGGCAGAGGCCAGCCAGTCTCTCTGAGTTCAAGGCCAGCCTCGTGTAGAGGGAGTTCCAGGACAACAAGGGCTACACAGAGAAACCTGGTCTCTAAAACCAAAACCAAAACCAAAAAAGAATTCAAACTTGAAAATAGAAATTAGGTGGGTGTTATATAATAGAGAAGAGTTTTCCACAAGCTTGTTATGCTAGGAAACTTGGTTCTGCATTTGGAATAACTTATTTACAGAGAAACAGCTGGTAACGGCTGCATGTGACAGTTGCATTTTTGGGTGTCCGTCTTGAGGTCTCAGGAACTTGGCTCTCTGTGCATAGTGTATGTGCTCAGATTATAGCTTCATTTCCCCCTGAATTTTCATCTAACTTACATTATATTTAAATTTTTTCCTGGATTAAACATTTTCTTAATATTCCATGGTTTCTGGGAATGTTAAGTTTCCAGCTGTGGTTTTATGTGCCGTGTTCATAGAGAGTTCTGTGACTCATCTGCAGACACGGATTCTACCAGGAGGATTTGAGCTTAGTTCTGAGAAGGGCCTCACTGTAGCCCAGGCTGGCCGACTTGAACTGGCAGCAGTCCTCCTGCCTCAGCCTCTAGTGCTGCTGAAGTCACAGGCACATGCCCTAGCCTGGCTCCTGTGTCTGCGGCAGGTGTGTATGGTGGGGGGGGGGAGTGTGTCTGATTCTGATATTCTCTCTCTCCTAAATTTAATATTTTAAGGAATCAAATCAAAGGTAGATGAGCTGAAAGCAGCCTATGACCGAGAGGAGTCTCCAAACTTGGAAGAATATGAACCTAACACTGTAGCCAGCTTGCTGAAGCAGTATCTGCGAGACCTTCCCGAGAATTTGCTTACCAAAGAGCTTATGCCCCGATTTGAAGAGGCTTGTGGGAGGACCACAGAGGTGGAGAAAGTGCAGGAGTTCCAGCGCTTGCTCAGGGAACTGCCGGAGTACAACCATCTTCTGCTCTCCTGGCTCATTGTGCACATGGACCACGTCATCGCGAAGGAGCTGGAAACCAAGATGAACATCCAGAACATCTCCATAGTGCTGAGCCCAACCGTCCAGGTACGGTGCTGCCACACGCACTCGGTGTAACTGTCCGGGTTTGGGTGTAACCGTCCTGGTACGGGTGTAACCGTCCGGGTATGGGTCCTGTCCACACACACTCTTTTGGTGCTGTTACTGGGAAATTAGAGAACATGTCTGTGGCTGACTCGCAGATAAAACAGTGACTCCAAGGAGGATATTGCGTCAGCCTGACCACAGATCTTCTCTGGCCATGTGTGGGCAGTGCCACCATGGAGAGATAGGAGCATAGTTTGTGGAGTGTGAATGTGCTACCTGCTTGGATCAAGCACAAAGGGCTGTGGTGTTTGCTTGGCAGGTCTGACTGAGGACTTCACCTGTACGATGGATCCCGAGAGAGGTGCTGTGTTGCCTCTCAGTCTGAGAAGTCAGTTAGGGAGTTAAGTGGAACATTGCTTGTGTTTTCGTTTTACTCACATGCATATCTGGCATCCTGTTGTATATGTGTGTTCATGTTTGTATGTGGGAATTGCGTGTGTGTAGCCATACATGTAGATGTATGCATGTTTATGTGGCGGTCATAGGACAACATTGTTCCTGTTCCTTAGGCACCAACCGTCCACCTTTCTTCTTATATAGGGTCCCTCGCTGGCCGGCAAGCTTCAGGGACCCTGCATAGGTGTGCACAACCATGCCCAACATTTTTTTAAGGTGAATTAGGGATATTGAACTCAGGTCTCTATGTTTGCATGACGAACGCTATCTTCCTGGCCTACGGTGCCTGTGTCACACTCTACTCAGTTGATTCCTCAAAGAAAGTCTTTAGAAGAGCTGATATTCTATGTGTCAGAGAGAGGGGGGGACGGATGAAAAAAGGAGACAGTGACTCTGTTTTGTTGTTCTTTGTTTTTTGTTTGTTTGTTTGTTTTCCGAGGCAGGGTTTCTCTATGTAACCCTGGCTGTCCTAGAACTCACTCTGCAGACCAGGCTAGTCTTGAACCCACTCAGATATCCTCCTGCCTCTTCCTCCCAAGGTGTGCACCACTCTAATATTTAATTAAAGTCCTCTTTTTGGTTGGTATGTGGGGTCCTGACCATATGTCATTATGCTCTATTATAAGAGGATACTTTGTTTTGCTAAAGATATTTTCATTAGTTATTAGTTAATATTTTAAAAACTTTCTCATATTTCCCAAATATTATGATCATTTTTGTTAGCCTGGATTTGGAATTTGGTCAGTGCTGCATTGTTACTCAGTGTTGCCATAACCTGAGCGCTTGTTCAACAGAAGCTCCAAGAACAAGGGAGTCTGAGCCAGGAAAAAATGTCCTCTCTTGGTTGTTCAGCCATCCTGCAGCTCTGGCTTCCCAGTACGGGGACATCCTGGAGCCTGTTGCTGCGTGTGTGCCGGAGAGGTGCCAACCTCTTCAGAAGGTCACTGTGTGTACAGAAGCTCTCAGAGTACATAGGAAGTGACCAGTAGGTATTTAAGTCCAGTTAGTGGGTGACGACGGGAGAGTGCACATCAGTGGCACTGCATTTCGTGTCCTTTACTGCTCTTCCCTTCTGGTACTAGAGAACCTGACTTAAGCAGGGCTTTCATGTGCTCTTAAATTGATAATTAGTGAAGCATCTTTGGTCCCTCCTATAGAGATGTCATGGCATCCAGAATTAATGCACAGTGTGATTGATAAAGGTAGGTAAGAGATCACTTCCATGGTCTTAGGCAACACTAAATCTGTTTTCTGCAGATCAGCAACCGGGTCCTGTATGTGCTTTTCACACACGTGCAAGAGCTCTTTGGCACCGTGGTCCTGAAGCAAGTAACGAGACCTCTGCGTTGGTCCAACATGGCCACAATGCCTACACTGCCAGAGACCCAAGCAGGCATCAAGGAAGAAATCAGGAGACAGGTGTGTGCTGCCCTGCCTGCCCCTTCCCTGCCCCTCCCTGCCTGGTTCTGTGCTGCCCACAAAGGGCTATGGAATGGGTTGGTGAACCCTAGCTTGGGGAGTAGGGAGCTGTTCCTGTGTGTAGTCCATGACTCTTGTGTGTTGAGGTTGTGGGACCACACCCAGTTTTGTGCAGTGCTGGGGCTGGAACCCAGGGCCTTATGCAAGTACCTGTCCATTGAGCTCTGCTCCTGTCATGGGCATGAAGAACATGCTCTTCTTGTTCCACTTCTACCTGGTCCTAGTTCATATGGTGTAAGTGAGCAGCCATGGTAGGAATAGCATAAGGCTTTAAATTCCCACTCTGCTCATTCTTTTCTTTTCTTTTTTCTTTTTTTTTTTTTAATTTATATATGAGTGCACACCAGGTCTCATTACAGATGATTGTGAGCCACCATGTGGTTGCTGAGAATTGAACTCAGGACCTCTGGAAGAGCAGTCAGTGCTTTTAACCACTGAGCCCTCTCTCCAGCCCTGCTCATTCTTGACATGCTAATTTTAGACAAATTGTTCAACATCCTTAAACCTTGGTGTTCTCATTTTAGAGTGGATCAGCTCAGGGGATGAGTGTGGGAGATGACACATGGGAAGGACTCAGCCACAGCTGATCTCAGACATGTTTGCTTTTCTATGCCCTCACCCCTCATGCTTCACAGCTCAGATACTGGAAATTAGGGATATTTAATCATTTACCCTGTGTGTGTGTGTGTGTGTGTGTGTGTGTCTGTGTGTGTCTGTGTGTGTGTGTCTGTGTGTCTGTGTGTTGGGGATGGAGAGACAGACTGACTGGTAAGAAATTCAAGACTTGAGTAAAACCTTGAGGTGGTTGATGGCCTTGTGTGACTATTACCACAAGCCTGTTTTTCTTGTTGGCTGAGCTCTACTTATCAGTTACTGTGAGGAGGAACAAAAATGTGGGTGAATAATGGAATGAGGGTCTAATCCCCCGTATCACCAATGGGAGAGCGCACGAGGTCGGCAGGGGCGGGGAGTTGCTGCTGTTGCTATGCAGAATGAAAACTGAGCTGCTGTCGGATAGTGAGATGGCAGCTTCTGTGTCTTTTTCTTATCTAGGAGTTCCTTTTGAACTGTTTACATCGAGATCTGCAGGGCGGGATAAAGGACTTGTCTAAAGAAGAAAGATTATGGGAAGTACAGAGGATTCTGACTGCCCTCAAGAGAAAGCTGAGGGAAGCTAAAAGACAAGTGAGTCATTCTCTTATATCCTGTGTAGTAAATCTGCAGGGAGTGTGGCCGAGCCCTCTATACACTGCTGTAAGTTATTTCTTCTAAAAGGAGCATACCTGTCTGTTGGCGTTAAATTCTCTGGTGGGAAATTTATTCACACAAATGTTTTTTGTTCTATGTCATTCATACTTTAGCATGGTATAAATCAAATTAAGTTTAGAAAGAATTTTCTTTTTTTAATTACAAGTTGATCGCTTTTATTATTTCTGCCTGGTTTGTGTCTGAACAGAGCTTTGTAAGGGTGAGAGACCTCTGGAGAGAGACTGCTCAGAAATTTGAGTTTTGAATGGAAATTCAGGGCTTGATGCCCAGGAGGGCTCCTGCTGTAGAGACTTCACCTTGTGGCTGCTGTGCTGGGAGGGCACAAGGCCCACTTCTGGTTTTATGCTAGTTTGCTGTGTAAAGCTTGCGTTTGGACTCAGTTTTTCAGCCATCAAAGCTAAACTCCACACCCTGAAAGATCTTACAAGCCACATGCAGATCCAGCAGCAGATTTGAGTAGCACAGCCTACAGACAGACACTAGTTAGCACCTCTCAGACCTGGAGAGTGGAGTAGTGGGTTATTGAGGCGACAGGCACCTAAGGCCTTTTGCTTTGAGGTTAGAGTGCTTGTTGAGGGGACAAGTCTAAGATTGGCATAACCGCACCCAGTTTTCAGGATGTGTAGCCTGGGAAGGAAGCCTTTCATATTATTGTTCTCTCTAGCTCACTTAATGGTCTGCCCTTTGTTTCCTGTCTTATGACCTCTTGTTTGTTTGTTTGTTTGTTTGTTTGTATGTTTGTTTTAATAAGCTCTCTTGTGGCCCAGTAGTCTCAAATTGGTTCTATAGTCAGGGTGACCTTGAACTCTTGATCCTGCTGCCTCTGCCTGGCATGTGCTGGATGGTAGGCTCGGGACATCATGCTTGGCTTTGGACGTGTGCCTGAGTTTCACAGGGCAGATTGCACTGTCCAGCAGCCCTACGTGAAGGGTCCCTGCCATAGGACAGAGGTAGATGTTTGCCTTTTGTGTCTCTTAGTTGTGTGTCTGTTATCAAAGGCCCACGGCTGTGGAGATAGATGGCTTAGTTGGTGAAGTGCCTGCTTTGGCAAAAGTAAGGAACAGAATTCAGTCCACAGCACTCACACCTAGGAGTTATGTGCTTGTGTCATGGCTTATGCCTATGATCAGCACTGGAACAGCAGGAGGGCCCTGGGCTTGAAGGCCAGCCAGTGCAGAGGACTCCATGAGAGACCATGACTCAAAATTAAGTCGGAGAACTGACTGAGGAATGACATCTGACAAATGACTTCTAGCCTCTACCCATGTGTGCACAAGTACATGACTATACAGGTTTGTGTACACACACACACACACACACACACACACACACACACACACACACAGAACTTTGGTATTGAGCTCAGAAGCAGTGTGGGGGTATGACAAGAGATGGCTGTCTTGTCTTCTTCCCTTTACCAGTTGTAGTCTCTCCCCGACCATTCCCTCCCCTTGCTGCCTTATTTTTTAGCTATACACCCAGGTTCCTTCATGCTGGCTTTACTTTTGAGGGAGAACTTACTTAAAGACATATCATTCAGTGGATTAATGACTGAAAATATGAACAAAGTCTAGCACCAGTTTAAACCTTGCTATCCTCTTGTCACTTTCCCAGAAATTAACTGTACGATTGTTTATCATACACCCCAGAAATCCACTCACAGCATTTATCCTCTAGGGGAAGCAGCAGCAACCTTTAAGCCTTCACTAAACACGGGCAACTTCGTAACAGCTGGAAGCAGCAGCCGGAGCCCTGCAGCTGCTGGGGGACATAAGCTGAGGGGTCCGCGTGCTGCTTCTCACTCGGCCACTGTTCATGCAGCACAGTAGACAGGCACATCTTAAAGCCAAGTGTGAGGCTACAGACGAGTGACTTGTTGGTCAGCTCCCCTGAGACATGACAGAGGCTGTGGGGATAGAGAGGGTCCGGCACCACAAGCGGTGTAGCAACGGGATGTTTCCTAACAGGGTGGTGGGGGTGGCTACTTGACTGTGTGTATTTGGTAAAATTAGTTAAATTAGGCTTACAATTGACACCCCAGTAGCTCCCTTCAAGATGTCTCATGTAGTCTAGACTAAGGGAGCGTATTCATCAGAACTATGCATTTTTCATAGTGCAGCCATAGACCAAGGTGACCATGTTGTATTCTTTCCTTACTTTAAAACGTTTATTTGTGTGTGAGTGTGCGCGTGGGTGTGGACGTGCCATGGCATACCTGTGGAAGTCAGAAGGACTTGCCGGAATCAGTTCTCTCCATCATGTGAGTCCTGGGGAGGGGAGGGGACCCAGGTTGTCTGGCTTTCTGATAGCAAGTAAGTGTCCACCACAGAGCCGCCTAGCGGTCTCTACCCACATTACAGTCTTTGATGGCTTGGTTTGGGTTTTGCCTTTTGAGGTGGGGTCTTTCTGTGTTGTCTTGACTGTCCTGGAACTTACTGTGTAAACCAGGGTGGCCTTGAACTTACATAGGTCCTCCTACCTCTGCCTCCTGAGTGCTGGGATTAAAGGCCTATTCTTGTTCCACTATGCCTGGTCCTACCTACAGTACCTTCTAAGCCTGGTTAGCAGATGTCCAGCCATCATTACAGACAGTCCCCTGCTGCTGCTGCTGCTGCTGCTGCCGCCACCGCTGCCGAGGTTTCCTATCTTGTTAATTTGAGAGGGCCACTTGTTGACTATGTGGTACATGTGGGCTGAACAATAAATCGTGTGTTGTCTTTGACAGGAGTGTGAGACCAAGATTGCACAGGAGATAGCCAGCCTTTCGAAGGAGGATGTTTCCAAAGAAGAAACGAACGAAAACGAGGAGGTCATAAATATCCTCCTTGCCCAGGTACCTTTCCCTTCCCAAAGGGATTCACTTTCCAGATAGAAGCTCAACTACAGACTTTTTAAACCAAAGTTGTAATGGACTGGCTCAAAAGAACTTGTTCCTATTCTGTACTGTGTGTGCTGAGATGTTAAGTGTAGAGAAGAAGCTGCCTTCTGTCTGGCTTCCTGGTCTCTGTGAGTCTACACAGAAGTTTGTGTTGTTGGCATGTCCCTGATTTAAAAAACAGAAACAAAAACTCTGAGGAGAGAGAAGTTGCAGATTATTTTCTTGAGAGTTCCCACCTGAGGTTTCTTGGCATACAGCTCCATCCACATGTAGGGCAGACAAAGAATGTCAGTGTGTTTGCACGTGGAGAACCGGCCTCTTTCAGGGGCTTTTCAGTGCTTCCTGGGCTGTGCCCATGGCGCTCCTTGTCTGCAGGGAGTTGCTGATGCTTGTGCTTCCGAGTCCTCCTCTGCTCTACTGTTCTCTAGGCCTGAGGACCCGAGATGGAGTGCAGACAGGCTCTCTCCCTGGGGCTCTTCTCGAGCAGTTTAGGAAGGAATGGTTGACCTGTCCAAAAGGCATGGCTGGGGATGGTGAGGAAGGAAGGGAAACCCTGTAACCTTTCCTCCTCTCTGCTCTGCCTTGCACCTGACATTGCTGCCAGCCACACATGCTTCTCTTGGGCCTTTTCCTAGTGACACTGTGAGAAGCCGCTGTGTCCCTGAATCCTGAGAGCCAGGAAGCAGAGCAGATGGTGTTTAGGTTATGTTTGCTTATGCACGCGTGTTGCACACACAAATGCTCAGATGCCCACGGGGCCAGAAGAAGGTATTGGATCCTCCTCTAGCAGGTGGTTGTGAGCCCCTGAGGCGGGTGCTGGGAGCTGGACTTGGGTCCTCTGAGGAAGAGTAAGTGCTCTTAACCGCCGAGCAGCCTCCCCAGCCCTGAGCAAGCCAAAGCAGATGCTGACATTTGGTCCTTTGCCTTGGGTGGCCAGCTCACAGGAGCCTGTGAGAGCAGCAGCAGGTTCTTGTGTGCGTTTCGTTGGCGTTGTGTGCGTTTGTCTAGACATTCTCTCAACATGGCTAGGCAGCTTTTCCTGATTCCGAGACAATAGCACGGTGGAGGTGGTAACCTTGTCCACCCCGAGCCGCTATCACTGTTTCAGGAGAATGAGATCCTGACTGAGCAGGAGGAGCTCCTGGCCATGGAGCAGTTTCTGCGTCGTCAGATCGCCTCGGAGAAAGAAGAGATTGACCGCCTCCGAGCTGAGATTGCGGAGATCCAGAGGTACAGGGCACACGGGGCTGGAAGGTTCAGCCATGTTGTGGTTTACATGAGCAGAGCTGTTTTAGTCAGTAGTTCTCAACTTCCTAATGCGCCAAGCCTTCAACAGTTCCTCACGTTGTGGTGACCCCAGCCATAGCATTATTTGCTTTGCTATTTCATAATTGTAATTTTGCTACTGTTATGAATCATAATGTAAATACTGATATGCAGCTGGATGGTCTTAGGCGACCGCTGGGAAAGGGTTGTTTGAGACCCACAGGTCGAGAACCAGTGTTTTAGCCATTCCTATAAAAGAACTGGGCTTCTGAATGTCAGTCCCTGTGGGCTCCTTAGAAGGTCTTACACAGCCTTGGGTCAGGTAGCTTCTCTAGCTGGCCTCTGAGTACTCCATAACGCTCCCTTGTCTCCACACAGTCGCCAGCATGGCCGCAGCGAGACAGAGGAGTACTCCTCTGACAGCGAGAGCGAGAGCGAGGATGAGGAGGAGCTGCAGATCATTCTGGAAGACTTACAGAGGCAGAATGAAGAGTTAGAAGTAAGTCTGGGGGACAGTACCCAGGAATCAGCAACTTCAAGTGTTCTTGACCACAAACCACCTATTTTCCTGCTGGAGACTTGTGGAGGAGAATTCAAGGACCTTGTTTTTTGTTTTTTTTTTTTTTTTAAAGATTTTATGTATATGAGAACACTATCACTGTCTTCAGACACACCAGAAGAGGGCGTCAGATCCCATTACAGATGGTTGTGAGCCACCATGTAGTTGCTGGGAGCTGAACTCAGGACCTCTGGCAGTCAGTGCTCTCAACCACTGAGCTGTCTCTCCAGCCCCCTGAGAGAGAGCATTCTTACCAGGATGGGGCGTGTGCTCTAGGCCGTCTAGCCTTGGTGTATAAGTGAGCCTATAAAAGCTGAATGGTGCCTGGCCACAGACCTCCGTGGCCTTGCAGTGGAGAAAGTGAGTCCCTTGAATCGGCCCATTGTAAACTGAGGGACAGTTGTCTTGTAGTCCTTGCCCCACAGAGCAGCAGATGTGACCAAATGCCAGGGAAGCTCCACTGAGAAGGAAACACTGTCCAAGTAATTTCCTTTCTCATCCCAAATAAAACATTGTCACACTGTCTCCTGTGAGGACGACTGGGTGAACAGGACGCCTTTGCTTCATCCATGTTCACTCAACTGCCAGGCAAGTGCACAGGGGAGTCTAGAGTTGCACAGTGGCTGGGCATGGCGGCTCAGGAAGCAAAGGTAGGCGTTTCTGAGTTGTTGGCCAGCTTGGTCTACAGAGTGAGTTCTAGGACAGTCAGGGCTTGAAAAATCACAGCAAAAAGATAGGAAAACTATTGTTGCCGGAGCGATGGCTCAGCAGTTAAAGCACTGGCTGCTCTTCCAGAGGACCAGGTTCAGTTCCCAGCACCCACATGGCTGCTCACAACCGTCTGTAACTTCAGTTCCAGGGGATCCAACACCCTCACACAGACACGCATGAAGGTAAAACACCAATGCACATTAAATAAAAATAGTATTTTAAGAATTGCCCACCGCTGCTGTCCACTGTTGGGAGGGTGGGCCGAGTGAGGGGCAGTGATGCTCTTAACACTTGTAGCAGATGGCTCTCCTGGGGAAGAAGCAGGTAGGGATCCAGTGACATGGCCCAGCAGGTGGAGGCAGTACGGCCTGAGGACCTGGATTGACGCCAGCTCCCTTCACATGCACCCAGCCGTGTATCCGCACCCATTGAGTGATCCCAGCACTCGGGAAGCAAGAGGCAGGTGTGGAGCTCTGAGTTTGAGGCTAGCCTGGTCGATAGAGTTGAGACCTTGTCTTGAAAAACCAAATCAGAAAAGGAAGCTCGTGTGAGTAAGACAGGGATCCTGGGAGTTCTGCCCTGGAGAAGACACATGGGTGCCTTATGGGAATTCTGCCCTGGAGAAGACACATGGGTGCCTTAGTTTGCTCTTGCTTTCCTGAACAGAAAGTCAGACAGCAGAATTGTGTAGTGTTTTGTTGTGCATAATGTGTAGGCCCATTAACACAGCTTTTTCTGCTTGGGCCAAAGCGGCTGCCCTGAATCTTGCCACGTTCTCAGTAGGGGAGAAAAGGGTCAAGGCACACCCAGTGTCACACTGAGTAGGCAGTGGGGCTGGTGCCTGTGCTCACTTCATTGGAGCAAAGGTGTCTGTTAGAGGGCACACCCAGCTGCTGAGGATGCTGGGAAATACTGACGAAGAAGAGGGCATTCTGATGGCTGGGTGGTCGCTGTACAAATTACTGCTGAACGAGCACAGCACACAAGGACAGATTTTACAGAGAAAATGGTCTCAGCTTTTATCCCCGCTCTCATTCCCTCTCCTCAGTGCTGTTAAAATTACCTGTGTTACTCCCTGGTGGGCTTCTCAGAAACCAGGGTGAGGAAAGAAGCCATTGAAGCACTGTACTTAGTCAGCAATGGTTCTGTCGGTGCCTTGTTTTCTAAGTGTGTTTACTGCTTTGTCACTAGGCCTCCAGTGGTATTTATTTGTCTTCCTGTCTTGTGCTGACCAGTCAGGTCGTCTGAAGTAGAACTGGACCCTTGCTTAGGACAGCTTGCTTGCAGCCTGTCCTGTGTTCTTCTGCCCTGATTCCTTGTCCATCTGACCTTGCTTAAGTGGTACCTGCCCTCCCTCTCATTCTTTCAGATAAAGAACAATCACTTGAACCAGGCAGTCCATGAAGAGCGGGAGGCCATCGTTGAGCTCCGAGTGCAGCTCCGGCTGCTCCAGATGCTGCGAGCCAAGTCTGAGCAGCAGCTCCAGGAGGAGGAGGAGCCCGAGAGGCGAGGGGGCACAGGCCCACTACCCTGTGAAGGTGTCCTCGAGGTGAGAGCAGCCAAGGAGCAGGCGAAGCCCTCGCCCAGCAAAGACCGGAAGGAGACGCCCATCTGAACTGCCCCGGCCCTGTGCATCGTACTGTAAGCGAGAGTCCGCTGCCTGTCCTGCCAGGCAGCGTTCTGTGAAGGCTCTCAGAGACGCTCGCTCTTGCACACGTCTGACTCCGTGTCAGGCTCAGGTCCTGGGAGAGTGAAGGGGTGGACACTCGGGGGTGGGGGGCTTGCAGGGAACACAGGTATTTCCAGATAGTGTCAGCTTATTTGAAAATTAATTTTCTTTGTTAAAAATAACTATTTTAACCCTTGAGTGGCTTCTTTTTAAACCAAAAAACTTTTTGCTTTTTTTTGTTGTTGTTTAAATCACAGCAGAATCAGGATCTCTTTCTTATCAAAGGGTGGGAACCAAACCAGGTCACTTCTGCGCCTGCCTTGTGGACGCTCGTGGTCTCACCAGCCCTGCAGGGTCCCTGGCCACTCTTGCTTGTGCCTTCCACACCTTTTGGTGCAGATTGTTCAGTGGGGAGCTGCCTCATATTCTCTGACTGGCCAAAAAGGCTCTCGCTGGGGTTCCCTGTACCTGCCCTGTGTGTACCACTTTGCTTTTCCAGCTCCGGGTCTGTCAGTGTGAGTCAGGACGGCCCAGTTTGGTTGCAGACGGAGGTTACCATGCAGCCTGCCACCAGCCTGGGCAGGGCAGGCCACCCACTCACTGCCAGGGAGCAGCAAGGGCCTCTTCTCAGAGGTGGTCAGAGATGACCACCTTGACCCTGAGGTTGCACAGGACACTTCTCACACCAGGGTCCTTTTCCACACTGACCTTCCAGGAAAGTCACCTTCCACAGTGACTTCAGTTGCTAGCTTGGGCTGGGATACCCACACCTCTGCCAGGATAAGCCATGTAGATGCTGTCATGCACAACTTTCACCTGTCCATGTCATCTCAAGGGGCTGCTTAAGGACTCTGACAGAACTGAGCGGAAGGAAGGAAAGCGTAACTGTAATTGACCCCCCCTGGTGTTTGCCTCTAACCTGGACGACTGCTCCCAGCGGTCTGGGAGGCCGGACTCTTAGGCAACCGGATTTCACTGTCAGATGAGTGGCCCCCAGGGAGGTCCCCTGTGGCTCTGAAGACAAATCCCACACTCTAAAGTGAGCGACAAACCCACAGGAGGGCTCCGGTCTACTCCTAGTTAGTATTTATTTCAGCACCTGTTGGTGCGATTTTTCGTTAGCCTCTACCTATTGCACTGTTGTGACTTGTTGGCCATTATTTGATTTTTGTACGGAAAAAAAAGCTTTGTTATAGAAATCAGCATACTATTTTTTTAAATCTGGAGAGAAGATATTATGGAAACTGGAAACGTGGTCAGGTGTCAAATGTAAATGTATAAATGCCTTGCTGCACCCGTCAGATGTGCAACACTCATTCTATATTTGCTGGCAATATTGAGGAATTCTTTTTGTTTGTGTAAACTCTAATTTCTATCAAGGTATCATGGGTTTTTAAAATTTCATTACAAATGTCTCAATGTTGGTTAACTAATTTTTGCCAGGACCATTATTGATTAAGGAAATAAACTCAGCAGCCATTTGAGAAAAAAAAAAAAGCCTTTATTGTACACTCTTTTCTTTGAAATACTTGCATACCCAGCATCCGACAGAGTCAGTGGAAGGTAGAGAGCGAGTGGGAGGTTGTATTCCACCTCATTCCTCACCCATGCCAGGCACATGCTGTGTCCCTGCTGCGGCCTCTCAGCCCGAATCTCACTGTGCTTGCTGACTCAGTGTGCCATCCCTGAACCCTGACAGTTTCCTGATGCTGTTGGGAAAGCAAGCTTTGCCTTCTAGGTCAAGCCTAGACCCATCTTTGCCCAGCTGTTAGAGTTTACCGAGGTTTGCATTTTAAATGTGAAGTGAGGATATGGGGCAGCCAGCGCTCTGGCGATGTGTGACACACATCTGAGTTGTCTGGCTTGTACAGTCTAACTCAGCCTCAGAGTTCATGTTGGTTTACAGAAGCTTCCAGACACCCTGCCGTGACCTCTAACTTCAGGGATCTGGAGATGGAGTGACGGTGAGGACCGGCTGTCCTCTGCAGGTGACTCTGCACTGAGCACTGGGCCTGACTGAAGTCCTGAGTATAGAGGTCCAGTGGCTACACAGGAAGCCGGGAGTGCTGGGAGCGCCTGCAATTCTCCCTCTGCAGAAATGAGGGTCCCGCAAGTCTGATAGCTGGCCGCCCAGCAGGCTGACATCGGGTGTCTTCTCTCAATGCTTTGTCATTTTTATTAGTATTAAATTATCTTTTTACATAGCAAGTAGAATATATATCTTATGGTATTCCATATGTAACACACTCGGATCACATCACCTCTTCCCTGTGTCTGTCCTTCGTGTGTTTAAGAGACTGTCTCCCAGCACACGTCCTGGTCCTCCGGCTTAGGCTCTGCACTTGCCCATCGTGCTCCCCAGCATTAAGTGTACAAGACGATTTGTGGCTGTATTGATTGGGATGAACACCCCAGTCGGTCTCTGCGTTTTGACCGGCTATGGTTCCTGTAATCTCTGCCTGCCGCCAGCAGCAGCTTTTGGTGGTCGTGAGGATCTGTCTTTAGAATGACCCTGGTGAGGAGAATGACTGCGGCCCTCTGGGTTCCACATCCTCATCAGGCTTAGGCACTTGGCTGAGTTTATAGAGCTAGGCGTGGCCTCTCTGCCAACAGGGCCGTAGTCTGACGGGATTGACTGTGGTATTCCGCCATGTTGATTACCATTGCTTTACAGGGAGGTGGTTTGATCCCTCTACTGTGGTCCCCAGTGAGGAGCCTTCCAGGTGAAATCCAGATGGTTCTGGCACATCCTGTGGTGGAAGTGTGTGCGCCTTCAGCAGTGAGGTCTTTACTTTTTTTCTGGATGGCGCAAAGGCCTGTACGGTTTGGGGAGCTCTTGGACTCGCCTGGCCAACAGCTCTAAAGGAGGCTCCCTGGGCCAGCACTGGGGTTTTGTTAGATGTTCTGTGTAATTTGGGGGGAAGTATCACTCTGGTCACATATACATGCACGTAAGGTTTTCTGACACAGTCTGTAGCTTGGCTGTCCTAAACCTCAGTATGTAGATTAGATTATTAGGTTAGGCTGTGGCCTCTGCCTCCGGAGTGCTGGCGTGCAGAGGTGCACACCACGCCTGGCTCTGGAGTTCAGAGTGGTCGTAACCTAATGTCCTGTGGCTTTTCTGGTAGCCTTAGTGGTCTCTATCCCTCCTCCCTCTCCTGCAGGTAGGTCTCCATCCATTCTCTTCGTAGCAACTGTTTATTCCCCTCCAGTGTTTCCCACGACACAGCCCCATTCTCCTGGTATCTGGTTATGCCAGGTATATCTGCATCTGAAGATTATACCTGTGTCACCTCAGTAGTCTATTTTCTAGTTCTCTCTACTTGCCTGCAAATGTAATGCTTCCCTTATTTACAGCGGAACAGGATCCCATCGAGTATACGCTCCTTGTTATTTGAGATGTTTTTCACTGATTTCATTCACACTGGCTGTGAGCTTCTGGAATCCTGTTTCCTTGTCTCCAGCCCCCCTGCCCCTGGCTCTGCCCCTGGCTCCCCCATACCCGCCCTGGGGTTATAGGCACACATGGGTGCAGAGGGTTTGGAATGTGGCCCAGGGACAAGTGACAAAATGGCAGCGTTTATGCTCACTAAGCTTGAGGTGAGAAACTAATGTCTTCCCAGTTACCCTGGGCCTGGAGGTCACAGCAGAGTTGGACAGGCGGATATGGAGCACAGTGCTCCTCCCCGGGCTGCATGCTCACCCTCCTGGCCACCGTCTGCAGACCCTGGTAAGGTAGTGCTCAAAATTCCAACTCTGTAGAGAACGCTTTAACCAGAGCTGGGGCCATGCTGCCCGCTGCCCACTGCCTCGTACCAAGCAGCCAGAAGAGCCAACACACACGTGTCCTTTAACAAAGCTGCCAATTTTACAACTGTTGTTCCTTCCATTGGGACAGCTGCTCTATCCCAGTGCTATTTGAAGTTCTAGGGGTTAAGAAAAACTGAAGTGTAGGTGTCACAGTTAACTCCCCAGACTTCAGGAAAACGTTCATGTGCCAATGAAGAGGCCATTCCCTGGGCTACCGTGCAAGCAAGCAGGGACTCTAGTTCCAGGTGGGAGGAGGGAGGAGGGGGCAGTCAGCAGGAGGACATAGGAAAGTCTGTGCTGCTTAAGTCAGAAACTGCAAATACTTCTAAACGAAGGAGGGAGGGACCTGCTAGGGGAGAGGTGACCAAGCTGGCTCTGAAAAACATGGCTTCTCTACAATGAACAGAAGTGGGGAGGGGCTACAGTACTAAAGATCCTGCAAGACCAAATGGTGATGAGGGAGTTAAGATGTTGCAGACCGAAACCACATTCTCTTGTACTTGCTTGCCTTAGTTTCTTTGAAAACCATTCTCTGCCCACCCTTGTGTCTGACCTAAGGTCCCTGTCACTAGCAAAAATCCTCACAATGAATTCTCAGCAAACCATTAGTTTCTACCAGTCCAAAAAACTAAGCTTGTCACTAGGGAGCCTGAGTCCTGCAGCAGAGCTCAGGTGTGCTCTAACACCCACCCACTGTTTCCACCAGTGTATCCAAAAAGTATCGATTTACAACTTTGTCTCATTACTAGAAAGACCTCACCGTACTTGTGTTTTGTATATGGTGTTTGTGGCGAGCTAAGTCTGTTCTATCTGGCTCCAAAATAACCTCTTTTACTCCTTTTTGGGGTGAGAGGCTTAAAGCATTTTACAGGCGTTTGCCCACTCAGCAGCCTATAGGCTTCCAAGGTTGGCTACACAGAATTGCGTAGCGACGAGGTATTTATGACTATTTGGTACCGTTCACAAACCATTCTGTATTTGTTTTACATCATGGAGATTACTCCAAGTGCCAAGTGGTCTGCTGTTGCTTTCACCCGAGTCCGAGCTCATAGGTCTTATGGTCGACTCTGCAGCTCTTTTGTCTCCCTGCATTCTGGAAGCTCGGGTTTGTTTCTGAACATTCTCGCCATGTCACTGACATTAAAAGGTGACAGTGACGTGCTGGTTACTTTTGGTCAGCTTGGCACAAATGAGTTGCTAGGAGAAAAGTAGCCTACATTGAGGAATTGCCTCCATCAGAGTTGCTTCTGGGACATTTTCTTGATCCGTGATTGGTGTCGAGGGTGTCACCCCTAGGCAGATGGTCCTGAACTGTACAAGGAAGTAGGCTGAATAAGCCATGGGGAACGGTCTAGTAAGGCGTGTCCCTGCACAGTTCCTGTACGTTCCTGCCCTGACCTCCCTCAGTGATGGACTGGGATGATGACACGGAATCCCTGTCAGCCATCTCTTTGCTGTGCTCGGTTTTGACAAGTGGACAAAATACTAACTTTGTCTAGGAAGGGGGATGTCAGTTAAGGGCCAGTCTCCATCAGAGTGGATTTCCTTCTGGATGCCCAGTGTGGGCTTTAGTGTAAAGAATAAACAAGCAGAGCCAATAAGCGTGTTCCTCCCTGCGAGGCTTGGCCCTGGCTTCCCTCCAGAAGGAACTGTAAGCTGTCAGCAGGAACAAACCCTTTCCTTTCTGGGTGGCCTTTGATCATGGTGTTTATCACAGCAGTGGGAAGCAAACTAGGATGGAGGCTTCTACAGTGGAGCCCTGCGGGACAGACAGACATGCCTGTGTTGTTTTGGGGAGTTACAGATGCATTAGGAAGTCTGGTCTGGAAAAGCTGTTGCGGCTCAGAGCTCAGTGAGCTATTCTGTGGGAACATGGAAGGGGCCTGACTTGTGAAGTTGGAGAGCCCTTGAGGATTACGGTTGTTTGTGGGACATTTTGATAAGGAATCTTGTTCAGCTAGGGCTGAAAAATGAGCTGTGATTAACAAGAGTGCGTGAAACCTTTGGCTTTACTGGGGACAACTGACTGAAAGCCAGCTGTAACTAGTGAGACCAGCATCACTGAGTCATCCCTGGGAAGCTATTTGCTCAGGGTCAGCACACACAAGGTGTTTCCCAGGGCAGAAGAACTAGATCTCAAGTTTGGTAGCTCTTCATGTGGTCCTGCCTTTGAAAGGTGTGAGAGGGTAAGTCACAGGGGCTGCAGAAGCCTGGAACCACCGACCTGGATTGAGCTCCTGCAGGGGTCAGGGGGCCACTTGTGAAGGTGCAGGGTATCCCATTGTTGTGGAAGTCCCAGGATTTGAAGGGGTTGTGGGGAGAAGCTTAGCAAAGGTCAGAGTCCCTGGCTGACTTCCTTTGATGGTGGACTGTTGATTAGGAAGTAGAAGCCAAAAGTTTCCTTCCCAAGTTGTTTTTGGTCAAGGTGTCTGTCACAGCAATGAGGATGTTTTTTCTTGTTTTGAATCCACTAGTAATTAGTAAGACCAGGAAGGCTTTTGCGTGCACTATGTTAAAAGTTGCGGAACAATGCAGGTGCCTGCCTGTCTTCACGGACTCTGCTGAGATCTAAACAGTGGGGCCCAGAGGGATGCCCACTAGGATATCAACCAGGAAGCTGCACATTTACAAGTCGAGGTGTTCTAACACTGTAGAATAAAGTCCTGTACCTAAAAGACAGTTTCATTCCTGTCTTAACAGCTGCAGCTCTTAACATCGTGTATAGAACTCAAGTTCTGAGGGCAAAAATGGAATACTTTGGTAGAGTGTGACCTTCTGGAGTTAGAGTAAAGGAAGTCGAGGCTACCCTCTTCCCCTAAATGCAGCTCTGCTGTTCCCTTCCCAAGTCTTTGTGAGGCTCAGCCCTAGGCCCTGATTATAACTGCCCTGGCCCACCCACTCCCCATACAGTGTGTTATGGGATTTTATCCATTTCAACTCCTCTGACAGTGGAATTCCCCACACTGACATTTTTATTGCACAAGCTTATCTGTGGAATTTTACATGGGAAGCAACCTGCGTCTTCCAATGGCCACACCAAGTTATTTTAACACTTTAATTCTGAACTCTTGAGTTCCCAGTAGAGTGAGCCAGCCGGTACTCACAGAGTACCCGAGGGGCTTCTGGGACACAGAGTCAAGTGGGATCTGCATGGGCAGCATGTGGAGCTTCCCTAGAGGCCCTCGCAGCCGCACCCCAACCCTGCAGGAGACAGGGAGGGGCTTTTTCCTAGCTCCTGACTTACAGATGTGGAAACCAAGGCTCGAAAGTGCTTGTCTGTCCTTCCGGAGCTTCAGGACAAGGATGCTGGTGTCCTGATCTTCAGCCTGCTGCTGTCTGCCAAGAGTCGGGCTGACAGGTGAACACTGAGCTGGTTAAAGACAAGACTTTAACTTTCCCCACCTTATGCTAAGTCATACAGGTCACACATTGAATTTATTTGTAGACATTTAGAAAACAAAGTGGGTGGTGTCTCTCTGTGTAAATCCTATTAATAAATTTTATTTGGAATTTGTACCACAACAGTTCTAACAGCATGATTAAGGCTGCATGCCCCAGCGTGGCCACAGGGGTGTGCAGCATGGGAAGGAAAGTCGCACCTCAGAGCTGACCATGATCAAGTTAAGAACACCTGACACAATATCTGCTGAGAAGTCCCCTTCACGTCATGACCAGCATGAAAAGAGTCGGGAGAGAGTCTGCAAACATTCTGTAAATGTGTACAGCAATGTGCTGCATTAGGAGTCAAAATCAGATTCTACTTAGTGTTAACATCAAGCCCTTAGGAGAGGAAAAACTCCTGTCATTTATACACGCCAAGAACTATTCACACTTAGGGCTGGGCAGGGCAGCCCAGGAGCCGAGCAGACTCGCACCTGGGACAAGTGCTTGGGCTAATACCCAGGCCTCCCTGTCCGGTGCGTGTCCACCTTCCGGCGGTAAGAATGCCATTTACCAGCGTTAAATAAAACCAGGAGAAAGCAGCGCAGGTCTCTGGGAACCTCCTCCTTCCCGAAGGGAAAATGCTCTGCCAATTCAAGTCATTCAGTCAGGAAGAGGAAGTAATGAGTTAAGGCTTTGGTGACAATTATAATCCTCTGAGAGTTTACTTTCCCTAAGTCAAGATAAGATAATAGTGTTTACTGTACTTTCTCTTGACTCTTAAAACCACTGGTATGGGAGTAGGCAACTTGCACCTGCGAATGAGCTGGCAGGAGGGAGGCCCCACCACCACAGCTGTCCCGAGTGGCGCAGGCGGCTGAGGCCAGGCTCTCGCGGATGCAGGAAGGACACCGTGGGTCAGGGGTCAGTAGGTGGAGGAAGCTGTACTCATTGCGTCTTCAGAGAGTTTGGTACTGGACGGGTGGATGCTTGCAAAGTACTTGACGTCACTGTCTCGATCCATCTGAAGGGCCATGATTGTCTGCTCCACGGCCTCCTGATGACAGCTGGCAGAGGCTAAGAAGTATTCTGGAAAGGAGTGCAGTGCAAGCATTAGTATTGCGCTTTGGAGTTTAGTCAAGTACAGTGGTATAGAGAGCTGACTGCCTACCAAATACACTTCTCTGAGAGAGTGAGGCTAGCATGTACCTCAGCAGGCGGTAAGCTCTCACTGAAGGACGTATTGTTCTGGTGATAGACAAACCTTTCAGTGGTGAATAAACTAGTGAGAACTGCAGTTAAACAACACAGACCCTTTGGGGGGGGGGGGCATTTTGCTGTTCTTTTGAAAATGTGTATGGGGTCAGGGAAGAGCTGGGCAGTGGGGGTGGGCACCTTTAACCCCAGCACTCAGCAGGCAGAGGCTGGTGGCTCTCAGGGTTCTGGGTTAGAGGCTAGCCTGCTCTACAGAGCTAAGGCTACACAGAGAAACCCTGTCTCAAAAAACAAGACAAAAAAGTAAAAATATTCAAATAGCAAGGGAAAAAGCAGTGTTGGGTTATCCCTGTCCTATGGTTCACTCTAGGTTTCTTCCACACCTCGCTCGTGAATTCACACTCAACCCTACGTGGCATTTGGAGAAGGCAGTCACAGTACCAAAAACAACAAAACACTACTGGGTGCCTGGCTTCTGCTTAATGAATGAAGGGAAAAGATGAGCCTCCTCGACCTCAGCCTCAATGCCCGAGTCAGGTGCAGGCTGCAGGGAGCATCTTTACGATGGGCGTGCAAGCCTTGGTAAAGTGTGGAGGTCAGAGGATGGATACCTTTTGGCACTTGGAACTCTCCTTTCATCCTGAGGGTAATGGGACTGAACTCCAGTCTTCAGGCTTAGTCTCTCAACCTGCTGAGTAGCTTGGCTGCCTCCCATTATTTAAATTTATGAAAATGTTGTATTTGTATGGATGTATTATGTGTGCATGGAGGCCAGAATCAGCACTCAAATGTTTTCCCTTGACTGCATTCCACACTGTACTGGCTGGCTCTGGGTGTCAACCTGACACAAGTTAGAGCCAGAGAGGAAGGAAGGAAGGAGCCTCCCTTGAGGAAATGCCTCCAGCTATAAGGCATTTTCTCAATTAGTGATCAAGGGGGAGAGAGCCCAGCCCCTTGTGGATGGTGCCATCCCTGGGCTGGTGGGCCTGGGTTCTGTAAGAGAGCAAGCTGAGCAAGCCAGGGGAAGCAAGCCAGTGAGTAACATCCCTCCATGGCCTCTGCAGGTTCCTGCCCTGTGTGAGTTCCTGTCCTGACTTCCTTAGGTGATGAACAGCAATGTGGAAGTGTAAGCTCAATAAACCCTTTCCTCCCCAACTTGCTTCTTGGTCATGGTGTCATTGGTCAAACAACAGAAACCTTAAGACTGTCAAGACACCCCTTACTTTTTGAGATGGCTTTCGAACTGAACTTTAAGCTCGTCAGTTTGGCTAACCTGAATGGCCGCTCAGTTCCAGAGATCTGCCCAACTCTGCCTTCCAACACAGGCAGATGCGCACTACCACATCCCACATGTTTACATAGGTTCTGGGGATCAAATACAAATCCTCATGCCTGCAGAGCAAACACTTTACAGCCTGAACTATCTCCTCCAAACACCACATCACCAAAATTATAAGAAAAATACCATGTCTAGGATAGAAGATTTCCAGCCAAACACCAGTTTCTTCATTAAAATACCCTTTCCACCACAACCCCCACCTCTGTTTTTCAAGACAGGGTCTCTCTGTACTAGAGACTCACTCTGTAGACCAGGCTAGCCTCCAACTCACAAAGACCCACCTGCTCTGCCTTCCGAGTGCTGGGACTGAAGGCTGTGCCAGGCTGGCCTGGCCACTGTGGCCTCCTTACTGTTTACACATCCTGTCAGCCACCACCCACCTTTCTCTAGTAGAGTCTGTCGAAGGGTTTTTGCAAGCAGCACTCTAACGTTGGGAACCCTGTCATTTGCCAAGGTCAGCAAATGTGGCATCAGGTGCACAGCAAACTGGTCCATGGGGAGGCAGTCGTCCTCAATGACAGTCTGGTGGGAAACAAGTGCGTCAGCTGTCAGGCCAGAGCCTAACCACCACACAGAAGCTGGGACCCTGAGGAATCACCTAAGTGACATGGAATTTGGTGTTCACACGGGACCTCCAGGTGCATGGGAACTCAAACAATACATTTTATGATGTTCCATCAGTAAATTGGTTTTGTTTCTACTAGAAATGGTGGCTGCCCTTGGTGGTGTTTTGTAAAAGCAGTTGGAAGCTTTTCTTTTATCTTGGAGCCTTAGAGTTACCACCAGGTAAATTTCAACTGCTTTTCCCACTCCATTTAGGTCATTTAGGCCAGCTGGGGCTGGCTTTGAACTCAGGATCCTCTGTCCACTTCTCAAGTGCTGAGATTACAGGGCCTCTACCCTGAGTGGCTTCAGTTAGGTCTCAAGTCCCCGCAGAGATCCAGGCAGCCAGTGCACAGCTTTATTTCAGACCTGTGTTCTGGTGGGCACTGTGATGTGAGTGGGGTGTTGTGGCTCATGTGGCTGTGTGCAGTGGCACTGGGAGTGCCGGCCTGAGGACGTGTGACTGGAGAAGCGGGCAGCCTCGTGAAAGACAGCAGAGTAAGTTCAGTTCCTGGGGTCACAGGAAAGGCTCGCTGCAGAGGCAGCGCTGGAGAAGCGTCCTACCTGGCACACGAAGACGAAGGCCTGCCGGCCCGACCACTTTGGACACCTGCCGAAGTTCTCCACCAGCTCATTGATGAGCTCGACTCCGAACGTTGGCGGCGTCGCCATGTGTAGCTTCTTCACCATCTCACTGACCTAGAAGGAAGCATAGGGAGGCTGCTGTCGTCTGTCCTGAGTGCACACACACAGACGGGAAGGCTAACAACAAGCACGAACATACCAACTTGTAGGAAATCCAACGGACTGAAGAAACTTTGTCTGCACACAGATTCAGAGCAATGGGACGTAAGTAATCATAAACATCTCTGGGACTATATAATTCTAGAAGTAAAATCAGCTGTCTACAAAGATACAAACAACAAAAATAGCATTCAACCAAGGTTTTAAAAATGAGACATCAGGTTAATCATGTAGATACTTTGTAACAAGTCACCAAGTTCTTTTAACCAAGCAGACTTTGGTGCTGGGCGGCAACCTCTAGGCTGGAACAGGCAGGAGACCTCCATACCTGTGAGGTCAAGGCTACTTCCCCAAGGAACACTGTGTTGGGAGGGCTCGGGGTGTGGACTTGGTTTGTCCCCAGAGGTCCATGTGATAGAAACTTGTGTCCAGCAGCCGTACTGAGAAGTGGGGCCCCACAATCCTCAGCGGCATGGTGTGGTGCATGTGCATGTGTGCACTGAAATGTCGTGAGCACAGCCGCTCTGACCTGTTTCCTTCTCTTCGGTGTCGGGACAGTAGCAGTACCAGAGTATTTCCTCTCCAGCCACCAGCATCAGGGGCTAAGTAAGCTATTGCCGTTTCTCACATTACCCAGAGCCAGCAAAAGAAACTGAGAGCATTCGGGAATGCAAACAGCTCAGTGCTTCCTGGTCTGCCCACTGAAGTCGTGCACGAGCCCCTCCACTGGCTCAGCAGGCCAGGGTGAGACGCCAGTGAGAGGCACAGTGGCAGCTGCAACAGCAGCCGGACCTGCCAGGCCCTCAGTGCTCAAGACTCTGCAGGGAGTTTGCTATGGCTACAGGACTAGCTGCTTCCTCCTGACATTGAATCCCAGAGAGGCATGCCCCTGGGGACACACTTTGTCACCTTCAGGATAGTGTGTGCAAGAAGTACTTTTTGAAATGCGATTAAAACCCGGCTGAAGCTGCAGTCAGCAACCAGACAGCTCCAGTCCCGAGGTGACACCCCTTTTCCTGTAGCTCCAGTCCCAAGGGTGACACCCCTTTTCCTGTAGCTCCAGTCCCGTGGGTGACACCCCTTCTCACATGCCTACAGGCACCAGTGGTACACAGATAACACCCACAAAGGTTAAAAGTAGAGATTGAGGCAAGTCAACACCCCCTACTGCTAGGGAGAGGAGGCAGGCCTGAATATGCAAAAGGCACCATAGCAGGATGTCAGTGGGAGGGACAACCTCAGAGAAAGCCTGGGAGCCAAAGACCTGCGAAGGACTAAGGCAGAGCCGGAGGGGAGACTCCACAGTCCAGATGCACACGCCACTCCTGGGCACAGGGACAGCTGGGAGCTGAGGATGGCACAGAACACGAGAAAAAGGCCAACCTACAGCCCAGCCTACCCTCAGCAAAGGCACCCTGTCAATGGGTGCAAGTAGACGGACGCATCACTACCCAACTCCGCAGAAGCCAGGGCAGCAAAGCGGGTATGACGAGAGAGGATGAAGCCACAGAATGTGAGGGACATGAAGCCAGGAGGAAACATAAAAAGGTAGAGATGAGACAGTGCCAATACGCTGTCGGGACTTACTCTGCCAGTTCAGCTCGAAACCGCCAATTTCTACTGTTGTCTGTCACCAAAAACTCCTGGAGTTGATAAAGGTACTCTCTTCTTTTATCAATATGAAGAAGCTGAAGTAACAAAACAAAAATGCTTTTATTAGACTGGAAAATGTAATTATCCTGAAGATATGTGGCAGCTATAGTTTGAGTATCTGTGTGCACACACACACACACACACACGTAGAGGCCAGGAGAACATGGTGAGTTTGCAGTGGTTTGTCCCTGAGACAAGGTCTTTCACTGACCCCGCCTTTTAGGCGAGCTGGCCAGTTAATTACCTCTGCCATCCACCCATCTTTAGTGCCCGCACTGGGGTTAAAGGCACACACAGGTTCTTGGAACGTGAGCTCAGTCGTTGCTCCTTGTTTGGAATGAGAGCGTGGGCTGAGTGAGAGCCTGCTGAGCTTGGGTGCTAAGGAGCGAGCACGGTGGCTCTTGCTGAGGGCGATTACTGCAGGAGTCCACCCTGCCTCTTCTGACCCCCATCCGTGCTGCACAGACACCCACTCAGGACACACGCACACGCGCACGCACAGCCTATGTGGTGACAGAGTAAGCACAGGAAACCCACAGAACTCAAAGCTCTGCCTTCCCAGTCTCTCACTAAGGACCCTGTGGAATGGCTGAACTCAGGAACTCAGGATTGAGACGTTACCTTCAGAAAGTCATGCAAGTGTTTGAGAACACCTATCCTGACTTCGTCAAGATCTTTTAAAAACCCATTAAAAATCGGAACCAGGTCTGCTGCTGTCAGCTGGTCCCCGAGAATCACCGCGAGCTCATGGATGGAGAAGGCCAGAGTTCTTCGAACTTTCCACTGTGGAAATAAAAACCGTGAGAAATCTACACACAAAGTACTCTGTACTTTGAACATTACTAATCTCAGAAAGCTCAACCAGGACGTAAGATGGCTCAGCAGGAGGACGCACTTGTGCACAGGCAGGGTAAGCTGTGCAGGAAGGACCTGACTGAATCCAGGGAATGTTCTCGTACCTGCATCCCCCACAGCCCCCTCATTTGCTAGCATCCGCATGCACAGATACACTTAAAAAATTACATCACGCCATTAATCCTTTGGGAGGCAGAGGCAGCTGGACTTTTGTGAGTTTGAGACCAGCGTGGTCTCACAATATACACAATCCCAGGTTAGCCAGGGCTACAGAGTGGAGACCTCCAAACAAAACATCAGATTTGGGGCTGGGGATTTAGCTCAGTGGTAGAGCGCTTACCTAGGAAGCGCAAGGCCCTGGGTTCGGTCCCCAGCTCCGAAAAAAAGAACCAAAAAAAAAAAAAAACAAAAAAAAAACAAAAAAAAAAACAAAAAACAAAAAACATCAGATTTATGGGCTGGAGAGATGGCTCAGTGGTTAAGAGCACTGACTGCTCTTCCAAAGGTCCTGAGTTCAATTCCCAGCAACCACATGGTGGCTCATAGCCATCTGTAATGGGATCTGATGCCCTCTTCTGGTGTGTCTGAAGACAGCTACAGTGTGTGTGTGTGTGTATGTGTGTGTGTGTGTGTGTGTGTATATAAATTTAAAAAAAAAAACAACAAAAATCAGATTAGAATGAACAGATAGTAAGTTTAGAATTCTACCATGTGCCGGAAGTTGTGATAAAATTTCAAATCCCCTATGGGGCTACGGTTCCCCTTTCCCTTATGAAGGAAACCATGTTTGGGAATCACTATTAACTTGTGTAGTTCTCTGAACACAACGACTCCTGAACTGCTGCCGTGCCACCCCCCACAGCACTTCCCTTCAGAGTCTTGTACTGTGCTCTCTTGGAGAAAACCCAAAACTTAATTGTGTGGAAGTAATAATTTAAGAAACACAAAAAATAGAGAGACCCCTGTGTGTGTGGCGCACAGGCAACGGCAAACCTGACCATGTAACCCATCTGAGAGAGACAAAGGCAGACGTGGCCTGGAGGAGGGAGCACAAGACAAGGCAGGTAAGGCCCTGGAGTACCTTTGAGAGCCTGAGAACTGCTGACCGGAGATTGAACCCTCGAGATGGAACTGGGCCCTGGGCTTCCTTCCCTGCCCATAGCCACAGTTAGCAGTTAGGAAGCTGGAAGGGCCTTTTCCATAGGAGGCTAACTCAACAGCCCTTGTGTCCTGAACAGTAGTGAGTACCTCGTTTAACCGTCCCAACAACTGCTCTCTCCTTTTTTTTTTTTTTTTTTTTTTTTTGGTTCTTTTTTTCGGAGCTGGGGACCGAACCCAGGGCCTTGCGCTTCCTAGGTAAGCGCTCTACCACGGAGCTAAATCCCCAACCCCAACTGCTCTCTTAATAACAAGTTAATAACTAAAGAACACAGCTTTTATTATTGGCTTTTTGTTTGGGTTTATTTCTTGGGATGGGTAGTGGGAAGAGGGTCAAACTTTGGCAACAAAAATCAGAGTGAACAGGGGTGATGAAGTCAAAGCCTAGACATGGACAGAGAAGCCGGGTGTCCACACAGCCCTCCAATGCTTTACTCTGCACTTTGAGGGGTGTGTGCGTTTCTAAGCTCTGGGCACCCAGGCGCCTACAGTTCTGTTAAGGTGTGAGTTACAGCAGAACTCTTAGGGAGGGGCCATCTTTCAGTCTCCAGCATCACCTATGAGAAACCTGGACAACACGTGTCTACCACAAGAAGTGCTTTCTGGTACTAAGTCGTCAGAGCTCTCTGTAAGGCCAAGCACTTGCTGGGACACAGAAGTCTTCAGACTGAAAACCATAGCACTGTGCCACCTTCCGGACTCCTCACGGCTCACTCACCTGCATGTCTGACGCTAGGGTCTCGTAAGTCTCTCTCAAGCAGTGCCAGTTCTGTCTGCCAAGGGTCAGAGCCACACCCGGCAGACTGTATGCACAGTGCTTAGCGATCTCGGTGTCGACTGTCTGTGCTCGAGAAGGGTCGGTCATTGACAGGTACTGGTCTAGTAACGCTTGTGGTACGACATCCTAACCAGGAAAGAAAGAATGTAGCACATTTGAACATTTAAACAAGTTCTCAGCAGTTTAGACATAAATGTGACTGATTAATTTTAAAATATATCAATACTAATTCCAAAAATTAAAATATCTAGTGACTGAGAAGGGCTTGCTGGCCAACTCGTTTAGCCAGATTGGTGTACTCCAGGGTCAGCAAAAGACCTTGTCTCAGTAAGTAGGGGGTGGTTGAGAAAGTCATCCAAAACCAACCTTTGGCCTCCACACACTCATGCACACATACATGAATGCACACATGTTAAAAACATACTCTAGGGGTTGGGGATTTAGCTCAGTGGTAGAGCGCTTGCCTAGAAAGCGCAAGGCCCTGGGTTCGGTCCTCAGCGCCGAAAAAAAGAAAAGAGAAAAAAAAAATACTCTAAAAAACAATAGATTAAGCAAATGTATATATTTGTGCATACATACACATATATAAATAAAAAGCCTCTTAAAACAGGTCAGAGTTGTTGTTATTAAAAATATATTATGAAGGAGGCTGCGGCAGGTCCCCTTTAGTTTCTGCCCTGACCATCATTACCAACATGCTTTCCAGCAAGGGCATGTCGTATGTGTCCACACCTCCAGCACTCGGGAGGCTGAGGCAGGAGGATCAGTTCT
Organism: Rattus norvegicus; assembly: GCF_021556685.1. Classification (NCBI taxonomy): domain Eukaryota; kingdom Metazoa; phylum Chordata; class Mammalia; order Rodentia; family Muridae; genus Rattus; species Rattus norvegicus. Next base: position 120,524,758 of record NC_141542.1, on the reverse strand, counting down.
GAAGCCAGCTTGGACTCTATGTTGTACTGGAAGTAACCAAATAAAGAAAACTCAAAGCCACACTCCTTCCTCCGCAAAGTTAAAGCCTACGTCGGAGCCGGGCACGGCCACACTCGGGAGGGGGGGGGGGGGGCGAGCCAGAACTCCATGGGGAGACGCCCTCTCTGAAGACGTAGACCATCAAGTGTACACAGTGTTGGGGTGCACGAGGGAACAAGGGAAGAGGTGCAGCCTTGCTGATGCATCACCGTGTACTTTTGGGAGGGGAGTTTTAGAAGACTGGAGGCTTCTGAGACTGTAAGCTGGGTAAGTGGAGCAGAGTTCACTGCCTTTTCCTTTTGACTATGTTTCAAACCAGTATGCACAATGATTCTACTTTACATAGGAAACACAACACGACATGGCATATCTAACTTCTAATAATGTCCCCAGAGGCAAACAAGACGTGGTGCCAAACTGCTGGGCGGCGGCTGTAGCGGTCAGACTAAGAGGCCCCTGCTTGTTTATTATAGGAAAGCTCACCAAGGTACATTTCCACAGAGGAAATGAACGACAAGGATGAGCCCGAATTCAAACATCTGTGACCAGGTGTAGAGGACTGCTGTGACCCATGAGCAGCCTAGCTCCACAGTGAGTCTGAGGGAAGCCTGGGCTATAAAGTGAGACTGACTAAAGGAGGAAATCAAAACAGTAAGGCCAATAAAATCTCTACAACACTGGGATGCAAACTGAGTATCAACAGATAGAGGGAACTTCAGCAGCACCAGACCATCCATCTCCAAAGGTGAAAAGGGCGCCATCTTCGTGCACAAGCCATAGACACCAGGACATAACAGAATGTGGGGGACGTGTTGGGTTTCTCACACACGTGATGAACTATCTTAATTGTCAAACCAGCGGTTACAAAGGAAGATGACTGAGGTCACAGGCAGGCTTTGGAGGAGGGATCAAGAACTCAGACACCACATCCGCATGTCTGGTCACTTACCTGGACTTTGGGTCTCCTCTCTTCATCCGGGCTGAAGCCACCACCGCCACCGGGGCCTACATCCGCACCTCCATGGATATAGTCAGGAGTGGCCTCCATATTCTGTCAGGAGAAAAACAGACTTTAGGAACTGCCAGCCGGGAGGCCGTCTCCCTTAAGCTCTCGGACTGGTTACTTACCATTCACCACTACCAAGAGACACAGACAGAGAAACTTGTAGGATTATAAGTGTTTATAAACATGCTTAGGCTTCCTAAGAATGTTCCCCTGCTTTCAATCACGCTTGGAGAATAGCTGTTAAATGTGTTAAAACGAGTCTTAGAAAAATTAGTTTATGGGGCTGGCTGGCTGGCCCAATGGTTAAGAGCACTTGCTCTTGCAGAGGGTCTGGGATCAATCAAGAAGCACCCATGTGGGGACTCACAACCCTCCAGACTCTAGTTCTAGGAGATCTGATGCCCTCTTCTGACCTCTGTGGGCACTGCGTGTACATGGTCCACAGACAAACAAGCAGGCAAAACACATTAACTAAATCTAAACAACAAATTTTAAAAAAAGAAAAAAGCCTTAGCTAATTTATAAAGTACCGGGAGGAATCTTCCAGTCAACTGTCTTAGAAGCTAATGGGTGTCATGTAGTTTTTGTATTCCTACTCATGGTCTTTAATATGTGATTTTATAAGAAGCTGCTTTTAACAGCCACACTTCCAGAACACAAACTCACATGAAATCCGCTCTGCAATGTATGTGTATCACAGCACTCAAGTCTCCATACACGGTCAGTACTACACGTTCCCACGGCATCAGACAGCATCCGCAGGAGCAGAACTGCACCGAAGCACTAAGGACGATACCCTTGCCATCCCCACTGCCTGGCCCTCCCCTGAGCTGTCTATCACTACACACTGCATTCTAGTGACGAGTGCCATTCCTTCTCTGTCTGAAAGCAAGAGAGAAGAAATAGGTGCTACATGACTGGCTGGAGGGAAGCGCAGTGGGAAACCAGGGTAGGATCATGTCACAGCTACGTGGATGCAGCAAAGACAATGCTAGGAGCAGTACCCACCCTCACACTTGTCCAGACAATGCCACAGCCCTCCGCAGCATGGCCTCAAGTCCCGGTCTTCTGCTCAGAGTACTGTGTTGCTTGCTGCAGTGAAATGGTCCGTCAGAAACAAAGCACCTCTCCAAAAAGAAAAGGGAAGAGTTAATTATTCTTGATAAAGGGCTTTGTTTCCAGTAAGACTATTTCACTGCAGTGAGCTACATCAACATCCACCCATCTAAACAGTCATATAGACAGGATTGACTTTTTCGAGCATTTAATAAGACACTAAAGTCACAAGGATGGATGAGGTGAGAATCATTATTTTTACTTTATGGAAAATGACTAACAACCGGAACGAGCTGACTGGAGTGCTGGCCACCGCTGTCCCCGTGGAGACGCTGGCACAGCTCTCTTGGTAAACACCACCAGTTTATTACCTCCTCAGCAGCGATGACCAGAGGCTCAGAAGTGTCTTCGCTGATGCTACAGTTTGGAAGCTCGCCGCCGGCACCCACTGCGTCGTCCTGCAGCTCACTCCGCTGCTCTGCACCGCCAGCCTCGTCGTGAGCATCCAGGGTAGAAGCGCGCAGGGCGGCCGACAGCACTTCCACCTGGGCTGTGGGCAAAGGAGACAGTGAACGGAGCACCGCACACCCGCCAAGCCCTTCTCTGCCCACCTCGGTGTCAGAACAAAGTGTGTCTCTGACACTGCCACGAGAAAGCCGGAGACAATTCTACTGTGGCAAATCGTCGGTCCTTCAGGAGACCAACGGAAAACAAATGTGCACGGAGCTGCCTTCGTTGCCCTGTCCAGTTGCCGGAGGCCCCTCAGGTCATACAGGCATCTACAGGAAGTGGCGCTAAGCTATCCTAGCAGAAAGGCACTTCTGCACACCTGCCAACACGAAGCAATGGCGGCTGTTGGCAGAGTCTTCTTGGTGTAACATTTAAACATCTCTATTCCACCCCAGTTCACCATCCCTTTTTCATACTGAAATTATTACAGTTTGTTCCAGACAATTGGGATCCCAAGAATACTTTCTTGTTTGCCCAAACCCAAAACAACTTACCAGGCAGTAGTTACTAACACTGCCTTCCTTATACAGAAAATTAAAACTAAGAGGAATTCTCTACCCCACCCAATAAATGATAAATTTAGAAAAATATATATTTGGGGGAAGGGGTCAAAGCTAACATTCTCCTTGAAGTAACATTCCCCTTGCACATATAAAATTTGACATTTAAAATTTAGATCTAGCCAACATCAAACTAAGTGGAGAGAAACTTGAAGTAATCCCACTAAAATCAGGGACTAGACAAGACTGCCTACTCTCTCCCTACCTATTCAATACAGAGCTCGAAGTCCTAGCCAGAGCAATCAGACAACAAAAGCTCAAAGGGATACAAATTGAAAAGGAAGAAGTCAAAATATCACTATTTGCAGGTGATATGATAATATATTCATTTAAATGACCCCAAAAATTCCACCCGAGAACTCCTAAACCTGATAAACAACTTCAGCAAAGTGATTGGGTACAAAATTAACTCAAACAAATCAGTAGCCTTCCTCTACCAAAGGACAAACAGGCTGAGAAAGAAATTAGGGAAATGACACCCTTCACAACAGTCACAAATAACATAAAATACCTTGGTGTGACTCTAACCAAGCAAGTGAAAGATCTGTATGACAAGAACTTCAAGTCTCTGAGGAAAGAAACTGAAGATCTCAGAAGATGGAAAGATCTCCCATGCTCACGGATTGGCAGGATTAATATAGTAAAACTGGCCATTTTGCCAAAAGCAATCTACAGATTCAATGCAATCCCCATCAAAATTCTTCATAGACTTAGAAAGAGCAATTTGCAAATTCATTTGGAATAACAAAAAACCCAGGATAGCGAAAACTATCCTCAACAATACAAGAACTTCTGGGGAAATCACCATCCCTGACCTCAAGCAGTGTTACAGAGCAATAGTGATAAAAACTGTATGGTATTGGTACAGAGACAGGCAGATACACCAGTGGAACAGAACTGAAGACCCAGAAATGAACCCACATACCTATGGTCACTTGATTTTTGACAAAGGAGCCAAAACCATCCAATGGAAAAAAGACAGCATTTTCAATAAATGGTGCTGGTTCAGCTGGAGGTCAGCATGTAGAAGAATGCAGATCGATCCAGGCTTATCACCCTGTACAAAGCTTAAGTCCAAGTGGATCAAGGACCTCCACATCAAACCAGATACACTCAAACTAATAGAAAAAGTGGGGAAGAGCCTCGAACACATGGTCATAGGGGAAATTTTCCTGAACAGAACACCCATGGCTTATGCTCTAAGATCAAGAATTGACAAATGGGATCTCATAAAACTGCAAAGCTTCTGTAAGGCAAAGGACAGTGTTGTTAGGACAAAACAGCAACCAACAGATGGGGAAAAGATCTTTATACCAACCTTCTATGATAGAGGGCTAATATCCAATATATACAAAGAACTTAATAAGTTAGATTCCAGAGAATCAAATAACTCTATTAAAAAATGGGATACTTAGCTAAACAAAGAATTATCAATGGAGGAATACTGAATGGCTGAGAAGCACCTAAAGAAATGTTCAACATCTTTAGTCATAAGGGAAATGCAAATCAAAAAAGCATGAAATTCCACCTCACGCCTTCAGTATGGCTAAGATCAAAAACTCCTGCGACAGTAGATGCTGGAAAGGATGTGGAGAAAGAGGAACATTCCTCCATTGTTGGCAGGATTACAAGCTGGTAATCAGTCTACAGGTTCCTCAGAAAATTGGACATTGAACTGCCTGAGGACCCAGCTATACCACTCCTGGGTATACTCCAACATACAACAAAGACACATGTTCCACTGAGTTCAGAGCAGCCTTATTTATAATAGCCAGAAGCTGGAAAGAACCCAGATGCCCTTCAACAGAGGAATGGATACAGAAAAGTTGGTACATCTACACAATGGAATATTACTCAGCTATCAAAAACAATGACCTCATGAAATTCATAGGCAAGTGGATGGAACTAGGAAATATCATCCTGAGCGAGGTAACCCAGTCACAAAAGAACACACATGGTATGCACTCACTGATAAGTGGATATTAGCCCAAAAGCTTGGAATACCTAAGAAAAATTCACAGATCATATGATTAAGACCAAAGAGTGGATGCTTCAGTCCTTCTTAGAAGGGCGAACAAAAGTATTCACAGGAGGAAATATGGAGACAAATTATGGAGTAGAGACTGAAGGAAAGGCCATCCAGAGACTGCCCCACTTGAGGATCCATCATACATACAGTCACCAAACCCAGACACTATTGCAGATGCCAAGAAGTGCATGCTGACAGGAGCCTGATAAAGCTGTCTCCTGAGAGGCTCTGCCAGAGCCTGACAAATACAGAGGTGGATGCTCACAGCCAACCACTGGATTGAGAATGGGGTCCCCAAGGGAAGAGTTAGAGAAAGGACTGAAGTAGCTGAAGGGGTTTATAACCCCATAAGAACAACAATATCAACCAACCAAACCCTCCAGAGCTCCCAGGGATTAAACCACTACCCACTGACTATACTTGGAATGACGCATGGCTCCAGCTGCATATGTAGCAGAGGATGGCCTTGTTGGGCACCAAAGGGAGGAGAGAGAGGCCCTTGGTCCTGTGAAGGCTCCATACCCCAGTGTAGAGGAATGTCAGGGTGGGGAGGTGAGAGGGAGTGGGTAGGTGCAGGGGGAACACCCTCATAGAAGCTGGGGGAGGAGGGATGGGATGGGGGTTTCTGGAGGGGAACCGGGAAAGGGGATAAACTGAAATGTAAATCAGACAACTCCTGCGTTTCTCAAGACAATTAATGCACATGTGACAGCATCGGCATCTATAGAATGTCCCGCCTTGGACAGAGAGGCTTCTTTTTGCAGAGGTCAATGCAGACTCTTAACCTTACACTGAATCTATGCTTCCCTCCCCGCACCAAGGCAGGGTTGTTAGAGCAGAGGCTAGAGAAGGGTCTGTGAGATGCTGCATTGAGATGACAGGGATACTTACTATTGACTGCAAACACACAGTAGGGACCCTGCGACCTCCCATCATGGACAGAGGGCACTCATGAGGCCAACCTCTCCTGAGCAGCTCTTAATGGCTGCTGGAGGAGATGGGCGTCATCTTTATGGTATGGCCACTGGGAGGGCTAAGCGGGAAGACAGTGGGAAATTAAAGTAGTAGTAGATAGTAATGAGCGTGCGTGAGAGACAGACAGACAGACAGAGAGACAGAGCGCTAGGGAGGGTGATGAGGCTAAGACAGAGGAGTGCTCCTGGCCCACTCTCAGTCTTGGGACTGTCTTTCTTTCAGGCAGCGGCTGGGGGAGGGGTGGGGGGAAGGGGAGATGGGGCTTCTCTAAATGCATTTAAGCATCTGACCATGGAAATACAAGATTTGTGCACAAGGAACTTCTAGTTCAGTGGGTCATCATTACTAAATACAGCAAATGCTTACTCATGGGACAGTCCAGTGATTTTCATTGTTCTCAGAATTTCAGCTATAAGCTGTAATTATCATGACAATCATTTTAGCTCTCTCTTGGGTCTTTCAAGTTTCTAAAGCAAAAGCAGAAGTCAGCCCAGAGCTGGCTTTACAAAATACAACTTCACAGAACTCCACGTGTGTAAGTGCTGCTTGAGAACAAAGTGAGAGTGTATCTGACAGGCAGGCCCTGCTTCCCGTCCACGCACGTCCAGGCTAGGAGCTGCTGGGCGTGTGCCATGCGTGCGGCTCAGCACGCCATCTCTCACACGGGATCTCTGCCGTCTCTGTGATCTGTTCTGTTGTTCACAGCTGACAGATTTCCCCTTCCTTCCCTACTGTGATCCAATGAAAACAGTTTAATCCATTATTAAAAATCACAGGAAGAAAAAGAACTTCCGTGATCGCAGGAGGGCTGAGACTGAAGTCAGACAGCCAGAACTCCATGTGCGGAGAGGCTGATAGGTTTCCTCTCCCCCAGGGCTTGCTGTAAGACACCATTTACAGCATAGCACAGCACTGGCCTCCAGAGGTCAGACCTCTGCTTCTCAGTCTTGGATCAAGAGTCTGCCTTTTAAGAACAGTTCACTTGCTTTCTGGAGAAGTCAGGGGAGAGACTGCTTCACAATGCACCAGCAGAAAAGAAAGAGCCCCAAGGTACTGAGCACCCTTCCAAAAATGCCAATCATTTTATAACAGTGGAACTCAGCTACTTAACAGAGATTAAACAAAAGTGCCCTTTAATAAAATCTGAAAGTACTGCATGACAAATTTAAATTGTTCTAGGTGTCACGATTATAAACAATTAAATTACAATATTAATAGTGAAATTTCTTAGCTAAATTTTAAGTCAAATAGTATATTAGCCATCTTCAAAAACACATATTATGAAACTTAAAAAGCTTTCATCATTTTATTTATTGAAAAAAGCAGTACATTCAATATTTCTTTTAAAAAAAAGATTTATTTATTTTGTGTATGTAAGTACACTGTAGCTGTCTTCATGCACACCAGAAGAGGGCGCCAGATCCCATTACAGATGGTTGTGAGCCACCATGTGGTTGCTGGGAATTGAACTCAGGATCTCTGCAAGAGCAGTCAGTGCTCTCAACCTCTGAGCCATGTCTCCAACCCCAGTATTTCTATTGTATTCATTGAGTGTCTACTATGCGTTAGAGAACTAGCAGGTACTGTAATGTAATGAGAGTCCCGGAATAGACCCAAAGACTGGCTGGCAAACCTTTTGCATAAAAATTAAGTTTAAGAAAAATAAAATGAGACACTGAAGCTACATGAACTTAATAAAACTTAATGAGATTTAAACAAGAAGCTAAGAAGCTAAGGAAATAAACACATTAAACACTTGACTGTCAGTGCCTCGTTTCTTCTCATCTGGGGCTGAGGCTGCTAACGGGGAGGAGAAGCCAGCGCCCGCTCTGCACAGGAAGCAGAGACAACTCGGAGACAATATAGCACCTTCTCTGTCACCTGTGGAACCTAGACGCGACATTCTGTCTGTCTGTCCAGAGAGAGGTTTTAAATCAAATTGTTAAATTAAAATAATATTAGTGATCAGGGGTGTAATAAAATGTAATGTTTTTCAGGCATAAAATCACAACAGGAAATCTCTAAAAATCCTAGGAGATGACAACAAAGATGGCGTACGGCAGCTAACTTACCACACACATGAGCTTTCGGAGTCAGGTTTGTGCTAAGACTCCTAGCTCTCAGGAGAATGTGGCAGGCAGACTCAGGGCCAGCCTGGGGTACGATCTTATCTTCCCCACAAACATGCCAAAAGGAAGGTTTCTGGTTTAAAAGGATTAGTTAAGATTTTACTTTATTTGCTTAAAAATGAGTATTTCTCAAAATTGAGCAAACTGAAGTTTAGAAATTTTAGTTTTGGGAACAAAAAGGGTTAAAAACAATCCAGAATGTATTATTAGATCTGAAGATTTGTAAAAATTTGCAGATATAAGATTTAAAAGTTTTTTGTTTTGTAGACCTGGCTGGCCTGGAACTTTCTACATAGGTTAGACGTGCTTAGAACTCACTGCGACCTGTCTGTCCTTGCCTCCTAAGCACTGAGGTTCCAGATGAGCACCACTGTGCCTGGTCGTAAAGACATCTGAGCTGGGCCCAGGCTCGGCTCTACCCCATCCCTCAGCTCCAGTGGGCACAAGGAGAGAGCCTGTGACACCTCACTTCCCAGTCTTAAGGAGTTCACACATCTATCTGATGAGGGGCAATGTTTTCATTAGGACGGAACAACCCGTTCAGTTAGTTCAGTTGTTCACAGTGGAGGACATGGGCCATGCATGTGTAATATCCCTTGGCCCCAAAATAAAAATTTGAGAAAGAAATTCTTGTAAAACTACAGCTGTTAAAACATCATACATGTGAAAAACCAGAAATCTATGTCCACCATCACCATAAAGACTACAGTACTTCTTTAAAAATGAGATCCAGAGCACAATGAATAGAGCAGACCTCAGACTTAAAAAGTATAAATGCTAAACACTGAATAACTGCAAAAGTGATTTTTGAGTGAGCACATCTATTTAACCATAAACAGCAGAGAGGACAGACCAGCAATGTTGTAGTAAAGGGCACCTTTAAATCACCTCTAAATGACGCGGTCTTCCATACCTTTAACATCCGGGTCATCCATGTGCGGCTCTAGGTTTTCTATCATTTCTTCTAGTTCCTTCCGGGTAGCCATGGTGATACTGGGAGAACCTGGTACAGGGGCTGCAGGTGCATCTCCTGTTCTCTCTGGGCTGGGCCTCTCCCCAGGGTCCTGTTGGAGCTCTTTATCAAGATCTATCTGGGGTAGAGGAGTCCTCCAGAAATGGAAGGAGTTGAACATTTCCTGATCTAAGGGAGTGGGCTCTGGGGAGCTGGTGCCAACGTCTGGCCGGGACGCAGACTTGCTGTTGTTATCGTGCTTTTTACCACTCTCAGCGTCACTAGCTGCTTCCTGAGGAGACTCTGAGGACAAAGTACAGAGTAAGGAGCTGTCCGCTGGAACACGCATGTCACCTGCAGAGTCCCCAGGCGTCTCGGCAGCACAGCCTTCAAGTGTGCCGTCCAGCCTGGCACTGGAGTGAGGGGCACTGAGGTCTGAAGGTGCGTCCTCTGGCCTGCTCTGCTCTTCTTGTACAACACCATCGTCTCTGATCCTTTCAGGTTTCATTTAGGGGAGAAAAAAAGAAACATGGAAGTATAGACATAGTTACTGGGGAAAGAAGTCAGTGACAAGTGTGACATAGCATTCAGACTAGCTAGGCACTCAGAGTGCAGGTCACTATAGCACCCCACAGGCTAGCACCATACACACGACGCTTTTCCAGCAGGTTTGCAGAGAGGTGAGGCACTCCTGTCAGACTGGTCTAACAGTCAAGCAGTGTTAACAGCTGGGGAGGGTGACACTTAAGAATCCTGGGATGCTGGGACAGAAGACATGGCTCAGCCATTAAGGGCACTGGCTGCTCTTCCCCAAAGACCAGGTTCAAATCCCAGTACCCACATGGCAGCTCACAACTGTCTGTAACTCCAAGATCTGACACTCTCACAGATATATACATAAAGGCAAAACACCAACGCACCTGAGATTAAGATAAATAAATTTAAAAATACCCTGGAATACTGCAATACTACTAACACTAGTAACAGCGGGAAGAAGTCAATTATAATGGATTAGAAGATACATTCAAATTTTAAATTATTTATTCAGGGATTATCTGTATTCTACTCAGCTCCAGTGACACAGTAAAAGCTGAAGAGTCAGAACATTTTGCTTATAAAAGAGTAATAAATCAAAAAAAAAAAAAAACCCAACTCTAGAGGATATTAGAGAAGGTATTAATTCTCTCAGATAATGTATTAAAAGCTACTTAAGTGTAAATATAGGACTATTTTTATCTCTTCCTCAATCTCCAATGCTACTTCAAGAACAGGTTTTTCTAAAAGGACATCATGGCGTAGCTGACAAAGACGGGCTGGGGGAGCATGTACGAGCGCTAACCACTGTCCTCTCAACGCAGCCTTCAATGCTGCTGTTTCTCTCCTGTCTTACACCAGTGGTTACCGGGCACCTACCAGGTGGGACCAGGAATAAAGCAGGTTCAGGATTCGGTGTGTAGGTCTAGGTAAGCTGGCAAACCTAAGGACCGCAATCGATCCCCAGCACCAATGTAAACCAGCCAAGAGGAGCCACACACCTACAGTCCCAGCGCTGGGACACGGAGTAAGAGGACCTCTGGGGCGGGCCGCTCTGCTAGTCTGGGTGAACTGACACGCTCCAGGTTCAGGAGACCCTGTCTCAACAACTAGGGTGGAGGCAACTGAGAAAGAGGACTGAATTGGCCTTCGGCTTTTCTGCACAAACCTCTGACTCGCACACGCATGCGTGCACAGGCATCTGCATGCACACTCCAGCACAGACAAATCGAAATGAGCCCAGGAAACCAAGCTGGGTGGGGGCTGGAGGATCAGTAATGTAAGGGCCTGGTCCTGTGTGGCTACCGTGAGGTTCCAACTGCAGCAGAAAGGCATTCAACTACAGAGCAAACTCAGCAGAGCAGTTAAACGGTCAGGCGCTGGGGCACAGCCTTCAGCCCTGTGCCGACGCCAGAGGCAGGTGACCTCTGAGCTCCAGGTCAGCCTGCCCTACAGAGACTTCAAGGATATAGTGCCAGAGTGACTCAAACACAACTTCACTCCACCCCCAAATGAGGGTGAGTCCAAAATGAGACGTACAGGTGGGACCACAGGCCTTGGAGGAAATGATGTGACTTTCTAGGAAAACCAGGACATGCTTATGAGGCAAACAAAAGAAAAACATCCCAAGAGGCGGCAGGCACACACAGGCCAATGCTGAGAAGACAGCAGCAGTCAGAACACAGGCCACCCTCCTGCGGGACAGTGCAAAGTCAGGACACACTTCTGAGTTTATCCTGCCACTATCACATATAATGAAGCAACTCTAAAACCTATCAGACATCTTTCCCAAGACCCTGGTACAAGCAATGCAGAAAACAGGCTGGAGAGAAGCCAGGCTGCGGGAATGGCAAGGTTACCACCAGAGCACAAGACAACTGTCAGCACAAGGGATGCCTCCGTCAGAGACGAAGGTGGTGACACTGTGTGTGTCCATGCACTTCATGCAGAGCCTGGTGCACACCCAGAGTCTGGCTAGGGGGACTGAATAGATGCCCACAGCACTAACTAGCGGCTAACAACACAAGAGCCATCTCCACAAGTTAACAAGTTCAGGTCTGGCCACATGGATTAGCATCTGTTGAATTCCAGGCAGTGCTGTCTCTGAGCTACCGACAGACTCACAAGTACACAGCAATGGCTGAGCAGGGTAGGAGGCAAGAAAAACTAGTGCTGAAGGCAGGTTAGACAGAAGCAGCCAGATGGACTGACAAACAGAAAGAATGACAAGGTCAAAGAATCGAGCCCCTGTGGACAATCCTGCAACTTGAGTTAAACAGAACATAAAAGGACAAATGTATGGAAATGTATAACTAGAATATGGTAAACAACAAAACAAAACAAAAAAACCAAGCTCTCTCACACAAAGCAGTGAGTGCCTTTAAGTACACAGTTTACTTGAAAAGAAATACAAAGTATCTGAGAGATTTTTAAAAAGTGTCTAAAACCTCTCAGCTTCAGAATAAAATATCAAGCTGGAAGTTTAAGAGAAGTGTCAAAAATAAGGGCTGCAGCATTCCTGTATGGCATCGGCCTGCTATGTTGTGTGTTTTCGGGGGAGGGGAGGTGCCTGTCACCTGGGGACGGAGCCAGGTCCCCAGGATCTGAAATCACAGTCGTGAGCCACCATATGGGTGCTGGCAATTGACCCCAGGTCCTCCGGAGCAGCAGCCAGTGCACCGACTGACTCTCGATCCTGCACAGGTTTTCACGAAAGCACTGAGCACCATTAGGTAATACTGTTTTCAGAAGCATTTCTAAAAACATGTGCTTTTTAAAATTTAGACTGGGGGTTGGGGATTTAGCTCAGTGGTAGAGCGCTTACCTAGGAAGCGCAAGGCCCTGGGTTCGGTCCCCAGCTCCGAAAAAAAGAACCAAAAAAAAAAAAAAATTTAGACTGCAAACTGAAATTTTACATGCACATGTCATCTAAAAACATGGCATATGGCAAAAGCATTCGATACCTGGTGCTTCCCTTCCACAACTATAGACACATCAGATGCACACATGGCATCAGTGTGCCGGGTGTGAGGGACTGAGCAGCACAAGGAGCCACCTTAGGGGAAGCTCCTGCCTTGCTCCTGCCTCACTGAACCGAGGCACTCACTCTTCCAACAGCTCGGGGCCAGTGCTCCAGTAGGAAGTGTTCCTCCCCAGTGTGTATGGTGCAGACATTTCTGAGCACAGAATAACTGCCTGGTGTCAGTAACTGGGTGACAGCTGGGCACCGATTTTACATTTGAAAAATACAAAGTTAATATCTGAGAAAAAATGTCTGAAACTTCTCAAAAGGTCAGGGGAAAATCCACATAAGGAAGCAAACAAGGCACAGCAGTCCTAGAAGGTGTGGGTGAGGGGGACGTGGGATTCTTTATCTTCCAGCATCGCTCTACATAAAAATTTAAAATTACAGTAACAGTATTCTAGAGGGGCAAGGTGAAACCTTAGGCTTTCTTTATCATCAGACAAATTTAAGGTGCCTACACTTATGGCACACACAAAAGTCTAAGTAGCAGTCAGGTCAAAAATACTCCAAGGCCTGGGTGGGTCATCGGCTCACCTGCCTGCTAATTTTAGCATTAGCCCCAGGCCGTCCAACAGAGCAAAAGTAAATCAATTAGTCTGCTGAAAGTTACAGCACGTAAGTTTCTTTTTTAATGATTTATTTCATGTACATTGGTGCTTTGGCTATATGTGTATGACAACTATGACTACGCAAAGTATAAGTCCCCTAAATTCCATGTTGTCCTGGAGCTGCTTGAGTCACGAGAAGCCCATGTAGCCTGCTGCACAGGGCATCTCAATGAAAGTACAGGACAAACTGTGGTTTAGAACACAGGGAGTCTAGGAGTCTGCTGCTGGATGGAAGAATTCTAGTCACATCTAAAACATGTGCATATAAGACCCAAAGAGGTAGCTTACACATAATCCCCATACAGGCAGGCAGGAGCAAGGAGATCAGGAGTTCTAGACCAGCCTTTGCTTCATGGGATCCGGTCTCAGCCTCTGATTCCCATAGAAATTAATCTATGGGAGATTAATTAATTGGAGAATGCCCTCAAGATTCCCATAACAGACACCACGGGGCCGGGCAAACCTGGTATAATTACTTCAAGGACAAAATGACTCACAAAACATCTGGTTAAAGGTAATGAAGCCAAAACAAAACACACACCAGGACACAACTTCTAAGCTAAATTCATAATTATACTTTGAAGTAATTAAATGAGGCTTTAACATTAGTGAAATATTTCCAAATTGTTGATGCAATAACAATTATTTTATTGTTCAGATATTTAGGGTTTTTAAAGATCAAACCTATAAATTCTTAGAATAATTCAGTCAAGATTTTTATTTATGGGGGTTATTAATTAAGGGGAAAACATTCAGTGCCGCAGCACTTGGGAGCCAGACAAAGTCAGATCTTTGTACGTCCAGGACAGCCAGCGCTACTAGAGTCCCTGCCTCAAATATTCAGAGGAAGGAAAAACAACGCAAGTTGTGAGGAAGGCAGGGGAAGGCCACTAGAAAGAAAGGGTGTGTGTGTGTGTGTGTGTGTGTGTGTGTGTGTGTGTGTGTGTGTGTGTGTCCCCTACTGCATAAAGGTATGACATTTCCAAAGAATACTAACCTAAAACACATGCCCGCTGGGCCAGGCCCTGAGCATAAATATGGCACAAAGATAAAGGGCAGACGGTTGAACTGAAGGCTTGCACTCTAAGCAAAGCTATCATTGCAAAAGACATGGTTTGAAACAAGTGCTGGACAGATCCAAAGCTACTCTGTTAGGCTCTGACCCTGGGAGGGTGGGTATGGAGACAGTGGACACCCACAGGCATTTTGTTAGCAGACAATACACAGGACCCGAACCTTCCCAACAGAGGGCTAAAGAGGCAGGCTGAGCCCAAGGACAAAGCACATGCAGAACAGCAGCAGCCAGGGAGCAGTGTCCGCTCTCAGCAAACACAGGAGCATCCACTCTGCATTACTGCTTTTGCTGTGGTGGGAAATCAAATGCAGGGCGAGTGTCTACCGAGCTAGAGTCCCGAGCTCCCTGTTCTATACATGACTTATGAAGCAAATCCCAATGCTTTACACTGACTGTAAATAACTTCTGTCAGCATCTCCACACTAGCACTCATAGCCTGATAGATCTGATAAAACCAGATGTCTGTAATCAATAAATCCTTCTAGGACTATTTAGTAACAGCAAACGTTTCAGAACAGATGAAACTCTACACAGGAAATCAGCAGCAGTGGAAACCTAGCAGCAGAACCTTCCTCAAGGGGCCGAGTTCAATGCTCACGCTGAGGACATGAGCTTGGTCCTTGGGAAGCCACACTGGGTGCCTTGCATCAGCCTGTGACCTCACTGCAGCAGACCTTGTCTCTTTTAGCTTCTGTGGGCACTAGCAGATATCACATGTGATGCACTCACATGCACATACAAAAAATGCATGCATACCCACACTTACATGTCTCACACCCACACAACATACCATTACAATACAAAACAAAAACATGCCTAAGTGTCTGACATCAACAAGTATGAAGTCTAGGGAACGGAGAAAGCCCTGACAACAGACACCAAATTGTAGGTTCATGCTGGGTTCTACACTAGCTGGAAAGGCCAGAGCTGTTTAAGGCAAGGTGGTCGGTCACTCACTTTCTAAGGCAGCAACAGAGTCGGCTGTGTAAGTATGGCCAAGCTTTTATAGCATTTAAAACAAGTCTCCCCTCGCAGGAATTCTCTTCCCCCTACTAAATCATTAACACAATCCATTGGCAACTATAGATAGCCCAGTGCTATGGACAATGCAGGTCACTACCGAGGCAATCTCTATGATATGTAGTGCAAGTCCATCAGAAGCCAAACTGCTGTTGGTGCTCCACAAGCCCCATCCCTGCAGTGGTCAAGCCCAGCGCAACAGCCCACGAGTGCTCCTCGTACACTCACTGCACAGCACAGCACAGCAGGCTGCTCGCACTGCCTGACTGCCTGACTGACTGACTGCCTGACTGACTGCCTGACTGACTGACTGCCTGACTGACTGCCTGACTGACTGACTGCCTGACTGACTGACTGCCTGACTGACTGCCTGACTGACTGCCTGCCTGACTGACTGCCTGCCTGACTGACTGCCTGCCTGACTGACTGCCTGACTGACTGCCTGCCTGACTGACTGACTGACTGCCTGACTGACTGACTGCCTGACTGACTGACTGCCTGACTGACTGACTGACTGACTGACAGTGCTTTTATACTTCAGGATCGGAGTCTGCATTCGTGGCAGAAATGCAATGTTTACCATCTGCTTCTACTGAAAATGCTGTCTTACACTCTTCTATGCATTTACACATCCACAGATTAGATTCTTCCCAGATTTAAGAACAACTTCTGTGCCGACTTCATTACTTAAAACTGATCATTAACAAAATGAAAGTGGGTGGGGGGCTGGAGGGATGGCTCAGCGATTAAGGGCACCGGCTGCTCTTCCAGGTCCCGAGTTCAAATCCCAGCACCCACACGGTGGCTCATGACCTCTATAATGTGTTCTGATGCCCTCTTCTGGCATGCAGGTGTACATACAACTAGGGCACTCAGATACATAAAATAAATAAGTAAATCTTTTTTAAAACGTAAGTAGGCTTCACAAACGCAAAGTAGGCAACATCCCCACCCCACCACTCTTATCAAATTCCTTCCAGCACTGTTTTCAAAGAACTCAGACTGTGCTTACTAGGAAGACCGAATTAAGAGAGATTCTCTTCCTTTAAAAACAAACAGTACCTCAGATGTGTTTGGCAGGACAGTAGGAGAACAGGCAAAAAGGTAAAACAAGGCAGCAGAGAAGAAAGGAAGAACTGTCAAATCAAAACACCAAGAAAGCAAATAGCACAGTACCCAGACCTATAGAAGAGAACGGTCATCATTAGCATCATGGCAAGGGGCTGTGTCAACAACATGTATGAACTGCAGAGGCTTCCGCACCCTTCCCATGCACTGTCTGACCCACGGAGTTCTCTAAGTAACTATATTAAATCCTAAGAACAGATCCTAAAAACTAAAAGTGTCGATGGAAATTCTTTAAATCTAGAAATCTGAAAATCAGAGTTTCAACCTCTATTAAACTTTGGTTATCTTAAAGTCGTACTTCTATTTAATAAGCATATCAATTTAGGCCTAATCATTAAAATGCTTCCCTCAGGGATGGATGGCTCAGGGGTTAAGAGCACTGACTGCTCTTCCAGAGGTCCTGAGTTCAATTCCCAGCAACCACGTGGTGGCTCACAACCATCTGTAATGAGATCCGATGCCCTCTTCTGGTGTGTCTGAAGACAGCTACAGTGTACTCATAAAAATAATATAATCATTCTTTTAAAAAAAAGCTCCCCTCGTTTGAGTAATTATAATGATCTCTGTACAGAGAATCCAAGACCCATGCTAAACTGAATGTTTGGAAAAATAGAGTCAGAGTGGACTGTGTACAGAAGCAAACCTCTAAGTAGCTTTTTAAGGCAAAAGTTTTCCATATATTTTATAAGCACCAACAGTTTCCTAGGCAAAGAGTTCACTAGCTTTTCGGAACTAATGTCAGATTTGTCATTCTCTGTGTGAGGGACATCAAGCTTCTGGTCACATACATTTTCTTAGTCACTGCATAACTGCCTGAAGAGAGAGGAGACATCCACTAATTATGCAATACGCTGATAAGAAAGTGGATGCTGTTTACAGACACACAGAGTTTATCCTCACACCTGTCTTTGTCTTCTGAGCTTTTGCTCTCATCTTTGAAGCACTGGCCCGAGCTTGATGGATTAGCAAATGTGGATATGAAAGGCCCCAGGGACTGAAAGGCTGCTTGGCGAACCTACAGAGAACAAAAGGACAGCACCAGACATAAGCATAAAGAGGCACATTTTTTTTTTTTTTGGTTCTTTTTTTCGGAGCTGGGGACCGAACCCAGGGCCTTGCGCTTCCTAGGTAAGCGCTCTACCACTGAGCTAAATCCCCAGCCCCAAGAGGCACATATTTTAATGCACACATATTTACTCTGCATTTACAAAAGCCAAAGTATGTTTGGGAAAACAGGAAAACCTTGTAAAAGAAACCTGACTCCTTTACTTGCCTCAGCTGTTCTGACATAAGAGCGGCGTGGCATGTACCAGCCAACACAAAGACGGAGACTGCAACAACGAGAACTGACTGTGCAGACCAGGCTGGCCCCCAACTATCCCCTCTACACACCCTCAATACTTGGTAAAGTACATATTAAAAAACAAAAACGAAAAACAAAAGAAAGGGTCAATAAGTCATCGACCACGAAACGGCAAGCCAAGGTAAAACATGACTTATAAACATATTACTTTCTAGGTAACACAAAGACCACCTTCATAACCATCTACTGGCTAGTCTTATATGAGTTAACAAAACTCATATAAATTCTTTCTTTGGGGGCAGGGTGTTCAAGACAGGGCTTCCCTCGGTAGCTCTATCTTGGAACTCAGTCTGTAGACCAGGCTGGCCTCACACTTGGATCCAGCTGCCTCTGCTTCCCAGGGCTAGAATTAAAGACATGCACCACTTCACTTGGAGTAAATTATTTTTTAAATTTGAAATCATGGTGCTAGAGAGATGGCTCAGCAGTTAAGAACACTGCTCTTCCGAAAACCCTGGGTTCAGTTCCCAGCACCCACATGGTAACTTCCAACTTCCCACAACTCCTGATTCAGGGACTAATACCCTCTTCTGGTTTCAATGGACCCCAGATATGCCTGTAGTATACATACATGCATACACACACACACACACACACACACACACACACACACACACACAGGCAACACACGCATAGACATAAAACAAATAAGATATTAAAACAAAATTTTTTCTTAAAAAAAAAATCACATTTACTTTAGACTCTAAAATGTTTTAAAAACAGTGTTACCCAACGTGAAGGATCACTGATCAAGTTAATAAACAGTGCTGACAACTTTGTCCGTCGGATTTCTTGGCATGTCGCGCAGGAGACGGCCATGAAGCACTCAGCACAGGCCTTCCGGACGCCCCACACATTGTCAGAACACAGCTGGAAGAACCTGGGCAGCTGTGAGGACACACAAGGAGGCCGGTCACTTCCCTGCCATTTTCTGTTTTAAGTGGTGAATATTCTTAAAACATACAAATGTATTTAATACTGAACTCAAATATATCTAATGAAGCACATCCAAGTTTTAATTCATTCTAGAAAGGCAAAGCACCAACACAGCTGGATGTCATCTCGTCTTACTCACACCTGGGCTCGTTTTGCCGATGGACGGACAGACATTCCAAGCGTCTTAACCTGGACATGGGGCACGTGCATGCCACCACGTACCTCCTCTGCTACAAGACTGAAGCCACCAAAGCTATTCAAAGTGAGTGCTCTGTGAAGACTAAGGAGCCAGTTGGGTGGATCAGAACTGAGTTACTCTGTAGAAGTGACAAGCTAACAGTGGGTCACTGTTTTCCACACAGTGTTCTTGGGCGTACACTAGAAATCCTTATCAAAACACATTTCACATGCTGGGGCAGCTTTAAACTTACAAGCATCCTCTGGTCGGCAGCCATGGGCCACATTAATAAACTCTCTGCTATTTGTACTGCTCATTCCTTAAGACCTTAGACTCTTACCAGCATTTCTTCTGTAGCTTGCTGGCCAACTACGCTGCAAATGTCTCCAAAATTGGCAGCACAGACCTACGACAGAACAGGAACATTTCTGAGTTCCTTCAAGCAATCATTACACTCCACATATCAGAGACCATGCATCATTAAACACAGGGACCAAAAATGGATGCAGACCTACCTTTCGGACGTGAAACATTCTACAGTCACAGCACATCTCACAAAACCTAGGGAGGATGAGACGCTCTGTAATATCTTTCCCAACCATGGGGGCCATCTTGCACATTATCTGAAATAAGTGAGAAAAAAATTCATATTGAAAACATCTAAGGCCTTTTAAATGTAATAACTTGAAGAAACACACATTAGCCAATGTACAGCAAACATACTAAATCCAGGGGAAAATGAGTTTTCCATCATTAGTTAGGACTTAATTCTTATGCCAGTAACTTTGAGAGAAAAAAATATTAAAAAAGAGAAAAAAGAAAACTCCACCTGTAATTTTAACTTAGCACTTGAGAAGTAGAAGCACGTGGACTAAGAGTTCAAGGCCAGCCTGGTCTACAATTGAGTTCCAGAACAGCCAGGACCATGTCCCAAAACACCCAGCAGCAGCAGCAGCAACAAACAAAAGGAATGCCTGTTCAAAGGCAAGCCTGTGTCTGAAGAGACTACAGCAGTGCCTGAGGAAAAGCCAGCTGCCCCAAGCCACATCAGCGTTTGAAAGGGAGCCAGCCTGCCTTTACCTAGACACAGTCACAACACATTTGTCCCAGCTAACAAAGAACAAAGTAGGAATTTCCTTCCCTAAAAACTAGCTCAAGACAGTTCCCCAAACTTCATACAGAAGGAAATCTGATGCCAGCCTGTCAGCATTTCCCAAACACATCTATTCCCAGGCTCTGCAGAAATGACATGTAAAAGACGTACAGATCAGAAAGAAACTTAGTCATGTATGCCGTGACTGCCTACATAGAAAACGCAAATGGATCTAAGAAAGAAGGTACCAAAATAAATAGATTTGAGTAAGTTGCAGGATATCTACATCAGAATAAAAAAGGCTTCTATTTCTACAAATTAACAATGAACTGGAAAGCCTTAAAAATAAATCATTTATCATGTGAAATGCAACAAAAGTAGGACCTTTCTGTTCAAAGCTACAAAACATAGCGTCAGATCAAATACGTAAGGAAATCCCTTCAGGGTGCATCACACTCGTGGGCTGTCAGGCTGGCCCAACGCTTCCTACCTACAATCCCTACAGGGCACACAGGCTAGCTAGCGCCTGCCGCTCCCACCCATGACCGCCCTGTGTTTCACAGAAGCAAAGCTGCAATCTGAAGGCCTGCCTAAGCTAGGGCACACAGGAGGATTAACCTTTCCTTAGAACAAAGGTCTCCTAAGCTTCGTCCCAATCCTGAACATTATAATTATATTTTTAGGCTAGGCTCCCCTTAATATACCCAACAGTTAGAGCAAAACTGATTCTTCATTGGGGAATTTCTGAAATTACAACGTGACTGTTTGGAGCTAGGCAGGGTGATGACTACACTCTGACTGTATTAGACGCCACTGCACACTGTACTTTAAACGGTTGACTCCATGTGAGTCTCACAGCAATGAAAACTGCGGAGTAAAAGGCATCTAAATCTGTTAATTGACATCGTGTACTTAAGAAACAATGAAAGCGGATTCCAAGGGACGGGAACTGGAGAACCATCTCTGTCCTCACCGGTGACCCGGAATCACTACAGTTCTGGTCACTATGTTTTACATCAACAGAAGATCAATGGCGGAGGTATGAAGAGCAAGTGCTGTGTATCCAACCAGGCTTATTTAGTACTTTTCTGTCCTCCTGTCTCAGCTCTGGAGCCATGGATGGATGGGAGTGTCAGCACATGTCCTCACACCCTCAAAGCTCGCAAAGTTGACCGCCGGATTGGAGGGTAACAGACTTACAGCCACGGCCTCTGTCTTCACATCGTCATTGCTGTCTGGGGCAGTCAAGTCTATGAGGACGGGGCACACCTTGGTCTCCACATCGAGTCGCTCAATCAGCTCCTGCTCCAGCAGAGCCAGCAAAGCTGCCTGGCTGGTTTTCCTCACCTGAAAGCATCACAGAGTAACAGGTACAGATGTGTGAGACTGCAGTAACCACAGAGTAACAGGTACAGATGTGTGAGACTGCAGTAACCACAGAGTAACAGGTAAGATGTGTAGACTGCAGTAACCACAGAGTAACAGGTACAGATGTGTGAGACTGCAGTAACCACAGAGTAACAGGTAAGATGTGTGAGACTGCGGTAACCACAGAGTAACAGGTACAGATGTGTAAGACTGCAGTAACCACAGAGTAACAGGTACAGATGTGTGAGACTGCAGTAACCACAGAGTAACAGGTACAGATGTGTAGACTTCGGTAACCACAGAGTAACAGGTACAGATGTGTGAGACTGTGGTAACCACAGAGTAACAGGTACAGATGTGTGAGACTGCGGTAACCACAGAGTAACAGGTACAGATGTGTAAGACTGCAGTAACCACAGAGTAACAGGTACAGATGTGTGAGACTGCAGTAACCACAGAGTAACAGGTACAGATGTGTGAGACTGCAGTAACCACAGAGTAACAGGTAAGATGTGTGAGACTGCGGTAACCACAGAGTAACAGGTACAGATGTGTAAGACTGCAGTAACCACAGAGTAACAGGTACAGATGTGTGAGACTGCAGTAACCACAGAGTAACAGGTACAGATGTGTGAGACTGCGGTAACCACAGAGTAACAGGTACAGATGTGTGAGACTGCGGTAACCACAGAGTAACAGGTAAGATGTGTAAGACTGCGGTAACCACAGAGTAACAGGTACAGATGTGTAAGACTGCAGTAACCACAGAGTAACAGGTACAGATGTGTAAGACTGCAGTAACCACAGAGTAACAGGTACAGATGTGTGAGACTGCAGTAACCACAGAGTAACAGGTACAGATGTGTGAGACTGCAGTAACCACAGAGTAACAGGTACAGATGTGTAAGACTGCAGTAACCACAGAGTAACAGGTACAGATGTGTGAGACTGCAGTAACCACAGAGTAACAGGTACAGATGTGTAGACTTCGGTAACCACAGAGTAACAGGTACAGATGTGTGAGACTGCAGTAACCACAGAGTAACAGGTACAGATGTGTGAGACTGCAGTAACCACAGAGTAACAGGTACAGATGTGTAAGACTGCAGTAACCACAGAGTAACAGGTACAGATGTGTGAGACTGCGGTAACCACAGAGTAACAGGTAAGATGTGTAAGACTGCGGTAACCACAGAGTAAAAGGTACAGATGTGTGAGACTGCAGTAACCACAGAGTAACAGGTACAGATGTGTGAGACTGCAGTAACCACAGAGTAACAGGTACAGATGTGTGAGACTGCGGTAACCACAGAGTAACAGGTACAGATGTGTGAGACTGCAGTAACCACAGAGTAACAGGTACAGATGTGTGAGACTGCAGTAACCACAGAGTAACAGGTACAGATGTGTGAGACTGCAGTAACCACAGAGTAACAGGTACAGATGTGTAGACTTCGGTAACCACAGAGTAACAGGTACAGATGTGTAGACTGCAGTAACCACAGAGTAACAGGTACAGATGTGTGAGACTGCAGTAACCACAGAGTAACAGGTACAGATGTGTAAGACTGCAGTAACCACAGAGTAACAGGTACAGATGTGTAAGACTGCAGTAACTACAGAGTAACAGGTACAGATGTGTGAGACTGCGGTAACCACAGAGTAAAAGGTACAGATGTGTGAGACTGCAGTAACCACAGAGTAACAGGTACAGATGTGTGAGACTGCAGTAACCACAGAGTAACAGGTACAGATGTGTGAGACTGCGGTAACCACAGAGTAACAGGTACAGATGTGTGAGACTGCAGTAACCACAGAGTAACAGGTACAGATGTGTGAGACTGCGGTAACCACAGAGTAACAGGTACAGATGTGTGAGACTGCAGTAACCACAGAGTAACAGGTACAGATGTGTAAGACTGCAGTAACCACAGAGTAACAGGTACAGATGTGTGAGACTGCAGTAACCACAGAGTAACAGGTACAGATGTGTGAGACTGCAGTAACCACAGAGTAACAGGTACAGATGTGTAGACTTCGGTAACCACAGAGTAACAGGTACAGATATATAAGACTGCAGAAACCACAGAGTAACAGGTAAGATGTGTAAGACTGCAGTAACCACAGAATAACAGGTACAGATGTGTGAGACTGTGGTAACCACAGAGTAACAGGTACAGATGTGCGAGACTGCGGTAACCACAGAGTAACAGGTACAGATGTGTAGACTGCAGTAACCACAGAGTAACAGGTACAGATGTGTGTAGACTGCAGTAACCAGGCGTGGCAGCACCTTCCGTCCTAACCCTTGGGAGGCAGAGGAGGTGCAGTTCTGACTCCAAGGCCTGCGCAGTCTAGTGAGGTCCAGGACAGCCAGGGCTGCACAGAGAAAGCTTTGTTTCGAAAAACCAAAACCAAACAAATTCTCTATAACATCATCTGGGCAGAGGGAAACACTTCTACTAAAGTAGAACCTGTAACTTGCAAAACCTAAGAGGTATTTGTTCAGTTCTTAGAGAGTGTCACTGAGGGTACCAGGAAGAATGGAGAGCGGGCGCCCTTCATAACAGGACCGAGGTTTCTAATTTTAAATTTGTTACACCCTCAACACACC
Source organism: Rattus norvegicus (assembly GCF_021556685.1). Taxonomy (NCBI): domain Eukaryota; kingdom Metazoa; phylum Chordata; class Mammalia; order Rodentia; family Muridae; genus Rattus; species Rattus norvegicus. Next base: position 120,500,560 of record NC_141542.1, on the reverse strand, counting down.
TTAATCTAAGATAAGAACTCACTGCTGGAAAATACAATAATGAAGTTAGACCTGAAAAACATTCAAATTATATCACTTGGGTTGGGCCATTCCACATGTCCTATGCTATGTCAAAGTCCTTTAAGAAAGAACAAGGAAATGCAACTCTTACCTGGTTATTCTGGTCTGCAAGGTATCTAACCACGATTGGCAGTAAGTACTTGGAAAAGGCATATGGTATGGAAGGTCGGTTCTCTTGACAAAACAGTGCGATGTGCGGCACCTGTTCCATCAGCTCGGCTCTCACGGTTGGTTCTAGTGAAACGAGAGCAACGTGAGCAAGCACATCCGCTCTCGAGGCAGGGCCTCCCTGTTCTGGGCACTTAGGAACCAGCATGGTAAGCGCTCACAATGCCCTCTAACCAACACTTCTTTCCTTAAGTGAGAGGAGAAGTCACTCCCAAGTGATGTGTATCCTGGCTCAGTATGCACTGTGGGTCCAATACTCGCATCTGGCACTCCTACCGAGCCATGGCAGGACAGCACTGTAAACAAAGCCAACACTGCAACAGGCATCTGCAGACTCCATGAGGCAAGAACCACTAGGGAAAGCTAAGGCCATGGCTCTTCTCAATATCATCTCTGGAAGATTGTAACTAGACTTAAACAACTGATTCCCCTTTATAAAACATTAAAGACAACAGGTACCACATTAGTTAAAAGGTAAAAAAAAGCGTGGGCAAGAGTATTAACAGTTAAATATATTCATGCCACTGCTAAAGGGAAAGAAGAAAAAATACAAACCAGCACATTGAAAACAAGCGAGTGGCTGAAAGACACTAGCACACCAGTAACCAGGCATCACATCAGTGTAAGCATTACCAATAACCAGGCATCACATCAGTGTGAGCATTTCCAGTAACCAGACATCACATCAGTGTGAGCATTACTAGTTAACAGTCATCAACCAACCACTCGGGTGTCTATGAATGACTGTGTTTCTAGTCACCTTAGCAAAAATATACAGGAATGTATCCAGTGGAATTCCAAATCTCAAAAAAAGAAAAAATTAATCTGGCCTTCAGCAGAAAATGCACTGGCATTTAACAGAGCTAAGAGTCCTAGCAACAAACACATTTGGAATTTTTTTATATTGTTGTGCAATGTGAGATGACTTCTCCTGAATCCAGTTTTAAACACAAGCATCTGTGCTCATACTTTTCTTCATAAGCTCCAGTTATAGAGTTAACAATGATTTGTCTCCAGGTGTTTATAAAGCACAAAGGGTCACAGGCGCTGTCCAAATCCATACATCCAGCACAGGCAACGGCCTCTCCTCACACTCACGATCAACATACACGTACGCTCAACATACCATGACACTGACATGACACCACTGCTACCTGCTGACAACTCTAAGTCACTGCAGAACCCATGATCAAGAAGCAAATACAAACTCAGTCCCTAGGGGACGTGAAAGTGAGCCCTTAGCAGAGACAGATTAAGACACAGGGAAGGATTGTCATACCAAGTCTTCAACAACCAAGAGGTCTCAATCTCCTCCAACAGTCTACTCTCAAGAGGCAATGTCAGAAGACACAGTACAGGAGAGATCACACAGGACATGAAAAGCAAGACACCATGAGGAGAATCTGACGTTCTGGAAAAGGTATCATTGCCAGTCCGGTGCCCAGGAGGCAGGCTGGGCTTTCCCAGATGAGAGGAACCACCAAAATGAAACCCACGTCAAAGTCAAAGACCGAAAGATAAAGTCAGGGTAAATCCATGGGGGCTTTATTATTTTTAATGTATTATTACTATTAATATTATTATACACTTGTTTAACAACTCCACAATCTCAACCACGTTTAAAACATCTACTTAGCCAGGGATGACTAGAATGCCTGCCCAGCACCACGCCCTGGGTTCCACTCAGCGCTGCAGAATATGCCTGTGATCCCATCACCTGGGATTATGAGGGTACAAGGGTCTCGAGAAACAAGCTCAAAATAACCATTTTTTAAAAGCTGTATGGTTATTTTTTCAAGATCATGATTATTCTCAGTTACAGAGCAAGTTCAAGGCCAACTGGACCACATGAGTCCTATATCATACACACACACACACACACACACACACACACACACATCTGGACCACATGAGTCCTATCTTACACACACACACACACAACCAAAACTAAACTTCAAAAAAGATGTGCTTTATATGGGCTGGTGAGATGGCTCAGTGGTCAAGAGCACTGACTGCTCTTTCAGAGGCCCTGGGTTCAAATCCCAGCAACCACATAGTGGCTCACAACCATCTGTAATGGAATCTGATGCCCTCTTCTGGTGCGTCTGAAGACAGCTAAGGTGCACTTACATATAATAAATAAATAAATCTTAAAAAAAAAAATGTGAAGACAGGGGTAAAACAATATTCCAAAGTCAATGGCTGAATTCTTCTGCTAGAATGAACCTCGAATGTTGTGGGCCTTGGGTCACACTGTGTCTCAGCCTCAGCACAGCCTTTAATCCCTCTGGCTGGAATACAGACACACCTTTAATCCTAAACAATGAGCTAAAGTTAGTCTTGAGAAGGAAGCACCCATGTTTGAAACTGATGTCTAATTGGGCAGCAAAGCAACAAGTCAGAAAGATTTGACAGAATACCATATGCCTAAGTCTCCAGAGAAGAAGGGAGAGACGGGGAGAGAGGAGAGGGAAGGAGAGGAGGAAAGGGCAGAGGAGTAGAGAGAGATAGAGTATGAATAACAGTCAGTTTGGAGAGGCATTTGAGCCAGAAGAGCTGAGCTGAAGCAGCCAGCAAGGTTCAGAAAGAACTAGAAAGGGTGAGCATATTCAGCAGTAAGGCTCAAAGGCCGAAACATTCTCAGCCTAGGTTGTACAGAGCCTAGGAGCTTCTGAGACCAAGCCTGGGTGAGCGGACTAAGACAGTAAAGCCTCGGAGAGGACAATTACTTCAGGCAAATAAAAGATAGTTTGACACTGAAATTCCAGAAAACCAACAAATGTGAGTAGAGTCACTTTGCACCTAATCACAGCACAGTAAAACCAGCTCCCTTGGAAAGGGCTTCTGAAGCAAAGAAACAAGAAAGAAACAAAGACAAAATTAGACTCACTGACTTCTCCACAGTAAAACTCCTGAACGTCTACTCTAGCCTCCTCCTCGGGGCCCTGCAGTCAGACAGCAACAGGAAAACTCAGGGACACCCTGACCCTTGCCACTCTCCCTGCTCCACTCTTTAGAAGGCTCCCAGGTCTCCCAGGCCTCTAAATCAGTCTTCCTGTCACGCCTTTCTCTGCAAGCCAACAGATGCTGCTGACCTGTTAACTCTAATAGCAGGTCACCACCTCCTTTTTCTAACTAGATGACACCACACCCACACACCTGTGACCACAGCTCTCCTCTGCAGCTCTCTGGGTTCTAACCTGTCATGTTCCTCACAAGTGTGCCCTTCCCTCTGCACACTGTTAACCTAACAGATCCAAAACAACCTCTTGTATGACTAACACAAACAAAACTACAACATTACAGTGTACTAGACCTCCTAGCACTGTGGAGTAACAAAAACGATTATGTGACAAAGATAAATTAATACTTATAAATGTTCTTTTCACTCTTAAAAAAACCTTTAAATTTGAACCTTAACTTTTAAGGCTTAGAGCATCAACTGCAATTAAAAGACTAGTTCACCTCATGTTTAAATGTGCCTGTTGAGAAGCCAAGGAGCTTGTGAGAAATTAAAAACAACTTTAATAAATACATTTAAGGAAAAAGATTTCAACCTTCATTTTTGGATGGTTTGTAAATTCAAGTATATACATGTGCTTAAAACCTGCTTTGGGGGGCTGGAGAGTTGGCTCTGTAGTTAAGAGCACTGACTGCTCTTCCAGAGGTCCTGAGTTCAATTCCCAGCCACCACATGGTGGCTCACAACCATCGTTAATGGGGTCTGGCACCCTCTTCTGGTGTGTCTGCACACAGCGACAGTGTGTTCACATACTGTAAATGACTGGGGAGCAGGCTCAAAGGGTTAAGTGCCTGCTGTGTAAGCAGGAACCCAGCTCTGACCCTCAACACTCAAGGGGAAGGATGGGGAGTGTCCCTGTGGTCCAGCACTGAGAGGCAGAGGTGACAGGCAGATCCTGGGGACTGGTTGGAGGTCCAGTAGGAAGTCATGTCCCAAGGGAACAAGGCAGTCACACAGGGGGACCCATACCCTCCTCTGATCTCAGCATGCATGCACATACGTACCACATATACACAGGGGGACCCATACCCTCCTCTGGTCTCAGCATGCATGCACATACACACCACATACACACACAGGGGGACCCCTACCCTCCTCTGATCTCAGCATGCATGCACATACACACCACATACACACCTTGCCATAATGTCATCTTCTATACCATGTTTATTCTATCACAATAAAAAACACATCTTTAAAAAATTATCACATTGATATAAGATTACCAACAGGAACCACCACACCAGGTTTAAATTTACCTCTTTCTTAAGAAAACTCACCTGTCTGTTTTAACACTAAGCTAATTTTCATTTTACAGGCATGCCATTTTAATCCCACCACTCAGGAGGTAGAGGCAGGAGGATCTGAGTTCAAGGCCAGCTTCATCTATACAGAGAGAACCAGAACAGCGAGGGCTACACAGAGACCTCGTCTCAAGAGCAAAAACACACACAGCACTCATGCTGTTCACGTCAGACTGAAGGCTTTATTTTCCCACAAACATTTAAAGCCCTTTCCACCTCTTCCAACTGATTCTAAGTAACTTAAAAATGTTAACATAAATCACAGAAATAACCTCATTTCTTCGGTTTATATTCATGAGAAATTTCCAAAATTAAGTAAATGGACATATGTAAACTGGGGTTTCTTCCACTTATGACTTGTAGGTTAATAATTTCCATTAAAAAATATTTGGGGGGGTCTCTGCGTAACACAGAATAGCTTTCAACATAAGCTCTTCCGAGTGCTGGGATTAGAGGTGGGGTCATTTGCCAAGCTTGTGAGAAATCTTAAATCCCATCTCTACTGAAGGTTAATAAATACAGATCTAGTGAAGAAGCCTTTCTAGAAACAAGGTACTTATTTCTCTGTAAACATACCTGAGTCATCAGCCAATCGGCTGATCCTTTCCAAGACAGCAATGCAGTCTCTCTCCTCACCACAGACTTCCCTCAGAGTATCCAGCAAACTCCGGGCCACCATTTGTCTACAGGAGAAAGCCAGAGACGGTGCTCAGTCCGCCAGTGCTTGTTATTTACGACTTCAAAATACAGACTCCTGATGCTTCAACAGGACGATTTTCCTTATCGTGAGTCACATACTAAACTTGTAATTTCTAAGAAGCAAAAGTTGGTAATGATTTTACTGATAAGATTATTACCAATTTTATTATCTTTATCCAAACAATTAGGGAAATTTCTAGTCAGTCAATTTTCACTTCAATTATCCTCAATCACAATAATGGTAAAATAGATTCCCTCTTCCTTACGTTATATGTCACAACTGCTAACATGAGCTTTATCATCTACAGGCAAACAATTCAATAAAGACTTGAGATTGCAGAAGGAATGGCGGGAAGCAGAATAATACACTCCCCAATAAGTGATTAAATGATCAACAATTACCCCAACTAGGATCACGGAGGACCAGCACAGCACAGACCAGCTTATCAGCCCGGGACCTGACTGCACCCGATACCTCCTCTTGGGGGGAACCATTCTGTGTCCCTGCTGAGATTCCTGTCGAGGCAATGAGGACAGCACATACCTGTTAAAGACGTTCTCACTTGCAGCATACTTGTCCAGCCTCCCCAAGGGTGTCAACATTTCATCTTGTGAGACGAAGTCCAGGGCTGAAGGTATAATAATCACATCAGACTCTGAGCTGTAGTCATCCACACCAACTAGCAGAGACATCAGAAATACTCCTTAGAACTCTCAGACTCCAGGTGCCCCTCGCCTGCTGACGCAGTGCATGCCTCTGGAGCAGGACAAAGAAATACCTTAAAACCACCCAGGGCTACCCCAAGGAGAGGCCTCCTTTCTCCACCCACAGGCTTACTGGTGTCTAGCAGCACAGTCGGTGCTACAGACTCAGTGAGCACATGGGCAGGCGGACGGGCGGGCAGGCGAACGCACAGTGCCTAGTCTTCAGCAGGGCAGCGGTAGCATAGAGCTCAAAGCCCAGCACTAGGATATCAGACAGGCAGATCTTGGATCTATGAATGTGAAGCCAGCCTGGTCTACAGAGTAAGTATGGGACAGCCAGGGCTACATGGAAAAAACCCTGCTATCCCAAAAACAAACGAAAACAGAACAAAAACAATATTTTTTTTTTACATCTTTAGCTCATTAATGGCTCCCAGCACTGGGGAGGCAGAGGCAGAGCTCTGAGCTTGAGGCTAGCCTGATCTGCATAACGACTTCTAGATCAGACAGGTCTTACACCGCGAGACCCTGTCTCAAAAAAACAAAACAAAACAAAACAAAACAAAACCCCTAAAATTTCATGCTCACGGAGAACGCTGTGTGTGAAAAAATACACAGAAAGGCAAACGCTGACTTAGTCAATCCTATAATAAAGACACTAAAAACTGAAGTGTTTGGCTTTATTTACTAGAAAAGAACTAAAAACTATAATTAGTATTTATATTCATTAAACAAATATTAAATGCTCCTGTGTCAACTACTAGGCTTATGTTAGGAAAACAAATCATGAAAATACTTATGTTAAGCGTTAATATTCTGCTGAGAAAAGTCTGTTAAAACAATCACTACAGCTGCGTGTCTGTCCACACTGGCAGCAGATCTGCGGCAGCTGTGGGAGGGGCGACTAAACGGTGCTGGAGCTGAGGGGTGGAGGCGGGGCTAAACTGTGCGATCAAGAGAGGAAGAGAAGGAATCGAGGACTCCCACTATGTTCACTAAGTCTCCATCCCACTGGGTACTACTTAGGCCACCTAACAAGACAATTCTCCAGGGCGTCACAGGCAAGCACACAAGGATCAGACCACGCAGGTAACTAACTTAGGCTCTAAAGCAAGATTCCCAGAGCACTAAGTGATTGCAGACGTCTGACACGCAGCAGTCGTCAAATCACCAGTGTCTACAACAAAACAACAACGACACATGGAAAAGCCAGCTTAAAAAACAAACAAAAAAGCAAACGGCAAATGGAAACACTCAACAGCAGCAACAGACTCGCAACAAAGAATCGGTAGCCTTGGACACAAAAAACATCCAACTGCACCCCATGTGTGAAGAGCAGCATGGGCTGGACATGCAGTGCACACCTAAGCGCACTAAAACACACCTAAGCTAAACACACCTACAAGCACACCTTAACATATATGAACACACCTCCAAGCACAACACTTGGGAAGGGCACAGGGAGGAAAGGAATACAAATATTCAAAAAGTCCCTGACTTTCTAGTGAAGAGAAGAAATAATAAGAAAACCACATTAGGTCAGATCAACAGGTAAGACAAAAGAAATGAATGGCTTCAAAAAAAATAGTATTAAAAAAAGGGACAGAAAATAAACATAGCCAACTAGAGTACCATTCCACCACAGGAAACGCCAGGCACATGTGTGCACATACATGTGAGATGTCTCCAAAGCAAAGGGGAATATAAGAATATTTGAAGAAATAATAAACCCTAGAAAAACCCAAATTTAATGAAAACTATTAATCCATAGGCTCAATGAATCCCAGTAGTAAAAACCGTAGAGAGAAATACACTTATCTACCATATAACAAAACTGCTTAACACTGGTCAAAAAGTCTTTAAACTAGAGACGACTCACTTTACACAAGACAGAGGAGGACAATAGTCTAGAAGACAGTAAAGCAGCAACTTAAAGTCCTGACTAAGATAGGGCTGGAAGGCTGAGAGAAAGGACTCCATGTTTATTTCAGAACGCCTGCGGCTCTCACAGGGCACTCAGCTCTACCTGCAGTTACAGAGAATCTGACGCCCTCCTCTGGACTCTGCCAACACTGCACGCACGTGGTGCACACACACACGCATGCAGAATAACTCATACATAACTATTTTTTAAAAGGAAACAAGATCGGCCTTCCGCTCTATACTCAACAGCCAGAAACCTTTTAACTACGGCTTTTTCAAACATGCAAATGCTGACCTGGCCATGCACTCAGAAGTAGAAACACTATAAAAGGATGAGATCTACAGCTACACGGAGGAACAAAGACTATCAGAAACAGTGAACAACGGTACTAGGTCTGGAATGTAAAGTAAAACTATGTGAGGTAAAACAAGTAGTGTGTAGTGTACACACGCACGCACGCCTGACACTCAAGACATCACGGCATCAAGTACACGGCTGCCTGATGACATACTAAGTGAGGTCAAAGCCACAGCTGGAATTAAACACCAAATTATAAACTGAAAACAACCATTGTTTTTTAAAGTCCAAGATGAATAAATACTAAAGGCCGTAAATAACCCAAATGAAAGTAACAGTAAAAGGAGCAAACAGAGAGAGACAGAGCCCACGGCAGGGGAGCCAGAGGAATGAAACCCAACTATACTCTAACCAGGCACTAACTGTGACTGGCCTAAATGTGTCTATTAAAAGCCAGACTTCAAGCTGAGTTTAAAAGCCAACACTAAACCATATAGAAATAATTACTTAGTGCAGAAAGTGTCCACATGACTTCTCCTCTAACTCCTAAGATACCTTTCTCATTGTGAACTAGAGAACTGTGAGAGCCACTGGACACTCATTTGCCCTCAGTTCTCCCCTTCATGATGTCAGGCTGCAGCTGAGCTTGTCAGGCACCTTTATGCAGGCTCTAGAATTCTATGACTATGACCAAACTGTTTCATCAGAGTCTCACATGGCTTCACAGATAAACATGATTCTGGTTCACAAAAGGTGGGCAGAGCAGGGAAGCGCCTGGTAGTGGCTACTGTTAAGTATCACTGTGCTCAAGACCAGCATGGAGGTCATCTGAAAGGCACACTCCTGGACCACATACTCAGATATTGACTATGCAAGTCTAGAACGAGGCCTATGGCATCTGTTTTGATAAATATCCTCATTAATTTAAATGCAGACATACATTAAACAACCATATCTGTTCCTATCTCCTGTCATCTCTCTCAGTCACGGACGACAGCACTAGTACATAAGAAGGATGCTCCCCTTTGGCAGACTCTGACGCAGGCTCACTACTTCTGGTACTGTGGCCAGCCCGGGAAGTCACTCTGGCTCGAGTTATCTGCCCTAGTCTATTTAAAGATGCCGACCCCACCGCCACACTCCACTTCTCAAAAAGGATCTTCCTGTGTGCCCCAGCTGGCCTAAACCCAGTCCTCCTGCCTCAGCACCATAAGCACTGGAATTCTAAGCATGTTACCACAGCGGCTTTGTCATCCCTTGACTATGGGTCTCATCCTAACAGAAGCCATCTAAAGATGGCTACATCTACAGATGACTAAATCAGCTCAAATCTTACTCAGCCCAAACTGCAAATGCCTGCCACAGCTTCTAATGAGAAACTTAGTCCAGGCTAGCCTAAGTTACCACACAGCAGAGCTATACAGAGAAACCTTGTCTCAAAATAAAAAACAAATTCAAAAAACAAGCAGAGAACAATGATATGTGTGTGTGATACATTGATATATATATATATACATGTATATATAATACACATATATCATATGTAATACATACATGAAAACGTCACTAAAATTGTTTAAAACCTCTCACTGCTGCTGGAAAAAAATCCCTGTATATATGTGTACACACACCATATATACACAGCTGGTGGTTTCTTTAAATAAAACAGCATCAAGGTGTTACATAAATGCAAAGGTTACATTTGCTACAAGGTTTCTACAGCTCATTGAAGCAGCACACTAAGTGTCAAGGTTTATTTACTATTATGTGAGGAGGGCGTGGGATTGTGGTAGATCTGCAGGGCCTGTGGGTAGATCTGCTGTGTCCGTGGGTAGATCTGCAGGTGCTATGGCATGTGTGATACAGGCAGGCAGTTCTCTCCTTCCACAACACCCGTTATGGGCATGAGGGTCAGGAAGCACCATTACAAAGAAGCTCTCTCTGACGTTTTCTTTGCAGTGCTAGACGGAGGTCCAAGTCTCCATCACAGGAAGCAAGCACTAAGTTATACCCAGCCTAGTACCTCACCTCTCAATTGATGGTAATACAAATTAAAGATGAAAATTACAATTCTGAAAATAATCTTTGAAACATGCAAAAAGGTATAACCAGACAAAAACATAGGAATAAAAATGGGATTATAAGAAAATACTTAATTGGACTGGAAAGATGACCCAGTGGTTAAGAGCACTGACTGCGGGGCTGGGGATTTAGCTCAGTGGTAGAGCGCTTACCTAGGAAGCGCAAGGCCCTGGGTTCGGTCCCCAGCTCTGAAAAAAAAGAACAACAAAAAAAAAAAGAGCACTGACTGCTCTTCCAGAGGTCCTGAGTTTATATCCCAGCACCCACACATGGTGGCTCACAACCATCTGTAATGAGATCTGTCACCATCTTCTGGTGTCTGAAGACAGCTACAGTGTATTTATATTTTTTTAAATAAATCTTAAAAAAAAAAAAGTGTGGGCTATCATGCCCAGCCCATTATCTGATTATAGTATACAAAAAAAAATACTTAATCTGAAAGGAACCTATGAAAGGAATAAGCAAAAAGTAATGAAACTAACAGAAAAATACCAGCCCTAAGTACACCAAACAGTTATCCCACCTAGAAATGGACTATTTCAGTTAAAAGAAAAGATTACGAGGCAAGGACAGCACTGAGTACTGTCTGTTAACCAGAGCCTCTTTCTTTCCTTTTGCTTGAGAGCATCTCACTGTGTAAGCTAGGCTGGCCTCAAACTTACTATGCATAGCCCTGGTGATCCCAGCACTTGGGAGGCTAAGGCAGAAGAGTTACGAGTTTGAGGCCAATCTGGGCTACAAGTGTTCTAATCATATAGAAGGAATCCTTATAGGAACCTAGGCATTCCTATCTCAAAGCCTGAGATAGGAAAACTGCTGCTCACTGTAAATTAAACTAAGCACATGCATCTTTCTAATTCTGGATCACAAAAGACATTGTTTTATTCTTAAACCTCATGAAAGATGGCAAAGCAATAACAGTAAGAATATTTCTGTTAACAATGGAGCACGGGGCTGGGGATTTAGCTCAGTGGTAGAGCGCTTACCTAGGAAGCGCAAGGCCCTGGGTTCGGTCCCCAGCTCAGAAAAAAAAAAGAACCAAAAAAAAAAAAAAAAAACAATGGAGCACTTCTCTGTATAAAAACACAAAGTTACAAAAACCACCCCAGGAGACAGTACAAACAGCACCATCTGCTAAATCCCACCCCTCTGCACACAAAGAAAATACAAAGTAGTTGAAATCATCTTAATCTTCAGCTTTCTAAGAGATAGTATTATCTAAAATATAAAAGTGTAAAAACTAGGGCTGGAGAGATGGCTCAGCGGGTAAGAGCACTGACTGCTCTTCCAGAGGTCCTGAGTTCAATTCCCAGCAACCACATGGTGGCTCACAACCATCTGTAATGGGATCTGATGCCCTCTTCTAGTGTGTCTGAAGACAGCTACAGTGTACTTATATATAATAAATGAATAAATCTTAAAAAAAAAAAGTGTAGGGGTTGGGGATTTAGCTCAGTGGTAGAGCGCTTGCCTAGGAAGCGCAAGGCCCTGGGTTCGGTCCCCAGCTCCGAAAAAAAGAACCAAAAAAAAAAAAAAAAAGTGTAAAAACTAGGAAGGCATGGAATCTACTCCAGGTCTGGGTCCAGCTCTCAGGCTCGGCTGCTTATAAGCTATCCTGCCCAACGAGAGCGATGGTTTAATTAGAGCAGACTTTACCATTGACAAAGTGGCCCAACTTACAATGACCCCCTGCTTCTGCCCCCCTGATGCTAGCAATACAGGTGTGCACCACCACACTGAGCTGCCATCGAGACTTTCAGACACCAACCACGATGTTGTCTACAGAGGACCTGACAGAGCCCATAAACAGACCTTCCCACTCCACAACTCTGCATCTGGAACTGTCTCCAGAGATTTAAATTTCAATGTTCCTTCTGTGTTTTAAGTTTTCATTGATCCTATGAAACTAGCAAATAGAGCAGCACCTACACTATATAGTGGCATGTAGGGACCAAATGATTTTAAAACCCAGGCAAAAAGGTATTCCTAGGAGGTACACACTAAGAATGAATGTGTGCACATGGGTACTCACACATTCTTTTAGATGGCCTGGTAAGGAAGTGAAGCCCTTTCTTGGAGCCTGAGTAACAGGAGAATCCCTTCTAAGTAAAAAGTCCAAAAGCTGGTGCTCACTCTTAAACCCAGACCTTGTGGAGCAGAAGCAGGTGGATCTCTGAGTCGGGAGGCCAGCCTGGTCTAGTGAGTTCCAGCATGCTATGTAGAGACCCAGACCATCAACACCAAGCGAGTCCAAAACTCTATTTCAGTACAAAGCCTGAGCTGTCAGACCTGCAGGCACTGTTGGTACAGAAGTGAGAGTTGCATAAAGAAACTACCTCAGAAATCCACTCATGGCAATTTTACAGAGTTTCTTTTTACTTCCTAATCACTTTCCATTGGGACAGAATTTTGTCCCAATATGCTTTTATGCTTGAGATTTTGTTTCTTGGTGACAAAGAGAAGCCTTTATGTGACGTTCCAGGCGAGGGAGAAGACTCAGAGTGGATCTCAAGCTGAGATCCCCTAGCATGCACATGAAAGCCAGGGCAGGCACTGTCACTTGTCACCAGGGTGCTGCGGGAGGCAGCTGCTAGGGAGGCTCAGCCAGTCAGTCAACAGTGAGATCCAGGTTCAGCAGGAAATCTCACCTCAGAAGATCGCCACACACAGGCAACCATGCATAAACATGCATAAAATACCAACACACACAAGACACACACAATTTGTATTTTCTTTAATCATACAACTTAAAATGTTTTAGTTTTCAATGTTGCTCTTAATAATGTTAACCATTACAAACAGTAAATATTTTATTGAGAAGGCAACAGAAATCTTTTTTTAAAGTTTATTTATTATATATAGCTACACTGTAGCTGTCTTCAGACACACCAAAAGAGGGCATCAGATCTCAGGTCCCATTACAGATGGTTGTGAGCCACCATGTGGTTGCTGGGAACTCAGGAACTGTGGAAGAACAGTCAGTGCTCTTAACTACTGAGTCATCTCTCCAGCCCAATGGAAAGCTAAAAACAAAAAAACAAAAAACAAAAACAAAAAAAATCCCAAGGGGCTGGAGAGATGGTTAGAGAGAGCACTGACTGCTCTTCCAGAGGTCCTGAGTTCAATTCCCAGTAACCACATGGTGGCTCACAACCATCTGTAATGGGATCTGATGCCCTCTTCTGGTGTGTCTGAAGACAGCTACAGTGTACTCAGATACATGAAATAAATAAATCTTTAAAAAACGAACAACATTAAAGGCAACGGTTTTTGTCAACACAATCTAGAGTGACTGAGAAGAGGGAACGCTAAGCGAAAAGGCAGTTTCCCTGACAGGGCTGAGGTTGATTCGGTGTGGAACACTTTATGAGTCGTTGTTTACGATTAAAGACCAAAACAGCAGTATTAAGAATATAGAACCTGAGCTGGAGAAACGGGTAAGCAGTGAGGAACACGCTTTCTCTTCTAGAGACCCAAACTCAGTTCCCAGCACCAGCATCAAGTGAGGGACAGACATCTTTAACTACAGTCAGGAGATGTAGTGTTACTCAGGGGTCTGTAGACACAGAACTTACAACAGAACTTATAGGATGTCTCTACATAGCAAGGGAAATTATTAGAATGACTTACAGTCTGCAGTGGTCAGCTGAGAATGGGAAGCAAAAATCTAGCAGTTGCTCAGTCCCGAGAGGCTGGGTGTTTCAGTGGTCTTCTGGAGAAGTCGGTTCCAACAGACGTGCCGGCGAGGAAGAGCAAGCAGGGGAAGAACAAACTCTTCCCTTTCCCATGGTCCTCAGTGGGCCTCCAGCAGAAGGTGTGGCCCACCACGCCTCCACCTGACCTTTGCTTATCTTTACTTGGAATTTGCTCTGTCTCAGGCTGGCCTTGAACTCAGAGATCTGCTGGCCTGTCTCCAGGGATTTAAGGCGTGTACTACCTTGCCTGGAACTAAGCTTTTCATGGCCACTAACGCCTCAAGATCAAGTGCCCTCCATTTCTGGAGTGTAGCTCATTCTGTAGTCACGCTGACAACCAGGAATAGCCGTCACAGGCCACGATGCCTTCTCTGGTCTAGATGAAGGAGGGTTGTGGAATGTTGTCCTCCAGACATGGCACAGCCATTTCACCGAAACTCAGAGCCGTTACTATATCAAGACAGTGGGCCCGTCGGCATTCTGTTATGGAGGGAAGGAGCTTACAAGGCCATGCCCTTCCATAAGGATTTTAGAGGTAGTTAACAGCTGCTAGTGGGTGAAAGTCTATCTCAAGAGAGCCTCAGCCCACCTGAGAAACTACTGGCAGTAATGGTCACTGGGGATGGGATGCATGGGGGAGGAGCAGGCTTCTTTGATAGAACTGTAAGAGCTCCAGAGTCCTGTAAATAACCCCTTACCCTTGCTCACATAAGCGACTCTACAGTCAATGTGTTATTGCCCCCAAAAGGCACACAAAAGTAGGAGAGGACTGGTTACAAAGAGAAAGGTGATTGGGAGAGGGAGGACAGGGAGCTAACATCATCAAAATACATCATCCACGTGCATGCTGGCTTGGCTTGATAGTCAACTTGACTGCATCTGGAACTAACTAAACTCCACCCAACTGGGCGTGCACATGTGAAGGACTTTTCTTAATTAAATCATTGTGAGTGGGAAGACCCACTTTTATTCCAGATCTTCTGAGGTGGAACAATCCACCTGTAATCTGGGCCGCATCCTCTACTGGCAGCCTAGATAAAAAGTGAGGAAGAAGGAAGCTTGCTCTCACTCTGGCTGGCAAGTCTGATCCTTTATTGGCATTGGAACCTATTTTTTGGAATTTCCGTGGATATACTGAAGACCAGCTGAGGCATCCAGTCTCATGGAACAACTTTTAAATTGGTAGACAGCCATTGTTGGACCAGCTAGATCACATCCTGTAAAAGTCACTCCAATAAATCTCTCTCTCTCTCTCTCTCTCTCTCTCTCTCTCTCTCTCTCTCTGTGTGTGTGTGTGTGTGTGTGTGTGTTCTATTCTTCTAGAGAACTCTAAGACGTATGAAATTATAAAAATAAATGGGGCTTTAATACATTTTAACACACCATAAGTGGAACAGGGGCCAAGCTCGTGCCAGACAGTTACTATGACTAAGATACCTGAGTGGACTCAGGACAGTCTACTCTATACTGCCAAGGTAAAGTCAGCCCTGGGACAGGAGAGTGACACAGCAGTCATCACCCCTACTCTCATTACAAGAGCAAACCTGCATCTTTACAGTGTAAATTCTGGCAGGCATTACGTTACCACCAGAAGAAACAGAGAAGCTGCCTTTAGGGTCACAGAGCCGAGAAACAAGATTACCACATCACTGATTTGCCAAAAAGCAAAAAGTAAACAACCAGCGTTCCCTTTCACAGGCCGGTGTCTCTGGGCACAGCGACTGCATGCCTGTACTTGGGTTCTCTAGAGCCAGAGGCTGGAAGACTGCAAGCTGGGGGTCGACCTGGGCTACTGAGGTTCTGGCCAGCCTACACTATCTAGGAATCTCTGTCTAAAGTAAGCCCGCCAACTACACTGAGGAGTAAGCATATGTAGCACTACAGGAGGTCAATCCCGAGAGAACAGAGACAGGGCAAGTGCAATGTGGAATTCCAATCAGCAAGGGCAGTCCCACGAAGACGGCTAGTCCTGGACACCTGAAGCCATTTCAATACGCACTATACATGTACAACAAAACTCCCCTGATGCTAAATTTTTCAGAGTGAAGTGACTATGTCTAGTAAAGAATGCCTTTGCTCTTAGGACACAAGGGCTAACAATTTATCCTCAAAAGGCTCACTGTAGATATTAAGATTAAAATGTACACTGTATTTTGTCTATATCTGCATAATTATGTAGATGGCAGAGCCAACTAGAAGATGTTAACAATGGAGTTTCAGTTCAGAGCGTCACTACATTTCTGCTACTTTTGTGTGAGAGTGAAGACTTAGTAAGTTTAACTTTAAACTACCTGATTTAGCTGCTCAGAAGAGTAAAGGTCCATCTGGGTAGATTTACCAAAGGAGTCAAAGGCCTACTATGTGCCGGGAACTCATACATTAAAAATATTTTATTTTATTAAAAATAAAAATGTGGGGGTTGGGGATTTAGCTCAGTGGTAGAGCGCTTGGCTACCAAGCGCAAGGCCCTGGGTTCGGTCCCCAGCTCTGAAAAAAATAAAAAATAAAAAATAAATAAAAATAAAAATGTGGCAGACCTTGGATTTTTAAGCCAGCAAGCCAAAACAGTTCTACCTTCAACTTTTACGAACAAAATGTTATTGGAAAACATATGTTAATACATATTTACTATTTCATGGCCGATCTGGGTAAGAACAAAAGCAGCCACAGGCTAATGAACTTATGCTTCTAGCATCTGATCCACTATGGAGACTTCCAATGACCAGTGATGTAGCAAATCATTATTAAGTCACTTCTCGGGGGGAGAACACGAATTTTATCTATATTTATCTGTATTTATCTGTATTTGATATACTCTGGCTGTTGACGAACTCACCATGTAGACCAGGCTGGCCTCAAACTCAGGAGAGATCCAGTGGCCTGTGTATGCACCATCATGCCTGCAGTACATTCATGTGTGTGTGCATGTATGTGTGTGTGGGGGTGCATGTGTGTACATACATACATGTGTGCGTGCGTGCGTTGGGGATGGGACCAGAACACTTGGAAATGCTAGTAGGCACTGCCCAGCCCCGTACTGCAGAAGGCAGATCTGAGAAGCACAGGCTGGACCCTGACACACCCTCAGCAACCAACACAGTCAACTTGGATGTGTGCTCTGAAACAGCGTGCAAGGCGCTACTAGAACACACGAGTCACTGAAGCGCCAGTCACTGAGTGCTTGAGTAACTCACACTGCCCTAGAGAATGACTTTGTAACTGACACGCTGTCCTGCAGAATGGCGTTATAATTGATGCAATGTCCTGTAGCACAGCTCACAGGTGAGCTGAGGCAAGACTTCTGTAAGTCTGGGTTTTTTAAAGCTTTTTCTAATTTATTCATTCATTTTGTATGTTTATGCACACGGGAGTCTGGTGGTCGGGGTAACTTGCTTGACTCTCCAGTTCCCAAGTGGGTCCTGGAGGCAAACTCCGGTCGTCCGCAGGCTTAGTGGCCTTCACCACTGATGCTCTCCTCAGACAAAGCCTGTGTCTAGCGTGTGCTGCTGTGTACCCTGGAGTGGCCTCAGACTCACTGTCCTCTAGCCCTAGTCTAAGGCACAGTAGACCGTCCGTGTCCACAGACCTGGCATCTTGACTATGACTCAATGTGGAGAGGAGCTTGCTTCTCTAGACACACACAAACACGCTTTGGTAATTATTCCCTAACTAACATAACGACTGTCTGTATATTAATGTAAGAAACAGAGATCATTCAGTAAGTTATAAGCAAAGGTGCCATCTGGTAAAGGGACTCCCTCACATGCCAAGCAAGCAGTATTTGGAATCAATTCCCTAGGGACACTGGTGCTGTAACTGAACAGTGAGTCACCAAGAACACACTTTCTAACTGCAGCCTGACAGAGATGCAGCGCTACCAAATGGGCCTCACAGGGAATGGGGACCACCGCTTTCTCCCACTGAGAAGACACCCTCCCCCACAGTCTCAGTAACCTAATTACTTTGGTTACTAATCACTTTTCCATGGGTAGTTTAAATAAAAAATGTGAACAAACCCAGGTCCAAATTACCATCAATTCCCAGAAAGTCATGTGTTAAATGAGTTATTTCTACCATACGAACTTGACCTATTTGAATGTAAAAATGATCTACACTGAAGTCTGGCTATGGTTATGAAGGAAGAACCCAGCATTAACATTGGTAATGACTAACACAGGTACTGCCTGCCTCCTCTCCCCTCCCTCAGAAGAGCACACAGTAGAGGGTGAGTGAGATTTACAGCTGGGCAAAAAGATTAAGAGTTCATCTGCTTTTGTGTAAGTTTACATTTTTACCCTAAAATGGTGGGTTTAAAAAAAAATCAACAAATAGTGAAAATCTTATGTGACAAAAAAACTAACAGTTATCTCTAGATTTCAAAAAGTCTAACACACTTCAGAAACTTTCATCTAATATAGGGCATCGGGGAGAGAGAATGATAAACACAAAAATTCAAAATGATTCCTCTTCAATATGCTGTGAGGACAATGACAAGACATCAGACCAGATGCTGGGACACAGCTGCAACCCATGGCTAAAAAAACCTATCTCCTCACTATACATCCACCTACTCCACACTATACATCCACCTATCTCCTCACTATACATCCACCTATCTCCTCACTATACATCCACCTATCTCCACACTATACACCCACCTATCTCCTCACTATACATCCACCTATCTCCTCACTATACATCCACCTATCTCCTCACTATACATCCACCTATCTCCTCGCTATACATCCACCTATCTCCTCACTATACATCCACCTATCTCCACACTATACATCCACCTATCTCCTCACTATACATCCACCTACTCCACACTATACATCCACCTATCTCCTCACTATACATCCACCTATCTCCTCACTATACATCCACCTATCTCCTCACTATACATCCACCTATCTCCTCACTATACATCCACCTATCTCCTCACTATACATCCACCTATCTCCTCACTATACATCCACCTATCTCCTCACTATACATCCACCTATCTCCTCACTATACATCCACCTATCTCCTCACTATACATCCACCTATCTCCTCACTATACATCCACCTACTCCACACTATACATCCACCTATCTCCTCACTATACATCCACCTATCTCCTCACTATACATCCACCTATCTCCTCACTATACATCCACCTATCTCCTCACTATACATCCACCTACTCCACACTATACATCCACCTATCTCCTCACTATACATCCACCTATCTCCTCACTATACATCCACCTACTCCACACTATACATCCACCTATCTCCTCACTATACATCCACCTATCTCCTCACTATACATCCACCTATCTCCTCACTATACATCCACCTATCTCCTCACTATACATCCACCTATCTCCTCACTATACATCCACCTATCTCCTCACTATACATCCACCTATCTCCTCACTATACATCCACCTATCTCCTCACTATACATCCACCTATCTCCTCACTATACATCCACCTATCTCCTCACTATACATCCACCTATCTCCTCACTATACATCCACCTATCTCCTCACTATACATCCACCTATCTCCTCACTATACATCCACCTATCTCCTCACTATACATCCACCTATCTCCTCACTATACATCCACCTATCTCCTCACTATACATCCACCTATCTCCTCACTATACATCCACCTATCTCCTCACTATACATCCACCTATCTCCTCACTATACATCCACCTATCTCCTCACTATACATCCACCTATCTCCTCACTATACATCCACCTATCTCCTCACTATACATCCACCTATCTCCTCACTATACATCCACCTATCTCCTCACTATACATCCACCTATCTCCTCACTATACATCCACCTATCTCCTCACTATACATCCACCTATCTCCTCACTATACATCCACCTACTCCACACTATACATCCACCTATCTCCTCACTATACATCCACCTATCTCCTCACTATACATCCACCTATCTCCTCACTATACATCCACCTATCTCCTCGCTATACATCCACCTACTCCACACTATACATCCACCTATCTCCTCGCTATACATCCACCTATCTCCTCACTATACATCCACCTATCTCCACACTATACATCCACCTATCTCCTCGCTATACATCCACCTACTCCACACTATACATCCACCTATCTCCTCACTATACATCCACCTATCTCCTCACTATACATCCACCTACTCCACACTATACATCCACCTATCTCCTCACTATACATCCACCTATCTCCTCACTATACATCCACCTATCTCCTCACTATACATCCACCTACTCCACACTATACATCCACCTATCTCCTCACTATACATCCACCTATCTCCTCACTATACATCCACCTATCTCCTCACTATACATCCACCTATCTCCACACTATACATCCACCTATCTCCTCACTATACATCCACCTATCTCCTCACTATACATCCACCTATCTCCACACTATACATCCACCTATCTCCTCGCTATACATCCACCTATCTCCTCACTATACATCCACCTATCTCCTCACTATACATCCACCTATCTCCTCACTATACATCCACCTATCTCCTCACTATACATCCACCTATCTCCTCACTATACATCCACCTATCTCCTCACTATACACCCACCTATCTCCTCACTATACATCCACCTACTCCACACTATACATCCACCTACTCCACACTATACATCCACCTATCTCCTCACTATACATCCACCTATCTCCTCACTATACATCCACCTATCTCCTCACTATACATCCACCTATCTCCTCACTATACATCCACCTATCTCCTCACTATACATCCACCTATCTCCTCACTATACATCCACCTATCTCCACACTATACATCCACCTATCTCCTCGCTATACATCCACCTACTCCACACTATACATCCACCTATCTCCTCACTATACATCCACCTATCTCCACACGCTATACATCCACCTATCTCCTCGCTATACATCCACCTATCTCCTCACTATACATCCACCTATCTCCTCACTATACATCCACCTATCTCCTCACTATACATCCACCTATCTCCTCACTATACATCCACCTATCTCCTCGCTATACATCCACCTACTCCACACTATACATCCACCTACTCCACACTATACATCCACCTATCTCCTCACTATACATCCACCTATCTCCACACTATACATCCACCTATCTCCTCACTATACATCCACCTATCTCCACACGCTATACATCCACCTATCTCCTCACTATACATCCACCTATCTCCACACTATACATCCACCTATCTCCTCACTATACATCCACCTATCTCCTCACTATACATCCACCTATCTCCTCACTATACATCCACCTATCTCCTCACTATACATCCACCTACTCCACACTATACATCCACCTATCTCCTCACTATACATCCACCTATCTCCTCACTATACATCCACCTATCTCCTCACTATACATCCACCTATCTCCTCGATATACATCCACCTATCTCCTCACTATACATCCACCTACTCCACACTATACATCCACCTATCTCCTCACTATACATCCACCTATCTCCTCACTATACATCCACCTATCTCCTCACTATACATCCACCTATCTCCTCACTATACATCCACCTATCTCCTCGCTATACATCCACCTACTCCACACTATACATCCACCTATCTCCTCACTATACATCCACCTATCTCCTCGATATACATCCACCTATCTCCTCACTATACATCCACCTATCTCCTCACTATACATCCACCTATCTCCACACTATACATCCACCTATCTCCTCACTATACATCCACCTATCTCCTCACTATACATCCACCTATCTCCTCACTATACATCCACCTACTCCACACTATACATCCACCTACTCCACACTATACATCCACCTATCTCCTCACTATACATCCACCTATCTCCTCACTATACATCCACCTATCTCCTCACTATACATCCACCTATCTCCACACGCTATACATCCACCTATCTCCTCGCTATACATCCACCTATCTCCTCACTATACATCCACCTATCTCCTCACTATACATCCACCTATCTCCTCACTATACATCCACCTATCTCCTCACTATACATCCACCTATCTCCTCACTATACATCCACCTATCTCCTCACTATACATCCACCTATCTCCTCGATATACATCCACCTATCTCCTCACTATACATCCACCTATCTCCTCACTATACATCCACCTATCTCCTCACTATACATCCACCTATCTCCTCACTATACATCCACCTATCTCCACACGCTATACATCCACCTACTCCACACTATACATCCACCTATCTCCTCACTATACATCCACCTATCTCCTCACTATACATCCACCTATCTCCTCACTATACATCCACCTATCTCCTCACTATACATCCACCTATCTCCTCACTATACATCCACCTATCTCCACACTATACATCCACCTATCTCCTCACTATACATCCACCTACTCCTCACTATACATCCACCTACTCCACACTATACATCCACCTATCTCCTCACTATACATCCACCTATCTCCTCACTATACATCCACCTATCTCCACACTATACATCCACCTATCTCCTCACTATACATCCACCTATCTCCACACTATACATCCACCTATCTCCTCACTATACATCCACCTATCTCCTCACTATACATCCACCTATCTCCTCACTATACATCCACCTACTCCACACTATACATCCACCTACTCCACACTATACATCCACCTATCTCCTCACTATACATCCACCTATCTCCTCACTATACATCCACCTATCTCCTCACTATACATCCACCTATCTCCACACGCTATACATCCACCTATCTCCTCGCTATACATCCACCTATCTCCTCACTATACATCCACCTATCTCCTCACTATACATCCACCTATCTCCTCACTATACATCCACCTATCTCCTCACTATACATCCACCTATCTCCTCACTATACATCCACCTATCTCCTCACTATACATCCACCTATCTCCTCGATATACATCCACCTATCTCCTCACTATACATCCACCTATCTCCTCACTATACATCCACCTATCTCCTCACTATACATCCACCTATCTCCTCACTATACATCCACCTATCTCCACACGCTATACATCCACCTACTCCACACTATACATCCACCTATCTCCTCACTATACATCCACCTATCTCCTCACTATACATCCACCTATCTCCTCACTATACATCCACCTATCTCCTCACTATACATCCACCTATCTCCTCACTATACATCCACCTATCTCCACACTATACATCCACCTATCTCCTCACTATACATCCACCTACTCCTCACTATACATCCACCTACTCCACACTATACATCCACCTATCTCCTCACTATACATCCACCTATCTCCTCACTATACATCCACCTACTCCACACTATACATCCACCTATCTCCACACGCTATACATCCACCTATCTCCTCGCTATACATCCACCTATCTCCTCACTATACATCCACCTATCTCCTCACTATACATCCACCTATCTCCTCGCTATACATCCACCTACTCCACACTATACATCCACCTATCTCCTCGCTATACATCCACCTATCTCCTCACTATACATCCACCTATCTCCTCGCTATACATCCACCTATCTCCTCGCTATACATCCACCTATCTCCTCGCTATACATCCACCTATCTCCTCGCTATACATCCACCTACTCCACACTATACATCCACCTATCTCCTCACTATACATCCACCTATCTCCTCACTATACATCCACCTATCTCCACACGCTATACATCCACCTATTTCTATACATTACACATCTACAACATATAATGAAGGAGTCCTCAGAGCTCAACAAGAAAACGCAGCAAAAAGGTGGGCCAAGTCAGCTTACAAACTGTTAAGAACCAGCCGGAGACCGTCAAGAGTGAGAGGTGGAGCCTAACAGCTTAAGAAGCCCTCCTTCCGGGGTTGGGGATTTAGCTCAGTGGTAGAGCGCTTGCCTAAGAAGCGCAAGGCCCTGGGTTCGGTCCCCAGCTCCGGAAAAAAAAGAACCAAAAAAAAAAAAAAAAAAGAAGCCCTCCTTCCTCTTCCTACACAAGGACACTTAAAGAGCCTGTATGGTAAAAGCTAAGTGCCCAGAGGCTCCAGGGACAGAAGGGCCTAAGGCACTAAGATCCAAGATGGACTAGATGCGTTTGGAGGACCCACTCACAGCCCGTCCACCCTTACTCTCAAACTCCTCCAATCTTTACATCCCCAAGGCCAAACTCCCAAAGGAGGATCACCTACTCTTGTACCTTAGATGTTAAAATAGATTTATTCTCAGACACAAGGTAAAAGCAAAACAAACCCTAACTCAATTTTAGGGACTTCTAACTCTATTAGGTAGCTTTTGGCAAAAAAAAAAAAAAAAAAAAAAAAAGGCTTCCTAAGGAGAAAAATAATTTTACTTCAAAATGTGAGAGAGAATATTAAGACACAACAGCTCAATAAACAAATATAAATTCTTTGTTTTGAAAAGACAAAGTGAGCCTGTGTGGATTTATGTGCACCACAGGTGTAGTACAGAGCTCTTGGAGTCCTGATGCTGGATTCCCTGGAACTGGAATTGCCTACAAGTGGCTGGGAGACACAACGTAGGTGCTAAAAACAGAACCCAGGCCTCTGCAATAGCAGTAAGCACTCCTGACTCTCGACCACCACTCCAGCTCCTACTAAAATGAGCCAAAGCGTTTTCAAGTCCAGCTCATACAAGTACACCTTTCGAGGTCTTCTCGAACTCCCTGAAAGCTTCTACATGGAGCCCACGTCTTAACTATTTGCCACACCTCCCCTTTGGCAAACCTTGTGAAGGTTGGTTTTAAAAAGCAAACAGAGGTGCTCCAGGGAGATAAGGCCTCTGGCCTCTGTGGGCACTTGCACTCATAGGCATAGGCACACGCGCGCGTGCGCACACACACACACACACACACACACACACACACACACACACACACACAGAACTTAACAATAACAATAAAAAGAAATATATATTTAAAAAAAAAAACACCAGCCAGAGGAAATGGAGTCTGAAAGGAAGCTGTCCCACTCAGCTCCTTCTAGACTAGCGTTCCTATCTGTCCTCTGCTTTCACAGTCCCCCAAGCCCCGCAAAAGTCACCCAGCTTTAGAGCTCAGCATCACACTTTGTCACTGTCAGAGCAAGAGTGAGCAAACACTGAGCCAGACCCCCAGCTCAGCAGCAGCCCATGCAAACTAACCCCAGGCATCACCTAGATTAACTTTCCAAAGCGTTCAGGCGTGATGGCCAGCAAACTGTCTACACAGCCATGCTGTAAACTGGGCGATTCAAAAGACAAAAACTAAACCACAGTGTTCATTTGTGTCTAGGTGTTTTGCTGGATGTATGTTTTTGCACATCGTGCCAGGTGGCCATGAAGGTCTGAAGGTGGCTTTAGATTCCCTGGAACTGGACTTACAGCCAATCGAGAGTTACCAAGTGGGTGCTGAGAATTGAACCTGGGTTCTCTGGAAGAACAGGATGCCCTTAACTTCTGAGCCACCTCTCCAGCCTGAAAAACTATATTTCAAAAAGAGAGGCCTGGGGCTGGGGATTTAGCTCAGTGGTAGAGCGCTTACCTAGGAAGCGCAAGGCCCTGGGTTCGGTCCCCAGCTCCGAAAAAAAGAACCAAAAAAAAAAAAAAAAAAAAAAAGAGAGGCCTACTTCAGGGTCCATCTCACTTAGGGAGTTCTGTGGCTAGACTGGGTCATCAGAACGTGTCTCTGAAAACCACTGAGTGGAACCAGGTCTGCAGCGTGTTACTTTATTGAGTTTTACTTAAGCTCCCACAGAGAAGTTCTACGCAATTAACGGTTTTTACTCTATCTGTATGTCCCAGCCCGTCCATTCCAGAAACTTAGCAACAGTCAATTGTAGCTTTGCGAAACTGACAATAAAATGCCAAAGCATTTCTCTAAAAATTTGTATTAACTCAAGATAATCAAAATTAAAAAGGTTTTTACTCTGAAATCTGCTGAGACATCTATTCAAATGGAGTCAATCGTTTGCCTTCACTTTGAAATTTAAAATGTTTTACATATACTGTACTGAAAATTTTCAAATATAAAATATTTTATTCCTTTCCTAAAGTTAATTTTAATACTTTTTAATAATAACTATATTTACCTTAGTGGCCTTCTCATAAATGACACAATATATCTTTCAGTTATTAAGAATGAAGGAAGGGGTTGGGGATTTAGCTCAGTGGTAGAGCGCTTGCCTAGGAAGCGCAAGGCCCTGGGTTCGGTCCCCAGCTCCGAAAAAAAAGAACAAAAAAAAAAAAAAAAAGAATGAAGGAGTTTTTTTCTCCAATGGCATCAGCCAAATCCATCTTTGGTCAGCTCTTTCTCCCATTCTATAAATTCTGAACAGACACTGGGACTTGAAACCAATTCTAAGACCGTGTAATTCTTGACCCTTGGTCAAGATCTGGTTCTCACTGTGTCCTCTCTGTCTCCCTGGGCGCAGAGGGATTACCCAACCTTCCATCACAGCCTAGGCCATTTATCTAGAAAAGACAACCGAGATCCTAGGGCCTGACCACAAAATCATTGTCTCACTATCAGGAGGGCACCCAGTGGGTGCAGGGAGGGCTCTTGGTAAACTCTGGCTGCCCTCCATAAAAGAGAGTCACCCTCACAAGTGGTAAGTTCACTTGTCAGGCAGCCAGACGGAATTCTGTGCTCCACAGTCCCCAGACCCTCTACTACCCCTTATCTCTAGGATGTTTCTTAAGCTGCGGGTCACAATCCCTTTGGGACTGAACGATCCTTCCTAGGGGTCACCTAAGACCACCAGGAAACAAAGACAAACATATTGTAACTCATAACAGTGGCAAAGTTGCAGCTCTGAGGTAGTGACAGAAATTATGCTGTGGCTGGGGACTATATTAAGGGTGGGGACATTAGGGAGATTGTGACAGTCAAGCTCCGCAGATGTGGACAGCCTCTGCACCTCCTTACCAACCCTCGTGCCCTCCACATGTGCACTAGCTACAGTCTCTCCTTGGTCTTTTTCCTTTCACGAGAGATCAAAGTAGTCAACAAGACGCTGTATTTTGAACAGGTAAAGGTATTAACCTGTTAAACGTTAGCAACTGAGAAAAACCAGCAATTATTCTAAGAATCTCTTCAACCAAATTATAAATAGCTAATAAATTATTTGTGCCTTCAAATATGTTTTAAGCTATGAACGGAGAATTAAATCTTAATGGTAATTTGCAAGCATTCAGCAACCTTTCTAAGTACAGACTCCATAATGTTAACGCTCCTACATCCACCTCTGCTTCTTGAAGCCACCTTTTTGCTCACAGTAATAGTATTGCTCCAAGCGTCACACATTCCGATTCATGTTAAGGTATAAAGTAGTGTTTTTTTAAACCTGCCTCAGTGACAAGACAGAGGCATGACAGACTAAGTGAGCTAACCTAGTCCATCCAAAGTGCCTGCCTGTTACCAAGACTGCAACAAGAAAGGCCCAGACACCTTCCTGCCAGCACTGAAGAGCTGCTGATTAACCACTAGAGGGCGCAAGCTGTGGCAGTTCCTACATCAGCCTTTCAGAGCCAGCCTACCCCAGCTTACACTCCTTCCAGACTGCTCCACAAAAGCCAAGAGAGACGGCACCGCACCTTCTTCCGGGATGCACAGCCCCTGCCTGACTCAAAGGGACAAATACTCAGATGTGTCCACCTCAGCCAGCCACAAAGATTGACACTTTATAAGAACAGGAGGCTCCATCCTCAAAATCACAATCAGGGTACCGTCTCCAATCCTAACCTTGGGGAGAGATCTAAAATCAATGGGT
The DNA here is from genome assembly GCF_021556685.1 of Rattus norvegicus. NCBI lineage: Eukaryota > Metazoa > Chordata > Mammalia > Rodentia > Muridae > Rattus > Rattus norvegicus. The sequence continues at coordinate 120,472,739 of NC_141542.1, read as the reverse complement.
GCTTTGATTACACACTATGAAGCTAGTTAAGTGGCCTAAAGGGAGAAGAAATGCAGAAGCTGCCTTTTACTGTGTGCAATGCTCCCTTAAGACAACTATTTAAGAGCACCCGTGCCCCCCAACAATTCAGCAACAGGTAGGTCCGATATGACTACCTCCTTTAAAAATACTTTAAAGACGCCTTCTGTGCTGGTTAACTGTCATATCCAGTCACCTGAGCATGGAAACCTCTTTACCTACCATTAAGCAAGCCTGGACGGCATTTTCTTAGGAACCCAAGTGGGAGGGCCCAGGCTCTTGTTGGTAGTGCCCCATCTCTGGATCCTGGGTGCTTTAAGAAAGCTGGCTGAACCGGCTAGGAGGAACAGACCAGGAAGCAGCATCCTCCATGGCCTCTGCATCAGCTCCTGCTTCCAGGTTCTTGCCCTGTAGGAGCCCAGACTACCTTGATGATGATGGTGGTGGTGATGAACTGTATGTAGTAAAGAAGACTAGGGGAGACCAACCTCTCCTCCTCCAGTTGCCCTTGGCCATGTTGTTTCATCATACCAACAGAAGCGCTGACTAAGATACTTTCTCAAGGCAACACCTCCCTCTGCTCGGAACAGGACTTTAAATAGAGTAAAGAAAACTTATGTCAGATCATGCTACAGACTATCCGGACAGTATTTGGAAGAGCAATTTCAAGGATGGCATCTCTGGATTACCTGGACAGGTATTAAGACACACTCCCCAGTCTGGGCGGGCTCTCCTCTAACCAGACAGCTCTGGTATTACGGTAACCAGCTCAACTCTACGTATTTCCTGGTCTCCTTAAGTCTCCCATGATCTACACTTAATACTTTCTGTGCACACTTTATTCCTAAAATGAATTTCAGAATCTACTGTATCTGGAAACATTAACACGAATAGAAATCATTTCTACTTAAGTGTAATTTACTTCTTCCCATATAAACTTAGCTAACTCATCATAGACTTTTCTGTCTCGAACCCGTATTTTCTGAAGCTTAGAAAGACACAAAACGCGCTCAAAATGAAAGATATCTAAACAATTCATTTCCTTCACCACATGGAAACGACGCCCACAAGTTGAGTAGGGTTTTTTTTTATGTACAAAAAGAATCAACTCTTTAAAAACTTCACTATTATCAACGGAAACCTGCAATTTTAGCATTCAAGTACGCGAATGAGCATTGAACACTCTCAATTTTAAAAAGCTGCTCTCAACCTAGTCACTGCATCCTGCCAAGGCCACACCTTCTAACCTCCCCGAAAATCGGAAATCAAACGTGTGAGTGGTGGTGGTGGGGACCCACAACGGCTCAGAGCTCAAGTAAAACACGGGTCTGTAATCCGCACACACTCCGGCGAGGGAACCCCAGAGGGCGGGCTGAGCACCGCACCGCCGCCGCGCAGCCCCCAAAGCGTTGCGGAAACACCTCCCGGCACCCGCCGCCTCCTTCCTCCGGGCGAGGGTGCGGAAGACACTCAGGAAAAACACACCCATGTCCCCTCTCCGGCCTCCGCCCCACGGGCTTCTGCTTCCCCAACAGCCGCCCCGCGGCCCGAGCCTGCGGGCGGCGGCCGAGGTCGGGCCACGCGGGCGCCCCCTGCGCGGCGGGGTCCGGAGTCCGCCCGCTCGCCCGCCGCCCTCCGGGGCTGCCGGGCCGCCCGCCACTCACGTCCGTCCGCGTCCTCCGGCAGGTCCTCCTGGAGCAGCGAGAGGTCTGCGCCGGGGGAGAGAAGAAAGGCCGGGTCAGCGTCCCGGGCCGGCGCCGTGCCCCAGCCGCCCGCCGCCCGCCCGGCGGCGCCTCCCCGCGCCGGCCTCTCCCGGGCGCTGCCGAGCGCGGGGAGCCGCCGCCGCCGCCGCCGCCGCCGCCGCCCGGGGAACTGGGGCCACGTACCCGCCATCTTGTGCTCGCCCCCGCCTCCTCGTCTCCCGGGATCCCGCTCCGCGAGCCGCGCGAGCCGGGAGCCGGTGGGCGCGCGCGGGCCGGCGGGGGCGCGCGCGGGGCGGGCCGAGGCCCGGGCCTGCGGCGGCGGCTCCCGTACGCCCGCCCCGCGCGCCGCCCGCCGCCCGCCGCCCGCCTCCCGCCTCCCGCGCCCGGCCGGCCCGGCCCCGAGGCGCGCTCCCACCCGCGGCTAGAGGCGCCCTGGCTCAGAGCGTGCGGAGCGCGGCGCGAGCTGCCCGGCCGGGACCTGCGGCGTGTGCCCGAGCCCGGCGGGCGGGGTCCCCGCGGCCCGCAGCTCTGTTGGGTCACCGGCCTCGCCCACCGCCGGCCGCCGCCCGCTCCGCCGCGCGCCGCTCGTCGCCCGCGCCCCTCCCAGACCTGCTCGTGCGTCGCCGGCTGTCCGCGGCCGAGCCTCCCGCCTCCGTGCGGAGGAAGCGCCGCCTCCGCCCGCGCGCCCAGGCCTCGCGAGTGACTGAACAAAGCCCAGGCCCCGGCCGGACGACAGTTGAGTGACAAAAGTTCCGCCGGCCCGATCGGCCGGCCTTCCCGTGCGGCACGTTAAAGCCGCGGCACGGGCTTTGGAGCCCGCGCGCCCCCCGGCGCCCGCCCAAGCTGACCCTGAGCGGCCCCGGGTGCGCGGGCCGGGCCGAGTCCAGTCACTCGGCGGTTCTTAGCCTTGTGACCGCAGGGAGGATCGCCGAGGATACCTGCCCCCTCCGCCTCTCGGGGGAATGGCAGACTGTCAGGAATCCAGCACCGTGCTTGCTACCTCGGGGTCCGGTTGCGGGGCGCCTGGAATCGGCTGCGCTTTTCTCAAGTGAACTATGCCACACATCTTACTGTTCCCTTTGTTTGAAGAGAGCTAAGTAGTTCTCGTGGGTTCCCAAGTCAAAGTAGGGCAGAAGTCCAGATTTTCTGACTCCAGGTCATTGTCCCATTTCTACGAGCCTCAAGTCTATATCCTACACCAGCTAGGTCTCCAGAATGGCTGGCTGTCCCCTAAAGCGAGTCTCGTACATGATGCCAGTTTTCGAATTTGATACGAAAAAAGGAGAATTACAAAGGTTCAGCTTGTTCCTTTCTGCACTATAGTCCCAACTCAGGACAGGATTTTGGCATTTTAAAACATGGGGGGATCAGACCAAGTTGTAGGTGGTCTTTGGCTACTTTGTGTGTTCTTTCTTCCACCCTCTCCACCTCTCTTCTTTCACCCTGTCACCTCCCTAATACTAAATAGAGAAAAAGGCAGGCATAGGGGTGGAAGGGGCCATTGATATGTTGGACTACTTCCTGCTGATTAGGGGCGTCAAGCTTCTTGGAGCAAGTTCTGTCGTCAGGTATATCTCATTTCTTCCTGTTTCTTTGCTCACAACTAACCAACAACCCTGCCTCTCCGTCCCTAGTATTTATATACCCTCTGAAAAGTCTCCAGCATTCCAAATGGCAGAAACTATCTGCAGCTGGCAAAAATCACGCCCTTGCTAGAGCACAAGGCAAACCACAGTCAGCTTCCACGATCAATCTGAAGCAGCCCCATATCCTACACCTGAGATTAAAACAAAAACATTCCCATTTAAAAAAAAATCCAAAGAAACCAAATTCTCACCACACTAAGTAAGCAGATCCTGCGGAATGCATATGTATGTTTAGGGAAATGAGTTATGCACAGTTACAACATCTCTCCCTGACGGATATCACTTAACAGATAAAACACAGATTGTATAATATGAACTGAAATTCTAAGAGATTAAAAAAATCAAATATATCCTGTAGCTCCAAAACCTAATTTCTCAAATACAGAATAATTTAAAACAAAGGGGTTGGGGATTTAGCTCAGCGGTAAAGTGCTTGCCTAGCAAGCACAAGGCCCTGGGTTTGGTCCCCAGCTCCTAAAAAAAAGAAAAAAGAAAACAAAAGCAAAACTTCCACATGCATTTCTTTACTCAAAAAAAAATTTTTTTTAAGGCAGGGCCTCTTGCTGGTCTGAAAGACACTACATCCAGCTTGCTAGAAAGCCCCAGAAGCCACGTGGTGGTTGTGCACATCTTTAATCCCAGTGCTCAATGCAGAGACAGGCAGGTGGATCTCCCTGAGTTCGAGGCCAGCGTGGTCTGCAGAGCGAATTCTAGGACAGCCAAGACTACACCAAGAAAATCTGTCTTGAAAAACAAAAACAAACAAACAAACAATCAAAAACAACCAAAAAGAAAGCCCCAGGGATTTGCTTCTCTAGCACTGGGATTGCAAACTAGTTTGGGGGATTAAATTTATGATCTCATGGGGATGGAGAAATGGCTCAGTGGTTCAAAGCATTGACTGCTCTTCCAGAGGTCTTGAATTCAAATCCCAGCAACCACATGGTGGCTCACAACCATCTGTAATGGAATCTGGCGCCCTCTTCTGGTGTGTCTGAAGACAGCAACAGTGTGTTCATAAAAGAATAAATAAATTTTTAAAAAAATGGTTTAAAATTTATGACCTCATAAGGCAAGGCAAACATCACCAATGGGCTGTCTCCTCAGACCCTGATTTTTTTCCCTGGGGTCTTTTGAGACAGGGGCTCAATACATTGCTCTGGCTGGCCTAGAACACAGAGTTGGCCTTCATCTGTCTCAAAGTACTTGGGATTAAAGAAGTACACCACCATGCCCCACCCTAGTTATACTATCGAATATTCATTGAACAAATGGTACGATGTTTTCAAAAATGTGTATTATACACTTCGCTCATGTCTACTTGTTAACATTTTTTAAATCAGAAAGTGAGAAGGACATGATTAAAATGGTTTTTAAAACAATCTCTTAGAATTTCTTTCTGTTCACTTCTGTGTTTGGAACCAGGCTGCCAGACTGTCTACTGTCAAAGTCACTCCCAAGTAATGAGTTGCCATTCCTTACTCACGGCATCCTCTACGTGTTTTTAAGTGTGGAAGGCAAATGCATGAAGCTATTCTCATCTCCCAGTCAGTGGGGCATTCCCCAACTGGAAATCTTAGCCCTTTCTTGGGTTTTCATAGCTTAGTTTTGTTTTCCAAAGAAACACGATCTCTTTTTTTTTAACATTAATTTATTTTATGTATGAGTACACTGTCGCTGTCTTCAGACACCAGAAGAGGGCATCGGATCCCATTACAGATGGTTGTGAGCCACCATGTGGTTGCTGTGAATTGAACTCAGGACCTCTGGAAGAGCAGTCAGTGCTCTTAAGCACTGAGCCATCCCTCCAGCCTCACGGTCTCTATTTACCTCAACTGAAGGTATGTTTTCTCACACCAAGAAGATGGGGAATATTGCTAAAAGTCCTTTCCAGGGAGAGGCTTAAGCAATGTCTGCCCTCTCTCTCCAGGTCAAAGGTCAAATGGAGGCAGCCAAAGGTCACAGTGAGGAATCAATGAGTTTACCTGGCTCCCTTATAGAGCAGAAGTGAGGGGTTACTTAGTAGGTGCTCCTCCCTGAAAGCCTTTACCTACAGGGATGAGAGCTTCCCCAATGGTGCATAGATGGTCCCTCCTGCCCGTAGGCTTCCCTAGTCTGAAGCTTCTAGTTCCTTCCTCAGACCTGTACACTTAAGGCCAGTTGAGTACACCCTCCGTAATGAGAGAGGGCAAACAGCAAGCCCAGCTCGGAGGATGTTTGGCAAGGGGCACAGGCGAACGCTACATGACAGCAGTGCTCTCTGGTGGATTTAAATGTTCACAACAGACGTGTGAGACACCACAGCACAATGGGAGTAACCGCAGGATTCTTCACTGGAACCTCTTTGCCCACGCTCACTTGTGGAAAACGTAAAAATAGCTCACAAGAGAGAAAGCTCTAGAGTGTTCCCAAATGGATAAGAGAGAAGACAAAAGCCGGAGAACCAAGTTCTGCCCAGGATTGGCCCTGCTAACTTTCAGGATATTCTTTCTATTACAGGAGCAGGATGCCCTAAATGTGGGCAGCGCCATTTCTCCGTCCAGAGCTAAGCACTGGCAGTTCCCTCTTTTCTCCGCTTCCTGGCATGCCTACATGTGAGCCAGAGCCACTGCCACAGCATCACCACGTATTTTATTTTTATGTGCATGTATTTGTGCACAAACGGATGAGCTATATATACTATTTTTACATTTAGTGTGTGTGTGTGTGTGCATGCCTCTGTGTGTGTGTGTGTGTGTGTGCCTGTGTGGTGTGTAGGTGTATGTGTGCGTGCCAGTGTGTGTGCGTGCCTGTGTGTGTGTGCGTGCGATCGTGCACAGGCACACACACACACACACACACACACACACACACACACACATATAGAAGTCAGAGGACAACTTGCAGGAATCATTTCTTTCCTTCCACCATGTGAGTTCCAGGAATTGAATTCAGGTTATCCACCTGGCAGCAAGTGCCATCACCTGCTTTGCCACCTCGACAGTCCCAGTGAACAGGCTTTACTTGCTCACTCCTGTCTGTTACGGTCTGAACGGGAATTTCTTGATTTAAAAAAAAAAAGGGGGGGGGTTGGGGATTTAGCTCAGTGGTAGAGCGCTTGCCTAGGAAGCGCAAGGCCCTGGGTTCGGTCCCCAGCTCCGAAAAAAAAAGAACCAAAAAAAAAAAAAAAAAAAAAAAGGATCAGCATTATGAGTGTTGCTGCCTCTCAGTGACTTTGAAAGAATGAAAAGAAACTTCTCCCTTCAGCAGTAAAGACCTGTTCAGTTACTCTTTCCCGTTGAAGCACATTCCCATACAGAATCTTCTCAGACGAAATCTCTTCCATGGCTTAGAAGACTCAACAGCCCTATCATACAACCAGCTTGAGATTCTGAGACCATACGATATGATGCCTAAACCATCCAGAGCTCTGGGCCCCCAGTGCTGTTTGAACATCATAATAAAGTGGACGAAGGTCCTGAGTGAAAAGCAGCCCCTGGGGCTAGAGAGATGGCTCAATGGTTAAGAGCACTGACTGCTCTTCCAGAGGTCCTGAGTTCAATTCCCAGCAACCACACAGTGGCTCACAACCATCTGTAATGAGATCTGTCACCATCTTCTGGTGTGTGTCTGAGTGTACTCAGTGTACTCATATATAAAATAAATCTTAAAAGGAAGGAAGGAAGGAAAGAAGGAAGGAAGGAAGGAAGGAAGGAAGGAAGGCAGGCAGGCAGGCAAGCAATCCCGGGCAAGCTATAGGCAGGAGTCACTTCAAAACAGGCCAGATCATTTTAAAGCCTCTGAAACAGAGCTCCCTCAAGTCAGTCACATGCATGTCTGTTCAGACGTAGGTTCACTGAAAACAGACTTAGTACTTCTTCATCCTGAGTTATGAGCTGAGGCTTTGTGGTGGAGATGATATCTGAGTAGCTCTGGGCTCTACCGGCTGGACTGAGACTTCTATTGTGAGGAGGGCATTGCTGGGTCTGTCCCGGAGTTGAAATTTCCCCCCACATACACGGTAATGTTTTCAGTCAGCCCAATGTGAACTAGAAGTCATCAAGAGGCAAGCAGTGCCAACCAAGCCAAGGGTTCCCAGAACCCATGCTATCATAGCATGTTCACAGTTGGCTTGGTGTTCCCACACTGCTGTAATGTGGCTGTTGTATACAGTACCGGATTTTTATCCCCCACAGCTTGCCTTGCCTCAACACTGAGGTCTGTGCTTGGTGAGATCTGCCCATGTACCCTTAGACTCATCTGTGCTTGGTGTACCAAAAGATGACAGGTAGCACACGGCTCACGGTTGTTGCACACACACCCCCGGGGGGGGGGTGTCATAGAGTGTCCATCCAGCGCGCTGCTCACGTGGAGATTGAGGAAGATGCTGCAATCTTGAAGCCACTAAAACCTGGGCCTGGTTAACTGTGACCAAGTCCTATGAAAACGGTTACTATAGGAAGAACCCTTGCCAGGGAAGGTCCTGAGACCTTGAAACAGCACAAAAGTGGAATCCATTTTTAGCACACTGATTTTTCATTTTACAAAGTACTGATGAGAAAAGCTTGTATGCTGTGCTCCACTGTTGGGCGCATGGTCAGTTATACATCTGTGGTTGGTTAAATAGGCTTGGCCTCCATTTGAATGCTTGGCCCACCAAGCAGCATTATTAGGAGGTGTGGCCTTGCTGAGTAGGTGTGGCCTTGTTGGAGTAGGCGTGGCCTCGTTGGCGTTGGTGTGGGCCTTGTGTGAGTGGCCTTGGAGCAGGTGTGGTCTTGCTAGAGTGGGTGTGGCCTTGTTGGAGGAATTGTGTCAGTGTGGGGATGACTAAGACTTTTTTTTTTTTTTTTTGGTTCTTTTTTTCGGAGCTGGGGACCAAACCCAGGGCCTTGCGATTCCTAGGCAAGCGCTCTACCACTGAGCTAAATCCCCAACCCAGACTAAGACTTTTGAAGTCTCCTGTGTTTAAACTACACCTGCTGTGGAACACAGTCTCTCCTTGCTACCTGCTGATCAATTCATAGAACTTTCAGAAGCTCAAGCACCACGTTTGCCTGCAGGCTGCCATTCTCCCCACCATGATGATTAAGGAGTAAGCAGCTGAAATTGTAAGCCAGCCCCAATTCAGTGTTGTCCTGTATGAGAGAGTTGGTGCGGTCTTGGTATCTCCTCATAGCAATGAAGCCCCGTGGCAGGAGTTTTAGATACTCCCCTTTATGTGTGGCGGGTCGCGCGCTTCAAGTACAGGAACTTCTCGGATTCTCGAGTGGAAGACGCCCGCGCGCGCGCGCGCGCGCGCGCACACACACACACACACACACACACACACACACACACACACCAGTTAATTTACAATACCTTGGCTGCCTCAAAGGCTGGGTACTCCTAACCCTTTCCTACTACTCCAGGCCCAATCAGGGAAGTGACCAGTTGCCACTTAACCTGAATTCTTACATGGCTCCTTGGCTCTAAATCTCCTCATCTTTATTGATCAATCAAAAACCAGTTGGGGACAAGGACCTTTAGCGTTTGAACACGCAGATTCCCAATTGAATCAAAGCATCAGAACCAATCTCCAACAAAACCCTAACTAAAATACCACTGCTTTTTTTTAAATCTCTGCTTAAATTATATTTGAACTTTTTCAGGTTTGTAAGCCTCAGATTGAGTACACGATCTGTATATGATTTGACTGTGCCTCCCAAAGCTGTGTTAGGAGCTTTTGTGTTTAGTGTGGTAACATTTGAAGATGGTGGAACTTTTTTTTTTTTTTTTGGTTCTTTTTTTTCGGAGCTGGGGACTTCCTAATCCTTCTAATCCCATCAAACAGTTCTACTCCCTGGTGACTAGTTCAAATATGTGAGCTCATGGGGCCATTTTAATTCAAACCACAACAATGTGATTTTATCATATTAACATACTGTGTGTGTGTGTGTGTGTGTGTGTGTGTGTGTGTAGTTGAATAATTACAAAGCCTTTTTACATTGAAAACTTCTGTTCTCATTTAAAATGCCTCAGTGTTTAATACCAGATTATTTTTTATTACATTCATCAAATACCACCTTTTCGTTTTTTTCTAACTTTATGCTATTCTAGTTTTCTTAGTTTGTGGTACCATTTTATTTCCATTTCCTTCCAGTTTTCTTGTTTCCTTTTTTTTTTTTTTTTTTTTTTCCGGAGCTGGGGACCGAACCCCGGGCCTTGCGCTTCCTAGGTAAGCGCTCTACCACTGAGCTAAATCCCCAGCCCCGAAGATGGTGGGACTTTAAGGGGTAGGCGGAGTGGGAAGTTTTTAGATCACTGGAAGACCTCCTTACAAAGGGGGTGAAGGCATCTCGCCTGGGACCTCTGAGAGCAGTCCCTGCGTCGTCAATCTTGCTTCAGTGAGCTATTACATGGATGAGACTGGCCACGGAGTGCCTCTTGGCTTTTGAGCTGAGTGATGTTCTTCCCACAAGCACTCTTGCCCTAGCCGTCCAGCTGGCAGAGACAGTCAGTCAGGTCGGAGCCTAAACCGTCCACTTTGAGCTTTCAGTTTTGTTTTCCAAGACAGGTTTTCTCTGTGTAGCCCTGGCTGTCCTGGAACTCACTCTACAGACCAGGCTGGCCTCAAACTCAGAGAGAGATCCATCTGCCCCTGCCTCCCGAGAGCTGGGATTTTAAGGATTAAAGACACGGTACCACCACTGCCCGGTTCGATTTTAAAGCTTTTCAAACTGCAAGCTAAAGTTTTTCTTTTTATAAGGTCTGAGTACCTCAGTGACAAAACATGGACTGGTCATAAAGTAAACAGAGCACAACAGAGAACATTTAAAAACCTGGAAGCCACTTAGCATCTGCCATTCCCAAAATGTCCTAAAATTATTTCCCTCAGTCATCTGTTCTCTTCCGGCTACAGCTTTATGCATGTCCTTGGCTCCATCTCAGGGCTCTGGTTTTTATGAGGTCAAGTGTCCAGGGGGAGATCCTGGTGAGGAAGAGAATAAACCCATGAACATGTCTGGCTGACAGACCAGCGTTGCCACATAAGGCAGAAAGCAAGACTTTATCACAAGGAAGCCAGGTGTGGTGGCACATGAGGTCATTCCAGTACCTAAGAAGCTGAGGCAAGACTATCGAGAGCTCAAGACCTGCCTCAGATACACAGTTAGATTGAGGCCACCCTGGGCTACTCAAGATTCTGTCTCCAAAACAAACAGCTGCAGCAGCAGCAGCAGCAGCAGCAGCAACAACAAAATTCCAAACAATACTCCCCACACCCAAGAAGCTTGACTACAGTGAGTTAGGAACACGGTAGTTTTCAGTGGATCCAGGAGTTGAGAAGACAAACAGGTTGGAGTAACCCACGATGCGGCCCCCAGCTTGGGCAGGGGACCTTTTAGGGAAGTCTAAAAAAACCACACACGCATCTCAGACTCCGACTAGTGGAGAAGAGACCAGACGAGAGGAGTGCTGGAAAGATGAGAACAGGAGACCATTTTGTCTGTGAGTGTCCTTCTGGGCATAGTCCACACTCTTCAGCACGCACTGCAGTTCTATGAGTTACCCTCAGTCCACAGGAAGTAATAAACGGAAAACACACGTCGGCGTTACAAGGGGCACACTTCAATACTTGTTACCGAACTCGTAGGCACCAGTGAAGGCAGAAAGAAGCCTTGGCCAAGGTGTCAGCTAAGCAAACCCCGAGCATAGAGGATGTACTGTGCTGGGACTGGACAGCATAGGGTAGCCTGTCTTTCTTCAATCTGCCCACACAGAACTGTGTGTCCTTGGATGCTGAATCAAGGAGAGATACTGACACAAAAGAGATCTTGAATAAGACCTGTGTTCACATGGCTACTTTTTGATCAATTCAGCCTGGACACGTAGGCGTCTACAAACCTGTACCTTGATACAAAGTCCCTGCTCCTCTAGGTTATTTAATTGATTGCAAGTCTGTCCTGGGCCTGTTTTGACTCCAGGGTTGTAGAGTTCTTTTTGTGGACCTTGCTTTGGAATATCCACGCGAGAGGCTACTTCAGGTCCCAGTAGCTTCTATCTGGCTTGCCAGATAACCTCGGTCTGCTGAGAAAATGACAAGAGTCAGACAAGTTATGAGAGAGGCCAGAGACGCAGAATGCCTTGTTAAAATTCACTTTGGGGGCCTGGAGACATGGCTCTTCAGTTAAGAGCCCTGGCTGATTTTCCAGAGATGCTGAGTTTAGATCGAGGGTCCCATATCTCCCCCCACACAACCCCCCCCACGTGGCAGCTCACAACTGTAGCTCATCAATGCCCTCTTCTGGTGTGCAGATACCCATGCAGACAAAACATCCATACATTTCAAACCCATAGACAAATACATCTTAAAACTGGCATTCATTTTGTTCATTTGAGACAAGGTATCAGGCAAATCCATACTAGCCTGGAACTTCCTAGGTAACTCAGGGTAATCTTGAATTTCTGGTGGTCCTCCTGCTTAGAATTACTGGCATATGCCTCTCAAGGGTTACTGACCTAAAACAGGGAACTTCAAAGACAAGGAGGAACTCCAGACCCAGGGTACTGATAAGAACACCTGTCCAACATGAAAGTCAGGTAATGAGAACTTCTGCTGACACTGGGCCTTGAAACTACAAAGTCCACATCAACAGCTAAAACTTCCCTTTCACAAATCCCTCTTCAGCCCTATAAAGCCCGAAGCACACACTGGCGGCCTCCACTGCATGAGAGACAACTGTTCTTCATTGTTCTCATTAAAGGATGGTTCTGCTTCTGTACTGGTCAGTCTGTTTCCAGGTTGCCTGGTCAATCAGTTTCTAACAGCCACCACTCCTGCGGGCAGGGGAGCCACATCCAGTGTTGTTGAAAACACATGCTTACAATTAGAAGTGCCAGTAGATTTAGATTACTCCTCAAGAGCCGTCATTTGTATACAGCAACAAATGAAGTCATCCCAGAGGCTGGAAGGACACTGGGCCATACAAAGACCAGAGGGCATGGCCCCTCAGTGTGAAGCCATGCTGCACATAGCCTCAGTTTCCTAGTAGAGGAGTCTGCAGAAGGGTTGTCAGCCCCCCACTCGTGGCTGTTCTTGTAGCTGGGCTCCTGCCCACACAGCTGTAGTATTTTCTACATGGAGAAAGGGGGGCTTCCTCTCCAGAGTGCACCTTTCCTTTCCCAGGCCTCAGTGCTCCAGTTTTGGAAACAGAAACAGTTGTTCGCTTCTTGGCTGCTTCTCGAATCATCCCTGAATCATCGTCCTTTGCCGCCGTACAGAAAAAAATGCGCACAGGGTAAAGTGAAGTGTTGGGAGGAAGCCTGGACGCTAGGAGAGACAAGTTAACCCTTTCCTCTCCTCACCCCAGTCCCTGGCCGCCGCTGTTTCTTACATCTAAGAGGTCAGAGTTACTTTATGGTGGGACTACCCAGGGACTTGGAAGTTCTTCCTTGGGACCAAAGCCAACAGCATGAACTGGACGAATGGCTCTTTATGATGCGACGGGTTGTGTCCAGGTCTCCCAAGGCAAGTGATGCTCGACCAGACTCCGAGCTGATCGCGGGAGGGGACGGTCTGCCCGCAAGTCCGTTGTTGGGTGGTCACCGGAGGCCGAAGCGGGACCGGGGCCGGGCGGAGCCGAAGCCCCGCGGCTAGGCTAGACTAGACGCGTCGGGAGGAGCCGGCCGGCGGCACGTGACCGACAGCGGAGGCCGCGGCCCAGAAATAGCCGCCTCGGCGGTTCCGCCCCGCGGCCGGCGAGAGCCCTGGGAGACGGCTGGACGCAGGCTGGGCGCGGTGCGGCCCGGACGATGCTGCTGAGCCCCGGCCCGGCCCGACCCAGAGCACATGATGGCGATACGGGAGCTCAAAGTGTGTCTTCTCGGGGTGAGTCTTGGCCCCAGCCTACGGGGATCCCGGCTTCTACGCGCCTTTGTCCCCGCGCTGCCCGCCTCCCGCGCGCTCCCCTGGGTCCCGCGCGCTCCATCCCGCGCCCCACACCGGCCGCCGGGTCCCAGATGCTCCGGAGCGCCTCCGGTCTGCGGCCGCGCGTCTGGCAACCTTGGGGCTCGCCAAGCTGCAGGTCCGGCAGGGCGGGGTGGAGGAGTGGGAGGTTGGGGGTTGTTGAGAACAGGACGACTGCGGGTCCTGCAGCCCCTGAGCCCCTACGGCTTTTGCCTCTGCCACTGGTGGTTACTTCCCTGAGGAATATTTAAGTCACTCCGCGGAGGCTCTGGTTTTCCTCTGCCTCCTGCAGGGGTGGGTAGAAAGCGGTGGTGGCAATTGCTTTATCCTCTCAGAAAACAAACCAACAAACCAATCCTTCCAAGTAAGAGTGGGAGGACCGGGGTTTTGGCCCCACTGCGAAGCCTTAAGAGCAAACTATGTATGAACTGTACGTCCAGCACACTTTCCGTGCAGTGGGTGAAAATGAAGCAGGATGAGAAACACCCGCCCCCATCACCCTTCCTCTTCCAAAATGAGTGTCAGTCCCAAGAAATATAAAAGCAGTCAGAAACAAAGAAAGAAAAGGCATCCAAACCCTGAGACCGGCAGACCAGACTGACATACTCTGCCACTGTGCGCTGTCCCCTTGAAACGCCCAGGGGATTCGGCGTAAGGGGTCATTTCTTTGGGGCTACCCACACCAAATTCCGGAAGTCTTCCCAAGTAAGAGTTGATGTTAAGCCTTGTTTTCTGTAGTCTTCTGCAGTCTTCTGTAGTCTTTGGCATTAGCACCGGGCATACTGCCCTTGAAGTTGGCAAATCTGGCCCTGTAAGGAAAAGTATTTCCTAAATAAAAGAGTAGGGCCACATCCATTCTTCTCAAAGAAATGCTAATGGGTCTGTCAGGGTGGATGTGGAGGTGAATACAGGCAATGACTGTGGATTAGGGTCGAATGCACCAGGAGCTTGTGGTTTCATCTGGGCCCCCTCGATGGAAGGAAGTGTTGGGGACCGAACCCCACACTGCCCTCAGCCCTCCACACTTCCCACTAGTTGCAGTGGTTTGTAGAGAATCCCAAGGGTCTGACAAAGACCCTTTCTTCCTCTTCAGAGTCAAGCAGAGTCTAGGGCTCCTCACCCAGGAGGCTGGGCAGGATGCTGCTCTTGGAGTTCTCCTTTGAACTTTTGGTGTCATAGGAGCAAGCTTCACGTCTGCGGGGGAATAGTCTAGAACTAGGAGTCCCACAGGAGAAAGGCCTTTGAAGATTTCAAAGGAACATCAGGCCCCACGAAAAGGAAGCTTTGGTGCTAGGGCCATGTAACAGTTAGCCATGGGGAACGATGAAACAGGAAACACGTTTGGCTGTTGGAGGTGAGTTACACCTCTCCCTTTGCAATCTACCTACCGAGGTGCTCAGGCTCAGTCCCATTGACATTTTCTTTAATTTGTAGTTTCAGTGTCCTATTAGGACAGTGATGAATGTGGCAAGGGCTCAGAACCAGGAATCAAGAGGCCTGGCCTGTCTTCTGCCCCAGGGCCTGGAAGGGCTGAGTAGGTAGTTAAGTGGTTTAATTGTAGACTGGACATATCATCCTTTCTCTTTGAAGGCAGAGATCTCTATACTCGATGGTCTCTTACCGGGTGTGTGTGTGTGTGTGTGTGTGTGTGTGATGTGTGTGTGTGATGTGTGTGTGTAGTGTGTGTGGTATTGTGGTGTGTGTATGTGTGGTGTGAGTGTGGGGTGTGTGGTATGTGTTTGTATGTGTGGTGTATGTGGTATGTGTATGTATGTGTGTGTGTGGTGTATGTGGTATTGTGTGTGTGTGTGTGTGTGTGCGTGTGTGTGCGTTTATGTGTGAGTGACCATTTCCTGCTGGTCTGCGATGGTGAGAAGCCTGGGTGAGATGACGTAACTGGAGAAACTCTTCTTTTTCTCTCCATCTCCACAAACAAAGCAATCTCCACAGGCTTCCTAGAGGCAGTGATGGTGCCTTATTTTGATTTTGGTCTCTTTGTGATGGCCCTACAGATAGGAATTTAAACGGGGGGTGGAGGACGCTATAACGGAGAAAGAAGAAAATTCTGGAAGTTTTGAAACCCCATTCATCTCATGCCACATCAGCGGCTCCCTGTTTTGAAGGGAGCTTCACATTTTAGTGTTGCCAAGGTCAGAAGATACTTTATTTCAAAGAGCAAGCGAACTGGCCCATACTGAGTACCAGTCCTTAGGCTTCCAGGCTTCTCTTGGCTGGTCTTTTTCTGGGCCAGATGTGACAGTGTGACTGACAGGGTGCATCTGTAGCTACCTACCTAAATACCCTGGCTGTATGTTTGAGGTGGTCTTAAGATGCTCTTTAAGGGAGGTCCACAGCCTTGGTATACTGCCTGCTCAAATTTGAGAGATCCCCTGTGCTTGATGATGGAGTCCTCAGTGAGTCAGTCCTACAGTCCTTTTAGGATTTCAGCAGGAACCCTAGACCTTGTTGTCATGGTCAGGCACACCTGCTCTGGGTGACTCTCAGCTTCCTGTTTTGTTTTAAAGCTATGTCACAGATCCCTTGAAGCCTTATATACCCTGCCAGCTTTACCCTCAGTTGCCTAGAAGGTGGCATAGTGTATTTACTGCATACCAAAGTCTGACTCCTGCTGGAAAGGCCTGGTGGCTAGTCTTTGTGCTTGGTGGATTATTGGAAGACACGCTTCCTGCTCAAGGTACAGGCTGTTGCTGGTGACTCTTTGCTATGGCCTTGGGCTCCTGCCTTTAGCTTGGGGGCTTTATCTTCTGACATGAGGGTCACTGAGACAGATGAAGTGAGAGTGGGCCAGATGGCATGGTCTCTTTACCCCTCCCTATGAACCTTGGTGCTCCTACTGTGTACTCGGTGTGTCTGACTCTGTTTCTTTTTATGAGTTATCCATGATAGGATTAGCATTGGCCTGTGGGACACTCCCTGATAGCTTAGTGATCTTGCAAAGTCAAAGGCTCAAGAACATCAAGGTGCTTGCTTGTTTGCTTTGCTTTGTTAACCTGTTACACATGTGTGGGTTTTCTCCTTTTTACGGCACGTGGGGACAGTGTAGCCAGCCTTGTGAATGCTCCCACCCCCACCGGGGTCAGTGGGCACACTGTGGAAGCTAGCCATGGAAAGCCAGCATGCTGGATGGACCACACCAGACAGAGGTCAGTGGATACCCAGCAAGGCTCGGTTTTGCCAGTAATGTGCCAGCTCATCACATTATGGAATCTGAACTGTTATTATGAAACAGGACGCTTAAAAACACCACCACCCAATGTACATTTTCAAACACGAACAAAAACAATGTTGCAGCAGCTGTCTTAACCTCAAAGGTGGAAAGCTTCCCAGAAGGCATTTTTAGCACACACCGCCATGTGGCAAGAGCAGGAGATGGAGACAGAGAAGAGGAGGGGGAGGAGAAGCCTATTTATTTTGGGCATGTATGCTAAAAAGAAAAAAAAAACCTGTTTCCTGTGTGGGATCCCAAAGAGATTTGTGTTTGTGCTTTGGTTGTCTTGACAACAATTTAGAGACTCCCTTACTTCCTTAGCAGCCAAGCGAGTAAGCAGTGAGAGTACAGCTGAGGGCTTCCCTGCTTCTGCTGAGGAATGGTCGAAACCTTTCTCCACCGCCTTTGTTAGTGTCTGTGTGGCATCTCACCAAAGCGCATGCACACACCCAGGATTTTGTGAGACATCCAGGCAGTGGGAGTGCAGATTTGTGCAGGGTTCCGTGATTGCAAGAACATCAGGACCCAGAGTGCACAGGCCTCTACCTCCAAATACAGCAAATGCAGCAAATAGAGCCGTGTGATGTCAAGTGGACTGACCTGAGTCACATAGAGCTCACTGATATCGAAAGCATCAGATAAGGTCCCCTGATTTGTTGGGAGTTACTGGGAATTAATGTATATGACTGTAGGTTAGAATAAGCAACTTTCTATCTATATATCTCATTTAACCCCCATTATCTCTCAGTGCATCATGTGACAATTGCAACATCCCACCACAAATAACTATCTATTAGTCTGTTTGCTGTTTCAATATAACAAAATACTCATGGCTGGATATTTTTGGAAACAAAGAACATCTGGTTTGTTGTTCTAGTGTCTGTGAGTTCCCCAAAAGTGTGACCCTGGCCCTCTGCCTGCATCAGATGTTGGTGGGAAGAATGTAGGGATGAGAAATTACAAGAGGCAGACAGTGGCATGGTCGTGGGAGAGAGGTTGTATTGGGGTGGGGTGACCATTCTTCTCTCCTATCAAAGCCTTACAGTAAGGGATTGCCCAGATCCTTTCTGACCAGAGAGAGTGTCTACATTCCTTCCCCCCCCTCCCCAGCCTCTGTTGTATCTCACTTAACCCCCAGTATCTCTCAGTACACTGGGTGACAATTCCAACACCACACCATCAATATGGGTTATGGCACCACTTTGTGTGCACACAGCTATCCTTGCTGCCTAGAGAGTGACCTCTCTATCATTGATGGGGCCATAATTTATATCACCCACTCCGTCAAGCAGAGCTGGTGCAGCACTTTGCCTCAACAGGTACTCAGAACAAGTATTCGGAACAGGTACTTAGAACAGGTACTCAGAACAGGTACTCAGAACAGGTTATCAGAACAGGCTATCAGAACAGGTACTCAGAACAGGTATTCAGGACAGACATCAGCAAACAGTTTGTCGTGTGGCCTCCTGTTTAGGGGGACAGTCACACACTAGAGTCATGCTGCTGTCCTCTCTCCTTATCTCCCTGTGCTAGTTCCATTGTGTTGCTGTGATAAAAATACTCTGACCAAAAGCAACTTGGGGTAGAAAAGGGATGGGGACAAGCCAATCCATTATTGTCTCTCTCTTTTTTAAAAGATTTATTTATTTATTTTATGTATATGAGGACACTGTAGCTGTCTTCAGACACATCAGAAGAGGGCATCAGACCCCATTACAGATGGTTATGAGCCACCATGTGGTTGCTAGGGTTTGAACTCAGGACCTCTGGAAGAACAGTCAGGAGTCTTAACTGCTGAGCCATCCCTCCAGCCCCATTATTGTCTCTTTAAAAAATCCAAAATCTCTACTCTGTGAGCTCCTGTAAGATGAAGAGAGAGAGAGAGAGAGAGAGAGAGAGAGAGAGAGAGAGAGAGAGAGAGAGAAGAAACATAAATTCAAATAAATTCAAGAAGTAAATACTTCTTATCCATCTTCTTCCCCAGGGCATAAGAAGAATGACATTAAGACTAGAGCATGGTATGACGGCACATTCCCTCAATCCCCATTCTCAGAAGGCAGAGGCAGGTGGATCTCTGTGAATTTGAGGCCAGCCTGGCCTATATAGTGAATTCCAGGACAGCCAAGGCTATATAGAGATACATTGTCTCAAAAAACCAACCAACCAACCAAACAAACAAAACAAAATCCATGTTTTATAGTTCATGATCTGGAACTCACTCATTATCTCCTCCTGGGCTCCAAAAGGGTTGGGCAATTCTGCTTCTCCAGCTCTGCCATCTATGTAATAAACTGCTTGTTTCATAAGCTCAGGTTAGCTGTACATATAACCCTTTGCTGTCCTAGGTCATCTTTCCCTGGCCCTGGCAGCTCCAACATCCTGGGGTCTCCATTGCAACTGAGGCTGTTGCCTATGTGATGGCTTGTATATGCTTGGCCCAGGGAGTGGCACTATTAGGAGGTGTGGCCTTGTTGAAATAGGTGTGTCACTGTGGGCATGGGCTTAAGACCCTCATCTTAGCTGTTTCGAAGTCAGTATTTCACTATCAGCCTTCAGATGAAGATGTAGAACTCTCAGCTCCTCCTGCACCATGCCTGCCAGGATGCTGCCATGTTCCTGCCTTGATAATAATGGACTGAATCTCTGAACCTGTAAGCCAGCCCCAGTTAAATGTTGTCCTTTATAAGACTTGCCTTGGGGGGCTGGGGATTTAGCTCAGCGGTAGAGCGCTTGCCTAGCAAGCACAAGGCCCTGGGTTCGGTCCCCAGCTCCGAAAAAAAGAAAAGGAAAAAAAAAAAAAAGACTTGCTTTGGTCATGGTGTCTGTTCACAGCAGTAAAACCCTAACTAAGACACTTTACTTAGGGTTTCTACTGCTATAATAAAACACCATGGCTAAAAGGGGCTTGGGGAAGAAAGGGTTAACTTCATCTTATAACTCCGCATCATACTGCATCACTGAGGGAAGCCAAGGCAAGAACTAAAGTAGAGGCCATGGAGGAATGCTGCTTACTGGTTTTCCCTTTAAGCCTTTCTCAGCCTGCTTTCTTATATCCCCCAGAACCATCTCCCCAGGTTCAATTACTAATCAAGGTGAAACCCCCAAAGTTGCCCATAGGCCAATCTTATGGAGACATTTTCTCAACTGAGAGTTCCTCTTCCCAAAGGGCTCTAGCTTGTATCAAGTTGACAGAAAACTAGCCAGCACGACCGACCCTTTGTCAACTTGGCACACAGGCATAGCACCATTCAACTAGAACCGTTTCTCTCTTGTTTGTCTCCAAGATGGCATGTTAATATTAATATCACAGCACTAAACACTGAAACCTTTACAGTCACAGCAGCCTTTAAAAAGCTAACGACTTTAAAAGTTCAGTCTCTCCAAAGCATCCAAAGCCTCAAGTCTTTCTAAAAGATTCAGGCTCTTTGAAAAGGGTTCTCAACTGTAGGGTCCTAGAAAATAAGAAATAAGTTACAAACTTTCCTATAAGCTCCAAGAGGGATGAGTCATGGCACAGTTATAAGCAAGACAAAATAAAACCAAAGTCCAACAGTACAAAAAGCTCAGCTCGGAAGGGCTCTGTTTCTCCAGCTCTGTCATGGTAGCCCATGCATAGCCCATCTCACGGGCTCAGGTTGGTGCTACTCCAGAGTTACTGCTTGGCAGTCATCCCAGGATGCTGGGGTCTGTGCTGCAGCTCCAGTGTGCATCATTGTTACCACCACCACCACCGCCACCACCACCACCACCATCATTAATTTATTTTTGACTTTTTAAAAATTAAATTTATTTATTACTTTACATCCCATTATCACCCCTTCCTTCCTCTCCTCCCAGTACCCACTCATGTAAGTCCTTCCCCCATTCCCCTTAAAAGGGGAAGCCCCTGGGCTGGAGCTATGGCTCAGTGGCTAAGACTGCTCTTCCTGAGGTCCTGAGTTCAATTCCCAGCAACCACATGGTGGCTCACAACCACCTGTGATGGGATCCGATGCCCTCTTCTGGTGTGCTTGACTGAAGAAAGCAACAGTGTACTCACATAAAATAAATAAACTTAAAAAAGGGGGGGGGACCCACCCTCCAAACTCCCCACCCCCCGCACATCAAGTTGCTTCTGGACTAGGTACATCCTCTTCCACTGAGACCAGACAAGGCTGTCTATTTAGGGGTGTGGCGACCACAGGCAGGCAGATAGGCAACAGATTCAGGGACAGCCCCTCTTCAGTTGTTGGGGGGAACCTGTGTGCAGACCAAGCTGCACGTCTGCTACACATGTGCAGGGGGCCTAGGTCCAGCCTGTGCTCGCTCTTTGGTTGGTGATTCAGTCTATGGGAGCCCCTAAGGGTCCAGGTTAGTTGACTCTGTTGATCTTCCCGTGGTGTCTCTCTCCTCTTCCGGTCCCTCAATCTTTCTCCTAATTCTTCCATAAGACTCCCTGAGCTCCACCTACTGTTTGCTGTGAGTCTCTGCATCTCTTCCTATTGGCTGCTGGATGGCGCCTCTCATTGGACAGTTATGCTTCCGGTCTGCAGGCATAACAGAGTATCATTGGTGATTGGCGCTTGCCCATGGGATGGCTCACTATTTGGGGCAGTCATTGCTTGGTCATTCCCCCCTTCTCTGTTCTATCTTTGTCCCTGCACATTTCTGTAGGCAGGACACTTTGGATCAAGGCTTTGTGGGTGGGTTGATTTCCTTTTCCCTCCACTGGGAGTCTTCCTTGGCTACAGGAAGTGGTCACTTCAGGATCCATACCCCCACTGCCTGGATCTCAGCTAGAGCCACCCCAAAGCAAGTAATTGTTTAAGGCAAGGGATATTCATGTGCTAAGCCACTGTCTGACCCCCATGTAGTTACAACGATAGCATCAAATGCTTAGGTATTGCCACAGCTGTTTTAAAGCATCCAGGATCAAGCCACGGTGACTTAACTGTGGTGGCTCATCAGTCAGTTTTCCTGTAAAACTGCTCCTCCCCTTTTGTCCCTATGACACCAGCAAGTTGTTTTATTTATGTATTTATGTATTTATGTATTTATTTATTTAGAGCCATTGTCTGGAACTAACTATGTACACCAAGCTGGCTTTGAACTCACAGAGATCTGTCTGCCTCTGCCTCCCCAGTGCTGGAATTAAGGGTGTGTGCCACCATGTCCGGTGACCTCAGCACTTTTGCAGAATCCAGGCCATGGGTACAAAGTCCCAACATCTGGATCTGCCTGATCGCTTCCTCATTGCTCTCTGTTTGGGTGAAATCCAACACAAATGATTCTGCCTGGTCTTAGTATTCTGTGACCGTGTGTGATACGATATCAAAACACTTTCCTAGTTACTTCTATGGCATTCATTAAAAAAAAAATTTTTTTTCTTAGCTTCATGTGCTAGGCAGTATGGCATGTCTGAAGAAAACAGACACAAGAATTTGGTCACGTGGAGCTGTATTAGCCAGGCCTCTCTAGAGCAGTGTTTCTCAACCTTCCTAGTGCTGTGACCCTTTGATACCGTTCCTCATGGTGTGGTGACTCCCAATCTTAAAACTACTTTTGTTGCTATTTCATAGCTGTAATTTTGCTACTGTCATGAATTGTCAGTACCCCAGTTTTCCGACGGTCTTAGGTGACCCCCGTGAAAGGGTCATTTGACCCTCAAAGGTGTCGTGACCCACACGCTGGGAACCACTGCTCTAGGGGTTCAGACCCAACAGAATGAATGTACGTCAGAAGACGATGTGTTAGCTTGGTTTAGGTGACATGGTCTGAATAGTCCAACAATGACTGTCTCATGCTGGGGAGAGTGAGAACTTGGTAGTTGTCTCAGTCCATAGGACAGTGCCCCGACAGTCCCAATCTGTGTCAGAGGCCCGGAGGGTTCCGGGAGAGATGCTTCTCTTCAGTCCATGCTGGGAACAACTGAGAAGCTGAGCTCTCCAGTGAAGGTGGAAGGGCAAAGACGGAAAAGCCTTCATTGGGCTGCTACCAAGTCGGAGGCATCCTACGTCAGTTAAGGCAATGAAGGATTTCCCCACAGACACGCCTCATTAAGGTTTTCCTCAGAGGTGGTTCTAGCTTGTGTTGGGTTGATCATGCTAGCCCTCCTAGAGCATACACTTCACTGGGAAAGGGGGAAGACAAATTACAGGCACAGTATCATTTGCCTAAAAAGCTTGGGGACAAAGTAGTCCCTACTCTGGTGTTTTCCAGATTTCGGATTATTTACGAACAGTCCCGACCCGTTGTCCTCATCTTCTTGTGAGTGTGTTGTGTGTGTCCAAGTATGGGAGTGCCTGTGTCACCGAGGGAGCGTGGAGGCCAGAAGACAACTTTCAGTAGTCTGTTCTTTGATTCCCCCATGAGTTCCAGGGATTGAGTTTAGATTGGCAGGCTTGAACAGCAAGCACCCCAGTGCTTGTGGTGGTTTGAGTGAAAACTCCGCCCTCCCCTCTTTTGGCCCATAGGGCGTGGCACTGTTAGGAGACACAGCCTTGTTGGAGTGGGTGTGGCTTTGTTGGTGGAAGTTTGTCACTGTGGTCAGGCTCTGAGGTTTCAGATGCTCAAGCCAGGACAGCATCTCACTCTCTTCTTGCTGCCTGTGGATCCAGATGTCTTGGCTTGGCTTGGTCTTGGCTCCTCCTCCAGCATCACGTCTGAATGGAAGAATTGTATTCTGTGATTTTTACCTGACATATTTCTGTGCCCGTGGGTGTGGAGAGCCTGCTGGTCCTCTCCAGTGACTTTGATGTGGCTTTTTAAAAAATCTATTTACTTCATTTTATGTGTACAGGTAATTTGCCTGCATGCACAGATAAGTTCACATGCATCCCCAACACAAGGAATCCTCTAGGACTGGAGTTACAGACAGTTGTCAGCTGCCTTGTGGGTGCCGGAATTGAACATGAGTCACCTGAAGAGCAGCCAGTGTTGTTAACCACTGAGCCGTCTCTCCAGCCCAGATGTGACTGTTTCTACTTGACCTAGACTATAGTTTCCTCTCTATCCTACCAGTTCCCCCAGAGGTGGGTGTGAGACTTGGGTTATCAAAAAACTGAGGCCTGAAGAGTGTGGGTCTGAAGACAAGTATGTCGCTTATACTTTTATCATGGTGACAGATGCTTGAGAGGTACAACTTGACGGAGGATTTATTTTTGGCAAACTGCTTCTGAGCCTGCAATGAGGAGAAACATCATGGCGGAAAAGAGCGCCTTAGAGTGGCCACAAAGTACAAAGAGACAGATACAGAGGGAGGTCTGAGGTTGGAGCCTCCAAAGACCTCCGGCTGAGGAAATGGATACCATGTAGCAAATGTTTAGTTTGTAATGGAACCGGTAGGCAGTGGGATAACACTAAGAGTTTGGGTCTGAGGGCTTTGGAGTTTGAGTTTCTGCCTCTGAGTAGTGAAATGACAGGTTTGGCATCAATAAGACAACCCGGCTTTCCGAGGTGACAGCAGAAAGGAGTTAATTGGTTGCCAGCCTTACTATGCTCCATGAGTGGACCGTTCTCAAAATGAAGTCTAGGAAAGACACAAGTCCACAGATATGACATCAGGCGTAGGCAGGTTTGTGTGCAAACCCTTTCCTTTTTCTTTTTTTCTTTCTTTTTTTTTTTTTTTCTTTTTTTTTTTTTTTTTCGGAGCTGGGGACCGAACCCAGGGCCTTGCGCTTGCTAGGCAAGCGCTCTACCACTGAGCCAAATCCCCAACCCCAACCCTTTCCTTTTTCAAGTGTGCTTTTTCTTTCCCTTCCTGCCTCCCTCAACCCCTTCCTCCCTCTCCTTCAGTAGTAGATCGATCCCAGAGCCTTTTTTCATGAGCTCTACCACTGAGCAACACACCATTCAGGCCCATTCAGATTGGCATATGAAGAGGAGAGGCAGAATTAGTGTGGAAATCTTCCCTTCCCACCTCCCATGCCCTACCCCAGCACAGATCACGTGACACTCTGGCAGGTGCCACAGGTATTGTCAGAGTGTCTGCTGTGTGTGTGTGTGTGTGTGTGTGTGTGTGTGTGTGTGTGTGTGTGTGTGTGTGAAACATTCCAGAGATGACAAAAGGTGCCAAGAGCTTTGTCTCACAGAGCTGACAGCCTAGGAGACAGACTACCAACTAAGACTCCTGGAGAAAAATAAAGCAAGGAAAGGCCATTGACGGTGGTCTTAAGGTGGGTGCAGGGTGTGGTCTTAGGAGCCAGTTGCTGGTTTGCATCCAGATTGTGAAGACTCGGGTTTGTGTGTGTGTGTGTGTGTGTGTGTGTGTGTGTGGTGGGGAGGTCATTGAGTATTTCCTTGGGGGGTTGGGGATTTAGCTCAGCGGTAGAGCGCTTGCCTAGCGAGCGCAAGGCCCTGGGTTCGGTCCCCAGCTCCGAAAAAAAAAAAAAAAAAAGAGTATTTCCTTGGAATCGGGTCAGAGAACTGTTGAAAGTTTTCATACTGTTCAGTGACACAGTTGGACCAACCCCTTATGAGGGTCATCTCAGGGGTCTTGTGTGGGGCAACCGACCAAAGTATTGCCAAGAGTCTGGGAGGTGACAGAGACTCCCGACTCCTGAGTGTGATAGCCAGGCAGTCTCCCACCACAGCTGAGTTTTGAAATAGAAGATGGCAAGTGTCTTGGATAGACAGACAGACAGACAGACAGACAGATCAATAGATTGATAGATAGATAAATAGATTGATAGATAGATAGTATGGGCAAATTCAACCATGACGTGGGCACACGTGACAGCTTAGAATGTAGCCCCGAGGGAGAAATGTCATGGGAGCCCAGTCTGCATTTAATCATCACATCAGGGGTCTTAGAGTCAGCGTGTATGTGTGTGTGTGTGTGTGTGTGTGTGTGTTCTTAGCATCTGTACCCATTCTCATTTTCACAACCAATGAGTTCATGTTTACATTGGGCTCCAGGAAGTCAAGAGCTGAAAGGGTCGGATAAATCCCGCTCTGACCGGGGACTGGGCCGTGGGTTAGCATACATATGTACATCTACACTCTCTGACTTGGGGCCGTGGACAGTGCAGGTGCACAGGTAGAGTGAGAAGGGTGTCCTGAGGATGGCACAGTGTCTATCAGGTCAGGGAGCTGTTGGAAGTTTTCACACAGAGCAGTGCCGCAGTTGACTCATCTTTTACGGGGGTTGTCATCTTGGCATCATGGTTAGGGCCCACCCAGGGATGCTGGGAACCCACCCAGGGATGCTGGGAACCCTCCTGTGGAAGTGGACTGTACCACGTCACTACTTTTCCTGGCATTATCTACAAAGACAATGGTGAAAACCCTAGATGTGCACGTTGGTCTGCATGGATTCTTGAGCAGGGTCTCCCTGCTGTCTGCCCTGTAGCCTCCCTGCCTCAGTGGCAGCCTTGCCATACATGTTATGTGGAGCTGGCTGTGCTCTTTGTCAAAGATGAGGTGGCAAAATAAAGCCAAGGACACACGAGGCTTCTTCCACAACAAGCATTTAAACGAGACGTGAATAATTTAAAGGTCTCCCAAAGTTATTCGTTTTTATAAAGAGCTATTAATAAATATGACATCGATTTTTAAAGGTCCTCTTAAGAGACTAATTGCGTTGTTTTTACACCCCACCTCATAGCCTACTTTTAATAAGAGGACTTAAGGCATAGTAATACACATAATAGACTAATGTTGATTTTAATGTCTATAACCAAAATGCAAATATTTTAGCAATAGAGCCTGCATGCCAGATAATGGCCTGACTTCCACGTGTGACTGCTGTCGGTGTGAGTCACGTGTGTGACTCACTTTGGGGCTTTTGCTTTTGACTCACTCAGCATAGCTCTTGTGGTGCCAAAGATGCACAAACCCTTATTCATGATTATATACATAGGGTTCTGCATATAACCTATGATATATGATATGCATATAATCATGATTACGTATATATTTATATATACACATACTGTCTTAGGGTTTTCTGTGGACACCATGATCACGGCAACTCTTATAATGACAACGTTTAATTGGGGCTGGCTTACAAGTTCAGAGGTTCAGTCCATTGTCATCAAGGCAGGAGCATGGCAGCATCCAGGCAGGCATGGAGCAGGAGGAGCTGAGAGTTCTACATCTTCATCTGAAAGCTGCTGGCAGACTGACTTCCAGGCAGCTAGGATGAGGGTCTTAAAGCCACACCCGCTCCAACACGGCCACACCTCCTCCAACAAGGTTACACCCTCTCCAACAAGGCCACACCTCCTCCAGTAAGGCCACACCCCCTCCAACAAGGCCACATCCCCTCCAACAAGGCCACACCTCCTCCAATAAGGCCACACCTCCTAAGTGACACTCCCTGGGCCAAGCACATTCAAACCACCACACAGACTCATACATGATTACATACAAACACACATATATGATTATATACTGTGCATACTAACTTTGAAGTCATGAGCAATCATGAAATTTCATGAAACACATGGACACACAGAGAGTAATGTTTGTACTAACTTTGTTGATGATTTCTTCCTTAACAGAAATGTCCACGGGTGAATCAGATCTAGTGATACAGGCCTACAGTCCAGTGGCCTAAGCAGGAAGATGACAAATTCAAGGTCTGATTGAACTACACAGTATGTTTAGAGCCAGCCTGGGCAACTTAAAGAGACCCTGTCTCAAAATGGAGAGTAATGGGGGCTGGAGAGATGGCTCAGTGGTTAAGAGCACGGGCTGCTCTTCCAGAGGTCCTGAGTTCAACTCCCAGCAACCAAGTGGTGACTCACAACCATCTGTAACGAGATTGGATACCCTCTTCTGGTGTGTCTGAAGACAACGACCGTGTACCCGTACACATAAAACATATAAATACATCTTTAAAAAAGTAACTTTTTTTCTAAAAAATTCTAAAAATATAAATAATTAAAAAAAATGAAGTGTAACACAAAAAGCCTGGGCCTGTGGCTCCGTGGTAGAGCACGTGCCTATGCGTGTGAGGCCCTGGGGTGGATCCCCAGTAGTGCCCTCCCCCAAAGTCACTGGGTGAAAAGTAAACCTGCAGCTCTAAGCTGGCGACCATGGTAATAGTCTGTCACGGGTCTCACGTGGGTCTTGGCAGTCCTGGCTTTGAAGGAACCGCACAGAGCCTTGGGTTACAGCCAGACTTTGTTCTTGTCTTTCCCACTCATAGAAACACTCGAGAATGTAATTAAGGGCTTGTAATTGTTGCAGGCGAAGGGGAAAAAGAGAACGTACCCACTGTCATAGACAGCACTGACACGCCGAGCTTCGCTCGGTTCCGCACTGAGAGTGAAAATCTGGAGTCCTGTGTGTTGGGTGGTCTCAGCTGGCCCATTCTGACTTACAAGTTCAGGTCACTTTTTTTTTTTTTTTTTGTCTCTTACATTCCTGGTGTCCAAGTTGGACTAGTGAATCAGGCGTCTTTTTTTCTTTGAACATTTTTCTCCCCCGGTCCTGCTTCTACAAAACATTTTCTGAGTGGGTGACCCGTAAAGGCTAATGTGTCCTGTGTCACACATCCCAGGATGACCTGACTCCCCCCCCCCCCCAAACACACACACACTTCCTATTCCCCTTGGTCATTAAGGCCCGTCTAGAAGCAAAGTAGGAAATTTAGACTCACATCCCTGGGTGGAAAAACAGCAAGGATTGGTGGTCTGTGGTCGCCTTTTAGAAAAAGGAACTGAGGAGGAGGGTGCCCCATAGGAAGACCATCAGTCTCCACTGACTTGGACCCCTGAGATCTCCTAGACACCGAGCCACCAACCAGGCAGCATACACCAGCTGATATGAGGCCAAGGACACATATACAGCAGAGGACTGCCTGGTCCGGCCACAGGGAGAAGATGCACCTAACCCTTGAAAGACTTGAGGCCCCAGGGAGTGGGGAAGTCTGGTGGGGTGGGGTGGGAGGTGAGGACATCCCCGTGGAGAGAAGACTGGACTGCAAAAAAGGATTAAATGATGATGGTGATGATAAAACACATAGTGAGTATGTGTTTGGTTAGTGTACAACTCATTATTTTCCTGCATCAATGTTGCAAGTGCTTGCTTGTAGGCATGCACCACCATACCTCTTGACCATGTTTAATCTCCTGAATAGATACTTTGTGAACCAAACCACAGGGGATTGTGGAGGCAACTTTTACTGAGAGGAAACTGAAGCTCAAAGTTGTGTCATGCACATGAGGACTTTCCATTAATAAATGATCCTTGGGGTTGGGGATTTAGCTCAGTGGTAGAGCGCTTGCCTAGCAAGCGATAGGCCCTGGGTTCGGTCCCCAGCTCCGAAAAAAAAAATGATCCTTAAGCCAGGTGTTGGTGGTGGCTCACTCTTTTAATCCTAGCTCTTGGGAGGCAGAGGCAGGTAAATTTCTTGAGTTTGAGGCCACCCTGATTTACAGAGTGAGTTTCAGGACTATAGAGAGACCTTCCTTCAAAAACAAACAAACAAAGAAAATATAATGAGATTTTTTTTTAAACGTGTGTATGTGTCTTGAGACTGAGATGTGGCTCAGTGGTAGAATGATTGTTAGAAGTACTCAAAGCATTTGGTCCCCAGTGCTGCAGGGAGAAAAAGGAAGGGATGGGATGTGTATGTCTTAGTCAATGTTCTATTACTATGCAGAGACATTAGGACGGAGGCAACTTTTAAAAGAAAGCGTTTAATTGAGAGCTCTCTTACAGTTTCAGAGGGTGAATGCATGACCATCATGGCAGGGAGCATGGGGGAGGGAAGGGGAGTGGCCTGGTGTAGGCTTTTGAAATCTCAAGCCCCACCCCCCAATGAAGCCACATCTCCTCTCCTAATCCTTCCCCAACAGTTCTACCAGCTAGGGAGCAAGTATTCAAATATATGAGCCTCTGGGATCCATCCTTATTCAAACCACTTTAGAGGGTTAACTTGAACTAAACCCCCCCTCCCCCCCCCCAGAGCTGGGGACCGAACCCAGGGCCTTGCGCTTCCTAGGCAAGCGCTCTACCACTGAGCTAAATCCCCAGCCCCGCTTCTGTGTTTTAAAGACTTGTTTTATTTATTTGCTTGTCTGTTTGTGCATTCCTGTATGGGTGCATGGTATCTCTGTCCAGAAGCCTGAGGAGGTAGACCAGATACCTGAGATGGGGGTCAGAGCCCTAGAAGCTGGAGTTAGAGGTACTTGTGGGCAGCCTGGTGTGGCTGCTGAGAACCAAACTCAGATCCTCTGAAAGGGCAGGAAGCCCTCTTAACTTGATCCTCTGAAAGGGCAGGAAGCCCTCTTAACTATAGAGAAGTGTCTCCAAGTCCTAGTCAGTTCTGTCATTTGAGTGGTCAAGACAATAGTTCCTCAATTCTGAGCCCTCGTTAGACATGAAGACACCAGGCCATTACTGAGAACGCTCCGGTCTTAAGAACAGTTACTTAGAAGAGCAGCAAAGCTAGCCACAGTCTCCAGGCCACACTGGGCTGCCCAGGTGCTCACATTCAACCGTGGTAGGCCTTGTCTCTGGTTGGCGGGTGTTTAAGATGTAGATGATGCTGGGGAGTGGGGTGTGTGACAGTGATCTTCTAGGCTGTTTGAGGTTCTACAGCTCCTTGACCAAGAAGTAACCTTGTGACTTTAACTCTTCTTCCTTCACCTCCTCATAGGCTACACGGAAGCTCTATTAATTTGGTTCAGGAAATGTCATCTTACAAAACTTGATCAAGCAGGAGGACCGGATTACTGGGGTGGGGCCTGTTAGATGTAAAAGTTCCTTGGTCGGCTGCTGAAGTGCTCAGTGTGGTCAGTGGATTAGCCTGGGGGACCGGAAGATTGGCACCAAGCACCTGGCAAAGTAGATTTCTGGAGAACTTAGCTTCCTTATTTGTAAAACGCTCACACTTTCCATAGATACCACGTCTGTATCAGTTCCTTTTCTGTTCTCTAAGACAGAATGCCTGACAGAAGCCCGTGTGAGGGAGGCAGGGCTTAGTTTGAGACGGTTCCATCCCTCACGGTTGGGGCAGACATGAGTTTGGGGTGGCTCAGGAATAAACAGAAAGCAGAGACAACTGACTAGTAGCTGGCTAGACCGTAGTAACCCAAAGCCAGTCCTCTGCGGTTCACTTCCCCCAGCCTGACCTTACCTTAAAAGGTAAGGGATCCTACAGCCTGTCTATGCAGTGCCAATAGCTGGGAACCACGTGTTAGCGTATGAACTTCTAGGGTGCGTATTCCGCACTCTAACGGGGATCTCCACCGGCATGCCGCTTTCAAAATCTTTTCCTTACCAGCCTCCCTCACCTCCCACCCCCAGCCCGAGACGATTTTACATTCTAGTGACCTTAAGGTTTAAAGGATTTTAAATGGATCCTTGATATACTTTGTTCTAGGGCCTGACAAGCTTGAGTACACGGATACTGCAGGGTTTCATGGTTTTCCTTCATGTTTTTAGGTTGAAGTCTACCTGCGAAGTGCACAGATTAAGTCGAAACTCACAGCGGTCTTGCGCAAATGTAACCGACCTGTGCAGCCGACCTATGGATTAAGGGGTTAACTATTAACAGCTCCCCATTCTCCCAACCGTGGCCTTCCACAAAAAAACTAACCCCACCCTAGGCAGTTTATCTTTGCTTGTTTTAAAGTCGAACTACATGCATATGGTAGGGTCTTCATTATTCTTAAGCGTATGTCCCTAGCGATGCTTCGTGGCAGCCCACGAAGGACAGGGGATTCCTAGGCAGCCCAGGGACTGCCCTAGTCCCAGATGTGCTAATGGGGAGGCTGCTCTTTGCCGATGGGGCTGATGAGGCTGAGTGGGCTGCAGCCTTTCCTCCGACTGCCTCCGCTCTTGCGCTCCACCCTGGCGATATGCAAATCATGTCTCCAGAGTTTGCTGGGATGTTGTAAAGTAGTGTCTTAGGACTCTTTTTTTTTTTTTTTTCTTTTTTTTTTCGGAGCTGGGGACCGAACCCAGGGCCTTGCGCTTCCTAGGTAAGTGCTCTACCACTGAGCTAAATCCCCAGCCCCCAGGACTCTTTTTAAATCAGTTCACTAGGGGACTGGAGAGACTGGCCCCACAGTTAAGAGCCCCGGCAGAGGGTCCGAGTTAGGTTCAGTTCCCAGCACCCACACCACATGGCTCGCATCCACCCGCGACATCAGTGGCAGTCAGTCTGGTGCCTGCGGCCTCTGCTCATGCCTTTGGTCTCTGTGGGCCCCTGTACTCCAGTTTCTGCAGCCAATCATAGCTGCACACAGACGCATGTAGCTAAAAATAAAACAAATCAGTGAATTAAAACCGGAACACTGTCACTGTTTATAACAGCTTGTAAACTGCCTTCCAGGGTGTTCAAAACAGTTCTGTCAAGTTTTGGAAGTATTTCTTGGATTTGCGAGACAAGACTATTGACACCCACAATGAATGAGTTAAAACTCAACATCCTCTACCTCGGCCTCCCGAGTGCTGGGGTTACTGGTGCTGCACGGGGCTCGCGTTTCCCTTCCTAAAGGAAGGAAATCAGAAAATTGTTAGTAAAGCTGATCTCCGCGCCTACCTAGCTGTTGAGGTAGAACTGGCAAATAAAAGTGGCGTGTCCTTATGATGTGCAGGATGACATTTTGACATAGGCGAGCACTGAGTTAATTGCCATCTTCTCCCCTCTGTATTCTCGGTTCGAGCACTTCAGGCAAAAAAAGCCCGGTGGGAATCATCCTGAACAGTCAGACACTTTGACCAGATCTGTCCCTCGGTGTCACGTGTGAAATTAATGAAGGGTTCCTGTTACAACAAGGAGCCAGTCTCCCTTGACGGTGTCTTTCACAGGTAGATGAAGAGACTAGCAACAGTGGTAAAGGATACAAGCTAAGAAGGCACGGCCCTCCTGGCTGGTTCTTAGTTATTTCTTGACTTTCCTAACCATTGCCCAGTGGGATACATACATGGTTTCCTGGCCTTTCCCCTGTAAAGTCTGCAAGATATATCTATCGTTGGCAGTAGTTTAAAAGTCATAGCTTGGGGGCTGGAGAGATGGCTCAGTGGTTTAGAGTACTGACTGCTCTTCCAGAGGTCCTGAGTTCAAATCCCAGCAACCACATGGTGGCTCACAACCATCTGTAATAAAGTCTTGAAAAAAAAATTAAAAAAAAAAAAGTCATAGCTTAAAAGTCGCTTGTGGTAATGTTCTAACACAACAGTCCCGCAAAGCACATCCTTGTACCTGGGTCTTTTATTTCAAATTCATGGTCTCACCGTGCAGCTCTTGCTGTCCTTTAACTCTCTATGTAGACCAGGCTGGCCTCGAACCCACAGAGATTTGCCTGCCTCTTCCTCCCGCATGCTGTGATTAGAGGCACGCACTGCAAGACCACACAGCTTATTCCTGAACTGTAATGGGCATGAACTGTATTCGTGGCATGATTTCTTTTCTTTTTTCTTTCTTTCTTTTTTTTTTTTTTGGAGCTGGGGACCGAACCCAGGGCCTTGCGCTTGCTAGGCAAGTGTTCTACCACTGAGCTAAATCCCCAACCCCGTGGCATGATTTCTAAAGAGAGAACATCAGATCAAAACATTATCTTTTAGAGGCCATTTCAGAAGTAACTAATGAATACTGTGCCAACTGACGCTCCCCACCAGTGTTTAAGGACACGGTTTTCTGTTCTTTTATCAATATGGCAATATTACCAGACTTTAAAAATTGTCTTAGTAAGAGATTAAAAATGTAATGTTTTTTTTTTTTTTCTTTTCTTCGGAGCTGGGGACCGAACCCAGGGCCTTGCGCTTGCTAGGCAAGCTCTCTACCACTGAGCTAAATCCCCAACCCTTTTTTTTTTTTTTATGAGTTTATTTAACTGTATTTTCCGTTACTCTCTGTGATACTTCGAGATATACGGTTTGGTCTTTCTTCCTGGCTCCTCGTAGGCAATTCCTTGGTGTTTTCAGAGTGACAAATGCTTTGCATATGAGGTGACTGGTGCCTGGCAGCTTCTAGGTGGCATCCGGCTAGGGGCCGGCTGATTGTCTGGAAGGCTAGAAGACTATTAAATCGGGACCCTCAGCTCCACTCTAGACTCTTGTGAGAGGAAATTTGAAGTTTCGAGCTGAACACCAATGATTTAATCAACCTGGCCTGCACGATGAAGTGGCCACCAAAATCCAGAACAGCACAGGGTCCCTAGCATCTGAGAGGCTCCCAGAGATCTGGAACTTCCAAACCCCTTTCCTCATTCCTCACCCGTACATCTTGGGTGTACCTTACGATAACCAGTACATGTGTTTCTCGGAGCCCTGTGAACTACTTAAGGAAATCAACCAAGGCTGAGTAAGAGCTTTGTTAGACCCGATAGCTCTCCAGTCAGAAGCACAGTGGGAGACTGTCCTACAACTTGTGGGATATCTCTCTGTGAGAGGACAGGATTGGCTGCTCAGTCCCTGGCCACTACGGTGCCTCACAGCCTCATGGGTGGGAGGAAAGCCCACATGCTTAGTATCATAAGTGTGTTGAGAGGCCACAGTAGGTTAGACCAAGTTTGAGCTTCCGTATTTTTCTACCCAACCACTGAGTTCACATCGTTTACCTGTATGGTATTATTTTTCTTACTCATTTGTGAGCTTTTCTTTTTCTTTTTTTCTTTTTTTTTCTTTTTTTTTTCGGAGCTGGGGACCAAACCCAGGGCCTTGTGCTTGCTAGCCAAGCGCTCTACCACTGAGCTAAATCCCCAACCCCGATTTGTGAGCTTTTTTAAATCTGTGTTTAGATTCCGAATGCTATGTCATTTATATCGCATATATTTTATTGCAATCAGTTTATTGTTATTTTAAGTTTCTGAAAATACACCATTAGTTAGAAGACTTTTTTGAGTCAGATATCTGAGTTTTCGTTTGTTTGCTTGTTTTTTGTTGTTGTTATTACTTGTTTTCTGCTTATTTGCTTGCTTTTGTTTTTCTGAGACAGGGTTTCTCTGTGTAGCCTTGTCTGTCCTGAAATTTGCTTCGTAGACCAGGCTGGCCTTAAACACAGACGTCCAACTGCTTGTGCCCTAAAGGCACGTGATGCTTCAGCTGGCTTCAGATACAGCAGTATTTTCCCCTTCGTGTTTCGTGTGTTCATTACAAAGTCATCCTGTACTCTAAAAAGTTTCCCAGGGCTGGAAAAAGGCTCAATGGTTAACAGTACCGGCTGCTCTTGCAGAGGACCCAGGTTCAAATCCCAGCACTGACTTGGTAGCTCACAGCTGTCTGTAACTCCAGTTTTAGGAAATCTGATGTCCCCTCTGGCCTTGATGGGCCCTGCATGCATGTGGTGTACACATACAAGTCCAATAAAACAGACAGAAGATAAAAATCAGTTTAAAATTTAAAGGAAAGTCTCTATATTGGGTCACACTTTCGTTGTTTTCTCCTTTTTTTTTTTCATTTTAAAAATTGATTTTGTAACTTCTGAGCTAAAGAAGCATAAAGGGAATTAGCTCTTAGGTTTTGGTTTTTCTTTCTCGGATCCAGATGCCTAGCTCGCTGTCGTAATGCACACTGGTGAGCTGAACCTCGTGTACACACCGGATGGCCCTGTCAGGTATCCTTGTGTACAATAAAGAGATGCAGAGCAGATCTGTCTCCCATGTCACCTGCGTGGGTGCAGCCGGTGTGCAGCTTCAGGCTGGGAAACAGAACTCTGGAATGCTTTATGAACAGTGTTCTGCTTAACACCTCAGCCCCAAACCCAATGGGCTAGCTCGAAGTCTTTTGCTTACTTTCTTCTAATAGTGTTTTAAAGACGCACGATTCCTCACAGAGCTTTGAGCTTCATTCCATTTTGGATGACTTGGTTACAGAAACTTGAAACGGGATTCCCATTTCCAGACACCCCAGCATCCTCGCCGTGCAGGGTGGGTGACGTAACACAGAGATGACATTCAAGGGTTTGGTGTTGGTGCATCCTACATCTCCAGGGAGGGGTACTGCCACTCGGTTGCTGAGTCTTGGTGAAGATGTCTCCATCCTTAACCCCGTGGGTTGTTTGTGAGCTCTGACAACGCCGAGAATCTGAGAGGTCCGCTTGACCTCACCTCAGTGAGATCAGGACCACAGAGAGGCTGTCAGTCCCAATCTGTTGCCTGTGTGTTGCTATCTGCTGGTGCCCGCTGCAGTAGCTGGAGGGGTTTGGTTCTCTCTGGGCAGGTTAGCCACTGGTGTTCTCAGGCCATCCCAGCTGCTTTCTATCTATCTCCCTGTCACTGGGGGAATTATTTCTTTCTTATTTATTTATTTATTTATTTATTTACTATAAGTACACTGTCACTGTCTTCAGACACACCAGAAGAGGGCATCAGATCCCATTACAGATGGTTGTGAGCCACCATGTGGTTGCTGGGATTTGAACTCAGGACCTCTTGAAGAGCAGTCAGTGCTCTTAACCACTGAGCCATCTCTCCAGCCCTGGAGAAATTATTTCAACAAGGAATAGTTTGTCCCCTTTACTGGGACATCCGAGGAAGGGAAACTCCTTAATTTAAGCATTGCAAGGTAACCTAACAGCTCTCTGCCTTTCGTTCGTGTGCACCGTGCTTGTTAGCAAGCAGGGACTCGGTGACTCAGTGACCTGCCCTCTGTGAAGTTGGTCATGATGCGGCTTCTATGGGGCCATGTAGAGATGAAAACATTTCTGGGAACCTTTAGGGTTTTAATTGTCAGTATCGGGGACTAAGCCCAAAGTTCTGCACTGGACAAGAAGTTGCCCCAGCCATGTTTATACGTATATGTAAATGTCTTTAATTTAACTTGTGATGTGGATTCCTTGTAAGACTCAGGTTGGTTGCTGTCTTGGTATCCTTCTGTCCCGGCCCCTGAGTACGTGGGACAGCATGTGTCCCACCATGCACAGCCAGAGTTTGTATTTCAATCTGTAATAACCAGCTCCACCCCCCACAAACATAATACGGTTCTAAATCAGACAACTTTTTTTTGTTGTTATTTAATTTTGTTTTACGTCCAGTGGTGGTGTCAGATCCCCTGGAACTGGAGTTTCAGACTGTCGAGAGCTGTCACATGGGTGCTGGGAATAGAACCTGGGTCCTTTGGAAGAGCAGCCAGTGATCTTAACTGGCTTACCATCTCTTCAGCCCCTCAAACAAGTTTTAAATGGGCATATTCATAAAGAATTCCCTTTTTTTCCTGCAGATGCTCCTAATTATATAAGGGGAATGCCTTCTAATAAACTGGCCATCGTAGGCTGAAAATATCATTGTCAAAAGTGTAGGCAGGCGCTACTGTCCCAGAAGACACCATGCCCACCCTGGAGTATAGCAATGTTGTCCTTTTTCTCAAGTCCCTCTCTTCCATACTTTTCTCCCCCCTCCCTTTTTTTTTTGAGACAGGGTTTCGTGTGGCCCACGCTGGCCCTGAACTTACTATAACTGAAATAACCTTGAATTTTTCTTTCTTTCTTTTCTTTCTTTCTTTCCTTCTTTCTTTCTTTCTTTCTTTCTTTCTTTTGATTTTTGATTTATTTTATGTATCTGAGTTCACTGTAGCTGTCTTCAGACACACCAGAAGAGGACATCAGATCCCATTACAGATAGCTGTGAGCCACCATGTGGTTGCGGGGAATTGAACTCAGGATCTCTGGAAATACAGCCAGTGCCCTGTATTTCCATTTCCGCTGAGCCATCTCTCATCTGAACCTTTAATCCTGTCTTTACTTCCTGACTGCTGTGTAAAAGCCAGCGAGTGCCACCATGCCTGGCTTATTTTGTCCTGGGGATTGACCCCAGGCCTTTGCGTATAGTAGCCAGATACTCCACTACTGAGTTTCATCTGCACCAGTCCCTGAAAGGGCTTCTTAGTGAACGCTAATGTTGCTTCATAAAAAATAAATAAATGAAAGGGAATTCATTCACTCTGCCTGATGAGTAGGGCGATCCTTCCATTCACAGGCCACTGTCCTGACTTCTGAGAGGGGATTGGAGCGTAGACTGCCATGTCAGATAAATATTCAAATTCAAAACCCCAAATTTCTACTGAATGCATATGTGTGTATACACATGTATGCATGTGTGTATGCGTGTGCATGTGTGCATGTGTACATGTGTGCTGTGTGTGCCTGTGTGTTCATGTGTGTATGCATGTGTGTGCATGTGCATATGTGTGCATGATTGTGTGTGCGTGTGCTGGCATGCATGCTGTGGGCACGCCAGTGGTCTGCGTTAAGTGTCTTTATCTCCATGTTATTTTCTGAGTCAGGGTCTTTCCCTGAACATGGAGTGCACAAGTGTGGCTAGACTGCTTGGTCAGTGAACCCCAGGGATCCTCCTGTCTCTGCCTCCCAGATGCTGGGACTACTTCTGTGCTTACCACTGTGTTTTTCTGTGTGACTGATAAGGATTCAAACGCGGGCCCTCCTGCTTGTGCAGTAGTAAGTTTATTACTGACCGAGCCGCTTCCCCGTCCT
This sequence comes from Rattus norvegicus, assembly GCF_021556685.1. Taxonomy (NCBI): domain Eukaryota; kingdom Metazoa; phylum Chordata; class Mammalia; order Rodentia; family Muridae; genus Rattus; species Rattus norvegicus. Next base: position 120,434,854 of record NC_141542.1, on the reverse strand, counting down.
CCGCAGGCTGCTTTCAAATCTGAGAAGTCAGGTCTGTCTGCGTTTAGTGCGTGGAGTAAAGAACAGGAGACCCACAGCCCATTGGTCTCAGCAGCGTTTGCCTCCTTTAGCTCCAGGAAGACCAGCCTGTCTGGGTCCTTCTGAGCCCTCTGAGCTTGGGTTCTGGCCTGTCCAGGTTTATTGCATTTTAAGGAGTGAGGGGCTGTGCTTAGACTGGTTGCGGGATGGAGGAACCACCAACTGGAAGCTTTGGTCAGCTGGGGGCTGAAGGGTCACTAAACCCTTTGCTGCCTTCTGTGCAGAGTGCTTCTACGATAGAGACCCAGTGTTCCAGTGGGGCAGGACTGTCCTCATAAACAGATGACATAGTCTAGCCCTGGAGTGACAGTAGTGACCAGTTAGCAGTCACTCACCCACTGAGCATGCTTAGTAGTGATATCTGGTCCTCCATCAGTCCTGCTAGCAAGGTCAGGTGCTGGCATTTGGTCCATAGGCCTTGCATCCAAGGGTGCAGCCCTGGAGGGGCTAACGTGGCAGCATAGCACTGAGGGCTAGCTGTTGGGGCTCCTGGTTCTGAAATGTGCTGGTCACTGTGTTTTAGTCAGTGGCGGGCAAACTGCATCGATCCCACCACCCACATCACTTTCCATGCTGGACACCCTAATGCCCCCCACCCCCAAGCCCAGTGTGATGTGAGTTCAGAAACTGTAAGGAGGATTGAGTCTAGAGTGGGGAACAAACCGGGCTTTGTGGACAGTGCGTTCTATTTAAGAGGATCTCAGAGGCTGCGTCCTTTGTTTTCCTAGAATACTAAGCAGAGGGGGTGGGGAGGCACCGCTGACACCAGGACAGAACTTTCAGTGCAGGGTGGTGTATGACCGTGGTGCTGGGGTGACACACCCTGTTCCCAGACTTGTTCCACTTGTCAGCGTTGACAGGGACTCCGATCCAGGCTCTCTTGATTCTTTGCTCAGTCTAGAATTCCAGCCCCCACTCTCTGCAGGGAGCAGCAACGCAAATCTCAAAGCTGGGTGTGGACAGCACTCCTGGGAGCCCAGGGGCTGCAGCCTGCCCTGGTCTGGTTTCTGTTGATTGATCCTGCGCCTTCAGATGCCATCTCCGTCCTTCCGCAGCCCACCCCTCTGTCAGTTTGTCTGCAAGTGTGGACCCATCCTTCTCATAACGACAGAGGTGCCTTCATGTTGTAATTGTCAGTGTTCCTCTGGAGAAAGGCTACTGAGGTTTGAAGCAGCAGCCATTTGAGATAAAAAGTGAGAAAAGGTGCAAGGCATACTTTGGGAGGGGACCTGGGGGGGGTTGGTAAAGTGAAGTCATTATTAAAAATGATATGAATACATAGACAAAAGCAAATTTCTGCATGGGCTCAGAGGGTAGTGGTAGAGTGTTTGCCCAAATATTGAGCCTTACCACCTCCACCACCATCACCATCACTAACACCACCACCACCACCAACCACAACAAAATTCTGTTTCGGAAACTCCTGTTGACAAAGTAACTTGACTGGCATGTGAATTTTGCTGGCGTGGGTCTAATTCTAACTGAAAAGAGAAGTATCTAGAATCACGGAGGAGAAGGGATGTATCGTTGGACGTGGCTGCCAGGTTAGTGCCCACTCTAGGCAATACACTGGGGTCCTCAGACAGTCGTAAGAAGTACAACTCTTCATGTGCGTGGATGTCCCTGCATGGTCTCACTGACAGCCAAGGAAGGAAATATGAAGAGGGCTCACTGCTCTTTCGACAGAGGAAACTGACTTTAGCCAGACAGGAAGCACTGGATGGTGTCCACAGCCCTGAACAATTGTGAAGCCAAGACTTCCTGGCTGGGTCCCAGATCCACACAGAGAGAGCTGCTTACAGAGTGCCTGAAGCTCTCTCCTCACTCACGCAGCTTCTCCACAGTGGCCAAGCTGCCGCGGCACTGCGTTTCATTCCGTGTGATGAATGTGGACATATTTTCCTTTTATTTCACGTTAGAGGGAAGCAGGTCTTGCCCTTCTGCCTAGAAGGGCAGATGGTCAGAGGCCCTGGGACGTGACCTGGAAATGGCCCCCAGGATCTGAGATGAAGGAGGGTGCATTTGTATGGGGTAGGCGGTGACCACAGGGGATGGGTTGGGCATTATATCTTGGGCAGACTCTTTGACAAGCTGATAGCTTGGTATGATTTTTGGCTATGATTATGGTTTATTTAGGCATCCCAGTGTTCCAATCCCTCAAATATCTTGTGAGAATCTCTCTTGCTCCTGAGGTGCTGGGTACTGAGCCCAGAGCCTTCCCAATGCTGGGTAAATTCTCCACACCGAGCCATACTCCGGCCCTGGTGCCACGCAGCCTCACTAGCTTACTGGGTGTTAGTTCTGTCTCCTGGGAAGAGACTCCCTGACAAAAGCAACTTGATGGAGAAAGGATTTGCTTGGCTCAAAATTCCAGCTAACAGTCCTCCACTGTAGGAAAGTCATTGCCAAAGGAAGTTGAAACACCTTGGTCGCGTGACCTCCACAGATGAGGGCAGAGAGCGAGAGATTAATGCATGCTCCTTCCTGCTCAACTTCACGTTCTCCCAATTTCACCTCAGTCAGAGAGCTGGTCCCACTCAAGAGGTGGGCCTTCCCCAAACCTCAAGTATCCAGTCAAGATAACCCCTCACAGACTTGCCTGGGAGGCTCACATCCCAAGGATTCCAGGTGTCAGATTCACGGTTAGTGCTCTCAAACTCACTCTGCATGTACAGTCTTCCTTTGCAGAAGGCTCCTCCAGAGGGGTCCGCCAACACTGTGAGTGAAGGAGTGAAGGCATCCTATGCCCAACTCTTCCATGTCACCGTGTAGCTCCCATGACAGCCTCTGGCTGGCCAGACTACTTACAGTAATGACATCAAACAGGCCCAGGCCTGGGCGGTGGAGGCTAGCGCTTTTTGTCTCTGAAGCGGTGTTGCTGTGCCCATGAGCTGCTCTTTGAGCAGGTCTCTCACTGTCCAGAAGGCTTGCGTCTGGAGATACTCTACACACTCTCATTATCTCTAAGCCTCTTTCTAAAGGCAACGTCTCCTCATGCTTTACCACATGCTATAAGGGCCAGAGCATGTCGTTCTCCAATGTGAAACTGTCTTGACTATAGCATCTGGTTCCCAAGCCTAGAATGGCATCTCTGGAACCACCCATGCCTTTCTCCCTATCTAAACCATTCAGAGCTGGCCCAGGGCTCCCTCTGAGTGACAGACGCTCCTACCACCTGGTGCCACAGCCCAGAACCCTCTTGGTGACCGTGAAGAATCTTACCTTGCCGAGTCCCCTCTATTTCCTTATTGGTTGGTAGAATGAACATTTTCCAGTGAGTGAACTTGTTATTATTCAGTTGTAAATCCCAGGATGGCTCAGCACGCCACAATAGTAGCATTGTCTTGGTCAGGTTTCTACTGCTTTGCGATGAAAGGGTTTATCCAGCTTACAACATCCCAGGATGCAGTCCTTTAATGATAGCTAAGGAAGGAAGCCGAGGCTGGAACCTGAGGCAGGAGCTGATGCAGAGGCCATGGAGGGGGTGCTACCTACTGGCTTCTTGCCCAGCCTGCTTTCTTATACAACCCAGGACCACCTGGCCAGGGTATTACTGCTTGGAGTGGGCTGGACCCTCCCACATCAATCACTAATCAAAACCATGTCCGGTATAATGGAAGGCATTGTTCTCAACTGAAATTCCCTCCATCCAGGTGGCCCTCGCTCATGTTGACAGAGTCTTATACAACACAGACTTCTTGGGTGTTTAGGGTAAACATTTCTTGGTTGTGTTAATATAGCCAAGCATTCTAATTCAGTGAATGCTTGTTCATAATGAGACTGACCAAAGGCAAATGGAGCCTTGGCTGAGCTGAAAAAAACCTTCAGACTACAGCAGTCGCAATTTGCTGAAATGTGCTAGTCTCTCTCTCTCTCTCTCTCTCTCTCTCTCTCTCTCTCTCTCTGTTAAATTTATTTATTCTATATAAGTACACTGTAGCTGTCTTCAGACACACCAGAAGAGAGCACCAAATCTCATTACAGATGGTTGTGAGCCATCATGTGGTTGCTGGGATTTGAACTCAGGACCTCTGGAAGAGCAGTCAGTGCTCTTAACCACTGAGCCATCTCTCTAACCCAGTGTGCTAGTCTCTTAACGGTAAATTTGCAACTTCTAACACTTGAAAATGTCTCAGTGCCAACTGGGTAAAAGAAACAGGGCTCATTATTTTCATTTCATATATATTGTCTCTAGTCTTTTGTTCAAAATAGCTACCTGCATTTATTACACATTTACCTGTAGGGCTTATTACCCATTAGCCCCAGAATCAGGTCTAGGTGCTGATTCTAAGGCTGCATCAACCGGTTTACACAGGTAGCAGAGAATGGATTGATTAGTTTCGAATTGTAGACCGAGGTGACTTTCTCAGCCTTATGGCTCTGCCGAGGTGAAGTGTCACGCTACTATGGCTCAGTATGTCAGTTCATCTCTGTAGCGATCCTTTTTGTCAGTGGGGAGTCTCTCTGTTTCAGTTTAAGGCTAATAAACACACACATATAATGTATATATAATATACAATACTGCATTGTGATATATGATGATCTGCACTATAAAGAAATCCCTTGATGTGGGTTGTAGCAGAGGCTGAGTCAGGCAGTGGGGCATCTGTAGTTTCAGGTACAGTGTCTTTGTTTGTGAGATATATTTCCTTTTCCTTTGAGTGCTTGGCTTGGGGTGGGTAATTAATGCCAATATTTACGTTACTCCTAATGAGCAAATTACTGTCATCTCTAGTATAGCTCTTCCACAGAAATGTTGCTCCAAGGGGAAATCACGTGCATTTATTATTCTGGTCATGGTCTAGCACCAGGTGTTGCAGACAGTCATTCACGGGTTGGTAATAGGTTGTCACAAAGGCAGAAAATTGCAGGCGAAGACAAACTGTCCTGTGCTGATTATACAATGTCAAGCAATTACGGCTGGTGACGTTTGGAGGGGCAGAAACGCTCCGTAATGGAAGGAACAAGGCAGAGGTCTCTAAATGGCTCAGAGCATTCTAACAGATATCCCGCCACCCCTCCTGCTTCTTTTAATAAGAAGCTCTTGGTACTGAATGATTATGAGGAGTTTTGTCTAATGCACAGGACAGGATTACCAAGAACAGGGGCCTGGCAGGCACCCATCCTGCTGCTATTTAAATGATGCTCACCCCTGTGACAACCTACAGGCCTTTCGTGCTGGAAGGAAATGTGGCTGCCTGAGGAGGACAAGGGCAACTGAGTGGGAAGGTGGTAGCCAGGATGACGTCCCTGGTCCAGTCATGTTAGGAGAAGACAGTCTACTGGGAGTCTAGCTAAATGTGGATGGATGATATTGCTATTGGGAAATGTATATTGGGTCTTTATCTTTGTGACCCGACACAAGTGGACTCGAGAGCTCTAGTAATCTCCAGAACGTTCTATGCCACGACCAGCTAGTTGCTAGTTCATCTTTCATAGCAAAGACAAAGGAATGATGAGATTTGATTTCGGTCCCATCCACAACCTCTTCGAGAGGCCTGAAGGTTGATTTGGTCACCAATGGCTAATGGTTTAATCAGGCATGCCCGTACACTAGGCACAAATAGGATTGGAGGGCTTGAAGACAGATGAACTTGTGGAGATTCCCGAGGGATGGGGTACTCAGAGAGGGTAAGTATGGCAGCTCTGAGCCCTGCCTTCCATCCCCGACCTCGTGCCTTTTCATCTTTTATTTTGTAATGCCTATTATAATAGACTAGAAAGCATTTTTTTTTAAAGATGTTGCTGTCTTCAGACAGACCAGAAGAGGGCATCAGATCTTATTATAGATGGTTGTGAGCCACCATGTGGTTGCTGGGATTTGAACTCAGGACCTCTGGAAGAGCACTCAGTGCTCTTCACCACTGAGCCATCTCTTCAGCCCGGAAAACATATTTCTTAAGGTTTGTTGGCAAGTTAATCAAATTTGAGGAGAGGGTCATGGGAAACCCACAGATTGTAGCCAGTTAGTCTGTCAGAGGTAGAGGGGCACTCCTCTAGGCTGAACCCTCACCCTGCTTCTGTGAATCTGTGATGTGGTCTCTAGGTACATGGCATCAGAGCAGAGCTGGATTGCTGGAAAGGAGCTAGTCGCTACTTGACGTCTTGAGGAATTATTGGAAACCGACCTGTTGTAGGATATTTGATCTCAATGTGAACCCCACGATTAAGTTATTTATTTTACAAAAAAACTATTTCTAGTGGTGTGACTCAGCCCTTAGTACACATACATCTTTTTTTTTAATTTAGAGAATACTTTATTAGTTTTTGTAATCAAACCCACGTAGATAAGACCTTACATATTTAATACAGTGTGTTACCCCTGTACAAATGGAAAAAACTCAAGTTCAACATTTCTAGACCAATATGGCTGTTAATTTCTTTACAGTGCCAACTCAACACAGTAAACGGGGATACTTTTTTCCAAAGTTGACAGCACAGGTAAAGTTTCAAAAAATTCAAATTATTTATCTGTATATATATATTTATATTTATATAAAAAGACCAATAATAGCAGTGTGTTATGCATCAACAGCAGCAACAGCTTTTCCAGGTTCTGTAGTCATCTGAACAAAACTGTAGAGACATCCAGCACACTCCATTAAAAAAAAAAAAAGTAAAAAAACAAAACCCGAGAAAACAGCACAGTTCTGTTACTCTTGTGGTACCTGGCACCATTTTTTTTTAAATTAGCTTCTCAATCATCATCTGGAAAGAAAACATTCTGAGCAACATCATTAAAAACAGCTCTGATAAAGCACGGTCACTACTACGTATCATAAAGCAGGTACAAGCTATTTTACATCCACAGAGGTATGATACAGTACTGTCCTACATCTATAATACTAGAGGATACAATTTAAAAGGCATTATTTGAGACTTGATTCTACTTTTCCAGCAGAGGGCCCAAAGGATGGTGTGACACAGCTTTGTAAAGAAACATACTCTAGACAGGATTTCCTTTCACTAGTGGCACAGTTCTAAGGATTCATTCTCTCCATGAATGTCAGCTAAAACCGTTATTAAAAAAATGAAATATCCCTAGAACAAAACCGTATAACCACCGGATTCACATGAAGATGACCTAGTGGAGACAAGCTGGACCTCACCTTACCAACAAGCTATCAAATCTGTTATGTTTAAACAGTGAGACCTCCAAGGAAGGAGATGCCAAGTAGTGCTTCAAAGCTTCGGACCACAATCAAACACAGCATCCTTTTCAACAGAAGCAGAAGCTCATCTGAATATGCTCAAGGATGCTGACATCAACATTTAATCATCTCCTCACTCATCCAGGAAGAGGGGGAGATCAGTTACTACTGTACTTTATTGTGTTCAACCAAATCACCATGTTACAAAAATAGCAAGCTGCCATAATAAAAAATAAGGCTCCTCTATCCAGCACCAGATAGCATCATTTTACTTTCAAGCCTAGAAATTGCACACTTGTATATAAACCAATCGAAGATGAGGATTGAGAGTTCATCTTGGTGGATTTTTCCTTTGATGAATATGAAGTGTCCTTCCTTATCTTTTTTGATGACTTTTAATTGAAAATTGATTTTATTTGATATTAGAATGGCTACTCCAGCTTGCTTCTTCTGACCATTTGCTTGGAAAGTTGTTTTCCAGCCTTTCACTCTGAGGTAGTGTCTATCTTAGGACACATACATCTTTAATCCTAAACAATGAAGGTAAAGTCAGTCTGTAGAAGGAAGAGCCCACCTTTGAAAGTAATGTCTAACTGAGTGGCAGACAAAGTGATGAATCAGAGAAAGATTTGACAGGATAGGATGTGACCAACTCTCATGAGAAGAGAGAGGAAAGGGAAGCTACTCGAGGGGCAGTGGAAAGAAGAGAAGAGGCGATTTTACTGCGAGAGTTTTACAGAGACAGTTTGAAGAGAGAACAAGCAAGACACAGATGAACTCAGAACGAGCCAGAGAATGAGAAGGAGCCAGATTAGAATCAATGGCTTTAAAGATTAAAGATTAGTTTGAGGCCAAGCAGAGCAATTCAGTCAGAGGCTGAGAGAGAATCCCTTATGAGTCAGTCAGCCTGGTGAGGAGTCTGAGCCAGAAGGACTGAGTTAAACCAGCCGGCAGAGCTCAGGAAGAACTGGAAAGGGCGAGCTTACTCGGCAGTAAGTCTCAGGGGCTGAAGACATTCTAGACCGAGATAAGATTGTAGGGAGGGTGGAAGCTGCTGGGACTAGGCCTGGGTTAGCACATGGAGGCAGGGAGAGTCAGTGATGACAGTTTCTTCAGGAGAATAAAAGCTACTATAACACCAGCCTGTAGAGTGCTTGGTGTTTGAGAGAAAAATCGCATGGAAGAACCACAAGTCTATGCTGTGCCACCGTGATGCAGTGGGAAGGCTGAAAAAGAAAAGTTTGTGACCTACCGAGGCGGCATTTTCCAAATAGGGACATTGGGAAGAATATTAATTCTTCAAAAATGAACTATAATGCATGGTATAATGAGTGACATGCTATAGAAATAAGTCTTGTAAATACAGATTTCACTGCTGTAAGAATTAGTGAGAGTCAAGCTTGGTCACTCATAGCACTTGAGAGACCAAAGCAGGAAGATTTCTGTGAGTTTGAGGCCAGCTTGGGCTACAGAGCAAGACTGTCCTAAAGCAAGAACAGCCCCACAGAGACCAGAAACAACACAAAATGCGTGAGAACCGGAACACAGAGTCTGGGGTCAACTTACCCTCCATTAAGGAATAGTGAACCGAACAGGCACAGAGGTCAAACAATCTGAGAGAAAAACACAGGTCACAGCGCAGGTTTCTTAGATTCCTCCCTCACCCAGCCCCCATTTCTTTTTCTTCTTTGATATGAGGCCTTGCAATGTTACCCAGGCTGGCCTCAAAACTCCTGGGCTCAAAGGACACTTGTGGCTCCGCCTCTCAGGTAGCAGGGACTGTAGGCTCACCTGTCTGGGCACAGTCTGTTGATGAAACCACGGGAAGACAGGTCTCAAATCCAGGGCCCCTAGCAGGATGAGAGCTATCTTTCTCCTCATCATCCAGGTGGCTGTCTCAGAGCTAACTGTGGCTGAGAGGTCAACGTCTATATGAAGGATCATGTTAGACCAGCTCTGGGACACAGCTTTAGGATAGATGTCCCTGCAGACACTGGACTCTAAGAGAAGCAACAGTCTTGTGAGAAGCCTTGCCACTCTGGTTAGATTGCCTATACCCATGCGTGCTAACTCTGCCTCTGGGCTGCTCCTGCGGCCTCACAGTATTCCGACAAAGGACCTCAGAGCTGGTTGTGTCAGCTGGGCAGCTCATGGCATTGAGGACATGGAGGATAATGCTACTTGTGGTAACTTCTCAGCACATCTTAGCCTGTTCCTCACTACCCTTCTACCAGACAGAGAAAGAGAGGGAGAGAAAGGGGTGGGGGGGGGGGAGAGAGAGAAAGATCTAATACTTCTAGAAAAGCAAAGTGAGTTTCCTCAGAAACTCAACCTGATTTGCATATGGCCCCAGGATGATGCCACTTTCCAGTAAGGATAGCTTCTTGAAATGCAAAGTTGAAACTTGCATTTATGGGCTACTGTGTCCTCAGCAGTGACTCACTGCCATCCTGTAACTGGGCTCGTCCTACTGATGCCACGGTGGAGGGGCGGACTAAGTCGGTTTCCTCGGGAAGACATATTGACAGCTGCCCCACAAGGGTCTCCAATGGTAGCAGTGACCTCCAGTGGGCACAGTGATTCATATGGTCTTCTGACTGGCAGCATGTGAGCCCTGAGGTCATAATCCCAGTCGCTGCTGTGTAGGATGTTGATCCTGGTCTAGCCACTTGCAGGTGCTATGCTAAGGCAGGCACCGGTCGTGTGTGTGTCTCCCCCTGCCCCACTCCCCCCAAATTTATTCTCAGTAAGTGTAAGAGGATTGACTCTGGGCCCTCCTGGGATGAGTTGCAGAATATGGCGCCAGAATTGGGCACCCAAGATAAGACCGCGTGGGTAGATTTCAAGGGCAGAAGGCCTGGAGTCAGACGTGATAAAGCTTTTCTCCCAGCTGGGTCTGCCAGTCCAAGGACAACCTGTCCTTGTGAGAAGGGCCCTGGTGGCGGAGGATGCACATTGCACAGCGAGTCATACTTTGTCCTGAGCCGCCAGCATGCCCTCCCTGGATGGCGCTCACAGGAGCATCTGCACACACTGCTGGCTTTCCAAGGCTTGAAAGGCTGCTGTCAATCCCGGTTGCCCTGGCTTCTCCAGCAGTCTCTTCATGAACCACATGGCCAGCTTGCTGTGAACGATGGGGACTTACTTCATTTTTCCAGCAGGCCACCTTTCTTTAATCTTTCATGGGTAGAACACATTGCACAGTCATTACCCACAGGTGTCCAGTAGAACAGGTATTTGGAGACCTTAGGACAGGCAAGGAAGGAATCAAGTTAGCAAACTCCCAAAGTGACTGCCAGCACCGTGGGTCGGGGAACTCGGGGTCTGTTCCTTGTGCATTGTTCGGCCCCATTCTCAGCCTGCACTGCCTATTGGAAGACAGAGTTAACTTTACGGTAAATGGTGAATTTGACTCGGGATTAATTTTTCAAATGGGCTTGGATAGAGCTGGCTAAGCGTCTCCCGGGAGCAGCAGGGCTGGACTTTGAGGGCTTCTGAGCCCCTGGTGCAGACTGTGGTGATGCTCCACACTGTAGGTAGAGCTGCTGTGGGTTTCCACCAGTGCACTGCCAGCCATATATATATATATATGATTTATTTATTTTATATACATGAGTAAACTGTTGCTGTCTTCAGACACACCAGAAGAGGGCATCAGACCCCATTACAGATGGTTGGGAGCCACCATGTGGTTGCTGGGATTTGAACTCAGGACCCCTAGAAGAGCAGTCAGTGCTCTTAACCGCCAAGCCGTCTCTCCAGCTCATACTTTATAAGTAATCCTTATTTAAGAAGCAGTCTGATACCGGTGTGGTGACCCATGCCTTTAACCCCAGCACTCAGGCAGAGTCAGGAGGATATCTATGAATTTGAAGCCAGCCAGGTCTCTCCATAGTGAGCTCCAGGACAGCCAAGGACTACACAGGGAGACCCCGCTACATAAAACGAAAGAAAGAAAGAAAGAAAGAAAGAAAGAAAGAAAGAAAGAAAGAAAGAAAGAAAGAAAGAAAGAAAGAGGGATGGAGGGAGGGAGGAAGGAAGGAAGGAAGGAAGGAAGGAAGGAAGGAAGGAAGGGAAAGGAAAGGGAAAGGAAAGAAAAAAGAAAAAGAGGAGGTCAGGCTTGCAACTACTGGGGAGGCTGAAGGCAATAGAATCCAAAGTTCAAGGGGTACCTGGGCTGTGGTGAGATCAAGACCAGTCCTGGGCTAAGGTGAAATCAGGGCCAGCCTGGGCTAAGGTGAGCTCAAGGCCAGCCTGGGCTACTTAGTGAGATCTTATTCCAAAACAAAAGAGTTGGTCCAGTGTTGGTCCAGCAATCGTCAGACCTGTGAGAATTAGTGTTCGACACACAGTAGTACAAAAACAAAAAAAGTAAAAGGAACCATGTCCAGGAATGGAATTTCCCCTTGGGGGAATTCAGCCGCTAGGCCTACTTTTTCCTCAAGTGATTTTGCTTAGAATCATGTATTTTCTGAGAATTTTGTGATTTTTTTTTTCTTTCTACTCTTGCATCTGGTAACTTTTCCTGTTTGGACCTTACCATCCGATGAAGGGACTAGGACTAGATACCTACAAATCGCTTTAGTTGACTCAGAACTAAAGCAACCTTTGTTGCAGAAAACGAACAGGGCTGATGTTATCTTGAGTCAAACAACTGGAGGTTTAAGGCCTACGGAACATACAGCTGAGTGTTTTCCTCCTGGTACCACAGAACTGTATTCCAAGCCTTGTGAGGGTTAACCCTGGATTTCTCGGGCTGCTTCCTAAGGCAGGGGACATTGGTGTAACCCTTTATCACAGCTGCCTGCTGGCGTAGATATGGAGAGAGTGAGCCTCCATTGTCCGGATGTGCTTCCTGCTCCCAGCTGCTCCAGCCTGTCTGCTCCAGTGCAAACCAGTTCTGTTACTCATCCCTGACACAGCATGAGTCAGAGGAGCCCAGGCGTCAGCCTGTCATGGCCAGATCTGCATTTCTTTCCTGTGGTCTTTGGCTTCTGCCACTGCTGTGGGCACGGTCCACCTTCTGTAGTTACTCTGCTTCCCAACCTGATTAGTGAAGTAATTGTGCAAATCCCTTTTCTTCTCCACATCCGTGGCTTCTCTCCCTTTATTTTTTCATGTCATATTGATAGGGAATTTAATCTTTTTGTCCCCTTACATTTGTGCTTGTACGAGCTGTGCCCATTTATGCCATGGTGTGTGTATAGAGCTCAGAAGGTGTCCTTTCCTCCCTGTGGGTCCCACGGACCCGACTCAGGTTTTTGGGCTTGGTCGTAAGTGTCTCTACAAGCTGAGACATCCTGCCAGCCCTTGATAGGGAATTTAGAGCAAACAAAAGGGGTCATTTACCGTCTCCAGCGGGGAAGTGTGCTGTGCATTTGTACACTCTCCGTAGTGTCTGATGCTACTCTTGTCTCCTATGCAACTGTTAGCAATGCAAAGCCATTATTATCTGTATTTAATAATATTTAATAATACAATAATAATACCTGTTGGCAACAGGTAAAAAAAAACTTCTCTAGGAAAAGCCAATTTGTGTTTGCAAGTTTATTTTATACCTGTTTTTTTGTTTGTTTGTTTTGTTTATCGAGACAAGGTTTCTCAGTGTGGCCCCGACTGTCCTGAGACTCAAATTATAAACCAAGCTGACCTTGAACTCAGAGCCGCCCTGCCTCTGCCTCCTGATTAAAGGCTGGATTAAAGATGTGTGCCACACCCATTCTATACCCATTTATCTGCTGTAAAGGTTGTGCTTTGTAACCTATTTCGATTGATTGCGACATCCCAATTTATCATCAACAGCAAGGTCAATAAAATCTTGACCCATTTTCTATCTGCGATATTGATTATTGTAGCATGGGGTGGGTGGGTTTACCTTTGATAATCGTTCCTTTCTTTTTCTTTTTTCTTTTTTAAGATTAGACAAAACGTTGTTTTCAGCCAGGTAGGGAGCACATGCTTTTAATCCCAGCACTCAGGAGGCAGAGGCAGATGGATTTCTGAGTTTGAGGCCAGCTTGGTCTACAGAGGGAGTTCTAGGAGAGTCAGGGCTACCCAGAGAAACCCTGTCTTGAAAAAAACCAAAAAGTCACACAGGAGTTTAGTAGCCATTTCTCTAGAGATGTAAAAGAGACAAACAAATACGTAAAAAGATGCTCATCACCATCAGGGCAATGCTAACGAAAACCACCATGGTACTTTACCTCCGTCCATGAAGATTCTGAGGAGATCGCGGAACTGAAGTGCTCATGGCTGGTGTGTTGTTGTAAAAATATAAAAATAAAATGCTGTCTCTTATCCCGCTCTAGATCCAGCACTGCGGTGCCCCATGCTATCTGCTGGATTTCTTAATTCTCAGTCAGCAAAGCCTCTCACCCACTCTGCTCCATCCCATATCACACTGCCGAAGGCCTCTCTCTGAGCCATCAGCAGTCTCTCTACCTACCTAGTTCCCAAGGCAGGGCTCCATGCCAGAAACACACATCCTAATTCCGCCTCGGCCCAGTGTCTCCAGCCACCGCATACTCTCCTACACCCAAACTGTCACATAAAAGAACACACAACACAGTAACCTTTGACCCGATTGATAAGTATAATTGCCCACCTACACATACAAAGCCCTGTACACATCCATCCGTTAAAAACATTTATAACAACCTGTAAAGGTACAGCGTGGAGTCTTAACGTCACCTGCCATCTTGTCCCTGGCTACTCTCTCTCCCCTCCTCCTCCTCCTCCTCCTCCTCCTCCTCCTCCTCCTCCTCCTCCTCTTCCTCCTCCTCCTCCTCTTCCTCCTCCTCCTCCTCCTCCTCCATTCCTGTCTTCTCCTCTTCCTTCAAACTTTCCTCCGGCCCATCCTTCCTTCTCGTCCAATGACAGGCCTCATTCTATCTTGTACCTGCCTTACCTATGACATCATTCCACACTGCTGGACGTGTGAAATACTGCGTTCAGCCTCTGTGGAACTCAATAAATCTTGACCCATGTTTAATCTGTGATATTGTCATAGCATGGAGTGGGTTTACCTTTGACAATCGTTCCTTTTTTGTATTTTTTTTTTTTTTTAAGATTAGACAAAACGTTGTTTTTAGCCACACTAGGGAGGACATGCTTTTAATCCCAGTACTCAGGAGGCAGAGGCAGATGGATTTTTGAGTTTGAGGCCAGCCTGGTCTATAAAGGAAGTTCCAGGACAGCCAGGGCTACCCAGAAAAACTCAAGTTAATCAGAACTACAAGATTTAGGACCCCTACTCCTGGATGTAAACCGCAAATACCCAAAGAAGGCACTAATGGGAAATACTTGTACGTGAGCATTCATAGCAGCCCTGTTCAGAAAAGACAAAAGGGGGGTTGGGGATTTAGCTCAGTGGTAGAGTGCTTGCCTAGGAAGCGCAAGGCCCTGAGTTTGGTCCCCAGCTCCGAAAAAAAGAAAAGAAAAGAAAAGAAAAGAAAAGAAAAGACAAACAGAAAAGACAAAAGGCAGATACAGTCTGGGAATCCATTAACAACAGTGAGTGGGTAAACAGATGGTGGCCACACATACAGTGGCATTCAGCATGCAAAAGAAAGAAGCAGAAGCAGGCTGGGGGTGGGGCAGCTCCATGGGAAGATGCTTGTTTAGTGTGCCCAGGTACCTCAGCACCAAGGAAAGAGATATCGGTCATGTAGTCAATACAGGTGCCCAGGGGCATTGTACAGGTGCCAGGGGCATTGTACAGGTGCCAGGGACATTGTACAGGTGCCCAGGGGCATTGTACAGGTGCCAGGGACATTGTACAGGTGCCAGGGACATTGTACAGGTGCACAGGGGCATTCTACAGGTGCACAGGGGCATTCTACAGGTGCACAGGGGCATTCTACAGGTGCACAGGGGGCATTCTACAGGTGCACAGGGGCATTCTACAGGTGCACAGGGGCATTCTACAGGTGCCCAGGAGAATGTCTACAGGTGCCCAGGAGAATGTCTACAGGTGCCCAGGTGCATCCTACAGGTGCCCAGGGGAATGTCTACAGGTGCCCAAGGGCATTCTACAGGTGCACAGGGGGCATTCTACAGGTGCCCAAGGGCATTATACAGGTGCACAGGGACATTCTACAGGTGCCCAGGGGAATGTCTACAGGTGCCCAGGGCCATATGTGTATGTGATATGTGTATACCTACACACAAACATTACACAATATACATATCTACAATAACAGTGATAAAAACAAAAGTTAAATTGTAACTGATGAGAATCAGAAGGTACATGTATATCATGGATAACACAATAAAGTGTCATACACCTGTATGTTACATAATGTTTAAATTGAGTTAAACATAACCATCTCCACAGGTATTTGTCAATCCTTTGTGGTGAATGCTTTCAAAATACTTTCCTCTGGTTTTTGAAATGTACAGTGTGTGTTATCTAGAGCTGAGCAGCCCACCCCGACCCCTGCAGCTTTCAGCTTCTAACTATGACTCAGTGCCCAGTGGCGTGCAGTTTGTTTGTTTTAAAAAAGAAGCGATGTTCATGTTAAATTGCAGGTAAATATACGTAACTAGATCTGAGAGAAGGCCACAGCATTTGTATGTGTCTGTTAACATTTCAAAATGAAAAGCCCCACAAAGAATGCCCTGAGCAGGATCACAGGGTTCTAACAGGAAAGGACTCGTCTGAGGAGAAAAAGTGCAGACAACACTGGCAAGTGGTCTTTGTGTGCTTGTCATCACATGTGGTGCCATCTTTAAAGACAAGCCTGTCGTATCTCATTGCGTATGGCATATTTTTCCCCTCACAAAGCTGGAGCTCTTGCTATACCCACTAGTGAACCCCTGGAGATTAACTTTGCTTTTCTAAATAGCCGGGGCTACCCCATCACAGCTAGACTGCTAGGAACCTTTGCTTCCTGCCAGCACATTCTGTTTAACCCTCACAGTCACTGGGAAAAGAATTACCCTTGCTCTGTTTCTTCAGAACTGAGTTCCGAAGTGCAGAGAAGAGGTTTAAATCTTGAGTGTCAGCTCCCTGAGCCCAGGCTCCAATCACACAGAATTCTGCACTTTGGAATGGTGTGTGTGCACGGGGGTAGGTGGTGGGTTGACTTTTTTTAATTTATTTTTCATTTTCTATACTAACTTTATAGAACTCTTGACTGAAAGTGTGTCTTGGGGACAAGCTGCATCATAAGTAGCAGCTTTCTCCGTGCCAGATAACAAAATCATCCCCAAGAGCAGCTACAGATCCGAATCTGTCAAGCTGAAGTAGAGTGGCTAAAATCTCTGAATTTGTCACTGTAGCATTACTAGTTGACCACTTTGTGCTGTGGGAGACTAGCCATGCTTGTTTCTGTGGGATGCTGTGGGGACTGAGGCAAGAGAGACCATCCTGTCCTCTGGCCAGTCTTTTTCCTCTTTCTCTCCCTTGTCGTCGTCGTCGTCTTCTTCTTCTTCTTCTTCTTCTTCTTCTTCTTCTTCTTCTTCTTCTTCTTCTTCTTCTTCTTCTTCTTCTCTCTCTCTCTCTCTCTCTCTCTCTCTCTCTCTCTCTCTCTCTCTCTCTCTCTCCCCCTCTCCCTCTGTGTCTTTGTGTCTCTGTGTATTAGGAGATTGCAGGTGTGGTCCAGGCCCAGCTTCTGTCTTCTCTTCACACCATCTTATCATCTCTCTGGAAATCGAGCTCTCAAGTATGGAATTGCCATAGAGCCAGCTAACAAGCAAGGCTCACCTAAGCAGGTCAGAGGGGTGGGAAGGAATCTGGTTGGGGTTTGGTGAGATGTGAGTGTTGAGGGAGAGATCTGCTGGCTATGGGCACTCCGGTTTTGTGAAGGACAGAGACAGAGAGCAGCCGGATGCACACAGAGGTGACAGCTGTGCCAGCTGTTGGTGAGGAGGGGACATACACTCCCTGCTTGGGATCTGACATGGACAAGAAATGCAGTTTAAAACTTCAAGCTCCGTCCTTTCTTCCTTTGCTCAGCAGAACGTCAGGGTGCACCCTGGCTGACCCTGGCATTCGAGGCCACATGGTTTCCTATTTAGATGTGCTTAGTGAGGAGACATGTTCATCGAGAAGAAGCCTGAGTGCTTGGTGTCTGGGGGACTTTGGGAAGTCCTCCTAAGCTACTGATCCATGTTTTGGAGACTGTCATTTGCATCTGCAGAGGGAGGACACTGGGCATGTGTTTGTGGATGACAAACACTTGTTAACGAGTTTTCTGTGGTAATCTGGATGACGAGCCTGATTCAAGGAGAAGGAGGACAGCTTTCCAAATCTGCTGTTCAGGTGGAGCGGTCAGAGCAGGGGAGAAGCATGCGAGGAGCTCAGGGAAGGCCTGTGGTAGCTTTCTTGGGCCTTGAAGTTGTCCAAACCACTAAGTGAAGAAACAAACTTCCTTTGGTACATCTGACCAAATCATTATCGGCAAACTTCTGGCTGGATTGCTTCAGCCTAACAGCAATCTTCCTGACTGGGAGAGAGTGGGGATGGGGTGGGGTCGGGTGGGGGTGGAGTGAAGAGACAGCCTCTTCACTAGAATAAAACTAGAATATGGCTGTCACCCCTGGGTCAGGCCACTGTCTCTCTTGGTCCATCCATTTACCTCACATTCCTTCATAATGCCCGTCATATTTATATAAAGTTGAAATGTAGACAGGGACATTTTCTGACAGATGAATGGTAGGCATAACTATGTATAACTTAAATTCTGTGGATTAGATTGCATGTAAAGTAGTACCTCGAAACCATGACCTTGACTCCCAGTGAAGGACAAATACCCTAGCATGAAGCGTGGCCATGAGATCACTTCTGACGCTTTTGAGGTAGAAGCCGATGACTGAAGCTGGCCGGACTAAGACACCAGACCGCAGCGACCTTCGCCAGGGTTCACGTGCCAGCTTTCCTCTAGGTGGGGAAGTAAATTTAGGGCATTGATTACATTAATAATCAGATGAAGGATCATCTTGCCAGAAATTAAAGAAAAAACATCGCCTGCCTGTAGAGGCTTCCATGAGCCTGTTCACGTGGTGGATATTAGATACCCTAAGGTCCATTCCTAACCTTCATCCCAGGGATGTCGTGACCAAGGACTAAAGAGATACAAGTTTGCTTGAGATGGAGACAGGAGAGGTGAAAGGGAACGGTCTCCAGCTCTCTCTGTCTTAGCCGTGCTTTCAATGCGAATGGAGTTTAATTTATATATATATATATATATATATATATATATATATATATATATATATATATATATCAAAGAAAACACACTCAATCAGTATGAATACAAGCTGCGCGCCTAGATTGGGCAGATCTACCTCTGCACTACAGACACACCAGAAGAGGGAGCCAGATCCCATTGCAGATGGTTGTGAGCCACCATGTGGTTGCTGGGAATTGAACTCATAACTTCTGGAAGAGTAGCTCAGTGCTCTTAACCTCTGAGCCACCTCTCCAGCCCTGATTTTGGCTCCTTACCATATGGTAGAGATAGCAGCAATGCAATCAGTTTTCCTCGTGGGCAAAGCGTACCCAGGACCTTGGAGCACTGAGACTCTGGTGGACTCTGTGAGTGGAGAGTCTTCCACGGGATCGTGTGTTTGAAGGTTTAGTCTCTAGCTGGTAGTGCTGTGCGGGGAAATTGTGAACCTTTAGGAGGTGGGTCCTACTTGGGAGATGGGGGGCTTAAGGTTTTTTTTTTTTTCTTTTTTTTTTCTTTTTTTCGGAGCTGGGGACTGAACCCAGGGCCTTGTGCTTGCTAGGCAAGCGCTCTACCACTGAGCTAAATCCCCAACCCCGGGGCTTAAGGTTTTATCGCCGTCCTCACATTGGTCTGGTCTTCGACCGTGATCTGGAGAATGATGAACAAGTAACAATCCTTTCGGTCCTGCACTTCCGATTGCAGCTGCTCCTGTTGTGCGGTGCCGCCCCTGCTAAAATGGATTGTACCTTAAACTGCAGCCAGATAAACCCTCCCTCCCTCAGGTGTCCTTGTGTCAGGAATTTGGTCAACAAACAGTAATAAGGAAATAAAGCAATATGAATAGCTTGGTGGGAGGGGCCGCAGCAAGTCAGGGTAGCTGCAGTGAGCCAAGCCCTAGGTAGAACCAGGTCGTTGTATTAGGTTTGGATAGGGCAGATGATTCAAAAGGGGCACTGACATGTATTTCTATGGACTAAGGAGTTTACCCAAGCCACAGACAGACAGACAGACTGATAGCAGCATGGCTCCAAGGAAAGTTCAGATCACAGCACCAGGGATAGACAGCATCATAGTGGGAGAGGAGGGGGTTGTAAAAGAGAATCAGAGGCTGTGTGGCAAGGAAGGGGGTCTCTTTTATACATTTTGTGGGAGGGGGTTCACAGCAAAAGTGTGTGGCCAGTCTCTCTGACTCTCAGGCGGGAGTCAGGGAAAAGGGTGGGGAGCATGGCACACCCAGGTGAGGTGTCAGGGCCCCAGCAAGCCTGCCAGCTCTGACAGCAGGACCCTGTCAGTGTCTAAGCAGAGGCTGGATCCTCACCTCACATTCTTGTTTGTTCCTTGTCTCACCTCTGTGTCTAAGTCTGCTGTTATTCAGCCTTCCCTCAGGCCCTTCAGGATCCAGTGGGAAAAACATCTCTTTTTTTTTTTTTTTTTTTGGGGGGTTCTTTTTTTCGGAGCTGGGGACCGAACCCAGGGCCTTGCGCTTCCCGGGAAAACATCTCTTAAGCAGTGTTAACAGGGGCTGGGGGCGTGGGCCAGAGGGTGGGGGCTAGAGGGATGGCTCAGTGGTTAAGAGCACTGACTGCCCTTCCAGAGGTCCTGAGTTCAATTTCCAGCAACCACATGGTGGCTCACAACCATCTGTAATGGGATCTGATGCCCGCTTCTGGTGTGTCTGGAATTATCTACAGTGTACTCACATTAAACAAACAAACAAACAAACAATCTTTTAAAAATAACTGTTAACAGAATGAAGCTCTGAGATGAGGCAGGAGCCATCATTTCCCAGTTCCACACTAGCAGTCCTGCCTGTGCCGCTTTGCTGGGTTGAAGAACATTCCCGTTTCCTCTCAAGTGTGGCATGGTCCTCAAGGCTGACCTGAGGGGGAAGGAGAAGCCTGGTGGCTTGGTGTTGGGTGCCCTGTTGAGTCCCAGTGAATAGGGACCACGCATTGGGAACCACGGGAGTAGCTTTGCAGCTGCCTACCACACCGGTGCTCACCGTTGCTAACTCTGCAACTCGGGAAGAGTCAAAGGAATTCTGAGAAACAGTAATAAGAGCAATGGCACCATCAAACTATGTAACAGCAGAGGCCTACGGTCTAGAGCTTGGTGTCTCGGTAGAGCAGGCATTCTGTATCGTCAGGGGTTTGCTTGGAGAGATGGGAGCTGGAGGGGTTTTTGCTATTTGCTGGGTGACTTCTTGCTCAGTCAAAAGCTTGTGAAGAAAGGAAAGTTCACAAAGGAACGGTTGGTTCCTGGGGCAGACAGCCCCAAAGGGAAATCTGTGTTACTTTATTTTAACACCAAACACTTTGAAAGACTCACCAGGTTAACTGAAATTTCTGTCGAGCTGTGCAGAGTTTGCACATGGTGACAACTGCTCTCTGGAAATGACCGGAAGCCGGTGCTATTCTAAGAAAAACAGGAAGCAGAGGAATTAACTTCCTCTTCATCCTCATTCAAAACTTGCCTTAATGCTTCCCTTCATTGTCGGAGGAGTCAGGGCAAGGCAAGGTATATATATATATAATGTTTTATATATAAACACACACATATTATTGAGGTTTAAGAAAATCTAAATAGCAATGCTTTGAGTCGTCCTGGAAAGTATTTCAAGGGTGTAGATAAATGGTTAATGCCTGTCTTGCATGCATGGGGTCCTGGCTTCAATCTCAAGCACCACAAGTGCATATAAACACACGCGCATGCGCATATACACGTGTACCTGTATATGTACACGCATGCACATAAATGTACACGACGCCTAAAGAGAGGATAGCTGATACCTTTTCATATACAATGTTTTGCCTGTGTCTGGGATTTTTTTAGTGCGGTCAGTGAGTATGTCCTTCTCTCATTGCCAATCTAACTGTCTTATCACTGCTCCTACATGATATTGGCAATGTGAACCTGGAGTCCGAATTGACTGGGCTTTTGTTTCACCAAGATCCTGGGGAATTTGGCTCGTTCTAAAGACTTGGAAGTTGGGTTCTGTTTGATGGAAGCCGTGTCTGACGTTAGAGTCAGTTTTGCCAGTGGACAAATCCAGGACAGAGTGCTGTGGTCCTGTGGCGGGCTGTGGGATAATGATAATTTGCAGCTTAGATTCAAGTGACCAGCCCTGTGGGAAGCCAGCCGCTGGCACTCCAGCTGATCGGCGCCCCCACCCTTGCCTTGGTGGCTCTGTCACATCTATGTCTGGTGTTAAGTGACCTTACTGCAGGAACCAGGATTTAATGTTTGCATCCCTCGCCCCTGTGGGCTTCTGGCTGCATAGACAGCAGATGGATGAGCGATCTGTGCCCTCAGAGAGCACTGAGACAGCACTGGCTGAAAAGGTGCCATGTTTGAGTCCGGCTTTGCTTTTCTAGTGAGAGAATTACGGGGAGTCCATGCAGAGTCTCCGAGTGGTTTCCTCACGCAGGGATTGAGAACACAACCGTCTGTTCTCCCCCTCACCAGGGACTGCTGGGGGCTGCAGGGAGATGCAGTATGCTGGCTGGGTCCTGTATCCCGGAGGGATTCAGATTTTCTACAAGAATGTAAAGTGCAACCAAATACTTAACTCAGCGAATGGTAACGGAGTAATCGATGTGAAATTCCTTGCTGTACGGTTCTGAGACCAGAGGTACCCCCGAGGGGATGTGGTGTCCTGAGTCGGTTCTGTCATGTACAGATGGCGTGACTGGAAGTTTCACCTCCCCGTGAGAGTGTGAACCACACAGCCTTTCTGATTTTTGACTTTACAGGAGGTATCCAGTATCTTACTGTAAAGTAGCTTGTGACAGAAGGCTTTGCACACCGTAGGCTGATATACACTCGGTGTTCTGAGTGTATTTAAGGTAGTGTAGAGTGAGCTACACTGTTCATTGAGCTATGCTGATACAGTTGATTATAATTATAGGTGATGTATTGATTATTAATATATCCATGAGTTTTCACGTCAGATGTTTTGGGGCAGTGATAGTTTTATCAAGACACGGCCTCCGTGTAAATGAAGCGCATGTGTGTTGTGGGTAAATTGTCTTCTGTCTTCTCATTTTGACAGGAGTGAGATCAAGGTCTAAAACATTGCCGCTTACGCTACAGTTTATTTGATTCATGATTAAATTTATTCAAGTCACATATCATTTATAAGCTAGACTGCCATGGACCTGTGCCTGTTTTGAAACGAATTTTAACTACATTCCTGACTTTCGGTACTCTGCTTAGGAGGCAAATTGATTCAAATGCTTTCTCGCCAGGTCCTGGTTAGCTCTCTAATTCCTACCACAAGTATTTCTAAAACGTCTGAGGTACAGTGTTTCTTGCACTTGGAGTTGTGTCATAGGCGGACCCCCAGTGTGTAGTTGGGGGGTCAGTCATGTGTCTGCTCTGCACTGGACCAAAATCTCCCCCAGGGTAGATTCTTCCTAACTCTCCCCCTGGATTGTGGAGTCAGATTCGGTTCTCTTTTGTTGTTTCTCTGGCAGTAGGGACTGGGCCTCCATTCATCACCGTCAAAACAGTGGCACCTTCTTCCTGACGGCTGAGTAACTGGAGCTGGCAAAGTGAAACCAGGGTGATCTGTGCACTTGTGAGGTCCCGGCAACTAAACTTTCTTTTCTCTCTGTAAAGAAATCCATGCTTGGCTGGGAGATGAATTTAACCAGATAGGAGCCTTAGAGAAGACTGGACTCAGAACACGTGCTTCTGACTTTCCCAACCGGCTAGCTGTGTGACCCTAAGGAAGCCGTACCAGCTTCTGCTTTTATAAAATCAGGGGATTAGACAAGATGGGCTGCGGTAGTCTCAAAATACAGAGTGGAAGAACTATTCATAGGCAAGTTTCCATGAGCAGCCGGGGCCTCTGCTTGCTGTCTTTTTGTTTGTTTTCTGAGACAGGGTTTCTCTGTGTAGCCCTGGTTGTCCTGGGACTTGCTTTGTAGACCAGGCTAGACTAACTCAGAGAACCTCCTGCCTCTGTCTGACTGCTGGGATTCTCTGTTTTGTTTTTTTTTTTTTTTTTTTTGGTTCTTTTTTTCGGAGCTGGGGACCGAACCCCGAGCCTTGCGCTTCCTAGGTAAGCGCTCTACCACTGAGCTAAATCCCCAGCCCCTTTTTGTTTTTTTTTGTATTTTTTTTTGTCTTTGTTTTTTTAATGAGTTAAAAAAAACAACCCAGTTGGCTTTCTTTGTTCTTTCTTGCTTTCTACTTCTGTTACCACGATTGGGCCACGTCTCACTGGTCTCATCTCCACGAATTTGGGTCACAGTCCAGTTAGTGTGGATCCATCCCAGTCAGGTTCTGGCTGGAAAAGGAAGGCCCTCTGGGCCCTCCAGCCAGCAGGTGAGCAGGTCTTCCCCTTGTGGTCAGTGGCAGAACTACAACTTCTCAAAGCTAGTTCAGGGAGTCCACATGCCTGACCGGTCAGATTTCTTTGCCCTGTTCTTTATCAAATATCCTATTTTCTGGACAATTTAAAATCAATATATTTTGCTATATCTTTTCCCCCATGAAATGTATAAGAGGTACGTATTGATCCAAGCTGCGAAATAAGGCGAGACAAAGTGTAGATTTGACAGGCATCCAGCTATATTTGTGCTGGCTTGCCACTCTGGCTCACTAGAAAAGCTGTCTTTTTCCTGAGCCATCTGTAGAAGGCAAAGAGTGGAGTTAATAATTGTAACTTTCACCGGGAAGGGTATTTCAAGGGCGGGTCTTCAGGCAGACTGGGCTGATTTAGCGGGAATGGAGGTAGAGCGGAGATCCTCCCCGTCCCCCAGTGAGTGTTCCCCAGGTGAGCATGACAGTTGACAGGAAGTGACATCTGTCATCACTGGTATGTGGCAGGGGAGGAGACACCACAACGCCCTGAGAGACCTTCCATCCCCCCTGCCCCCTCCCAGGCTAGAGAGTCCAAGGAGGGCCTCAGGCCAGAAAAACTGTGGGCATCTCTTTTATTTTGTTTCTAATTTTTTGTTTGTTTGTTTGGGCTTTTTTTTTTTTTAAACGGTTTCTTTGTGTAACAGTCCTGACTGTCCAGGAACCCACTTTTTATACCAGGTCTTGAACTCACAGAGACCCGCCTGCATCTGCATCCTCCCCTCCCCCTCTTTGCCCAGTGCTGGAATTAAAGGCCTGCATCATCATGCCCAGAAAACAACTATGCCCATTTCTAATTGGCAGTTTTAGGGTACAGAGTTGGATGAGCCCAAGTGTTACCTAAAAACATGTGAGGGAGGAGAGAGTGAAACAGAGAGGCGGGGTTGGGGGTTGGGGGTGGGTGGAGACAGAGACAGAATATTAATTGATTAAAAAAAATTAAAGACTCTATTTACTGACACTGCTGCCTTTGGCCTGCACTTCCATGGCCTCTGGCCTGGGTCCCTCACCACCCTCCCAGTGACAGCTCATTTGTCCCTCCTCAGCTGCTTTAAGCCCTCCTACAGATGAACATCTTCATCCACGCACCCCCGAGAAATGGAAACTACCCAGCTGCGATGCCCTGCCCTGCCCTGCCCTGCAATGCCCTGCTCTGCCCTGCCCAGGAAGGCACCGGAAACGCCCCATGCTGCAAGACTTTCTCCAGGAAGCAACTGTGTCCTAAAGCTGCAGCAGGGGCGGCGCGGGAGCCTCACCCTGTCTATGCCCCACTCTTCTACTTCACATGATGGTCCGTGGTTTAAGGATTCTTCGGCGTCTTCCATCCATTTCTTCATTCTTCGCTCAAGCAATAAGCCTCTCGCAAACCCTGCCTTGTGGGCTGGACTCCGCTGTAACAGTTACCAGCTATCTCCCTGGTTTGCAAACCCCATTGGAGGGAGGTAGTAGGGCTACCCTTCCTAGCCTGCAGGGTTCCCAGACACAGCAGAAAGGGTCTGAGCAGTCAGAGGTGCCCACTCATGTCCAACCCCAGCACCCAGAGCTCTGACGCAGACTCTCCACCTGGCTCTCCCCCCTCACATGTTTTTAGGTCACACCCAGGATCACCCTATTCTGTACCCGAAAACTACTGCTTGGAGACAGCTGCCCTTAGTTCTCTTGGCCCGAGAACTATTCACTTCCTTGTACTTGGTTCTTTGGACTCTCCAGCCTGGCTCTCAGGGCGTTGTGTCTCCCCTGCCATGCTTCAGCCGGGGCAGATGCTGCATCCTCTCTGTCGTTAGGCTCACCTGGGGAGCGCACATTCGGGGGCGGGGAGCTCCACTCAGACTCCATTCCACAGATCAGCTGAGCGGAGCCTGCCTGAAGGCCAACCCTTGAAATACCCTTCATAGTGAAATCGCTAAGCTGTCTTGCGATTATTAACTCCGGCCCTTGCCTTCTGCAGATGGCCCAGGTGAAACACCAGCTTTTTCTGGTGAGCTAGAGCCGTTCATCTGTCAGAGGACAACTTGGGGGAGTTCTCTTCTACCATGTGTGACCTGGGGATTGAACTCAGCTCACCCGTCAGCCTTCATGCTTGTTTTTTAAGCCACCAGGCCCTTGGTTAGAATCTCTAAAATAAATTGTATGCGTATTTTGTCTAAATGTATTTTCTGTGCACCACAAGTCCGTGACTGCCTGTAGAGACCAGAGGAGGGTGTTGAATTCCCTGGAACTGAAAACACAGATGTTTGTGTGGCTGTTGTGTTGGTGCTTGGACTTGAACCTGGGTCTTCTGCAAGAGCAGCAAGTGTTCTTAATTATTGAGCCATTGCACCAGTCTCAAACTTTGGGCTTTTAAAAAAAATCACACCTTGGGGCTGGAGTAATGGTTCAGCAGTTAGGAGCACTGACTGCGTTCAATTCCTAGCAACCACATGGTGGCTCACAACCATCTGTAATGGGATCTGATGCCCTCTTCTGGTGTGTGTGAAGACAGTGACAGTGTACTTATATACATGAAACAAATAAGTCTTTTTTAAAAGAAATCACACCTCTAGGGGTTGGGAGTGTAACTCGGTTGGTAGGAGAGTGGGTGAAGTGTATGACGCCCTCTCTGGGTTTGATCCCTAGTGAGGAATAAGCCAGGCATGGTGGTTCATCACCCTGCAATCCTGGCACTTGAGACGTGAAGGCGGGATGGTCAGTTCAAGATTATTCTAATCTATAGGGAGCTTGAGACTAGAGGCACTCTCATAATGAATGAATGAATGAATGAATGAATGAATGAATGAAGTCACATATGAGAACCATACTGATCCCTGAAGTATCTGGGTCACTCAGCCTTTTGTTTATTTTGTCTCAGAGTTTCAAAGCTTCAGTCCATCACTGGCTGAAAGCTCTGGAGTTATTGGCTTGAGAACATGTTGCTCTTTAATTGGGAGACCCTGGTATCTCAGTACGTGGGTTCCCCACTCACCCAGGCAGAGGGGGCTCCTGCTATTTCTGCCTAAGCTGACGTCGTTCCTTTCTTCCTAGATGTGCCTTATGCTGTTTCAGGCATGGGCTGACTGCTGGGTTTTGGGCTCTTTCTCAGGCACAATCTGTCTCTCCAGACACTGTTGGTATTATCTGTCTGGGATTTCTCTCTTTGACCTTGTGGATTTGTGCCTGTTGTTCCCAAAACCACTCTGTAAGGGTTTAGAAAGGAAGTAGTAGAGACACACGTCTGTGTCTGATTTCCATCCATTGTGTAAGGAATCCCTCTCTTGACCAACTCTAAAGAGGAGACCTTTGTAGAATTCAGCAAAACCTGAGCTTAATGTCCAGATATTAAATTCTACCAGACACTGGGGGCGGGGGTTAATAGGAATTTAGAGGTCTTCCAGTGTGTTCCCTAGATGCAGATGAATTAACCTGACAGTGTGACTTTGAAAAACATCAGCTCTCTCTCTAACAGACAACACGGCAGGATGTGACACGTCTTCTCTAGGCCTTCAGTTCCCTTATTATGAGCATGCTAATTGCTGTATGCCTCTGAGATGTGCTTCCAAACTTGCTTTTATCATATTTATTTCCCTTCTATGAAAGGAGTGCATGTACGTCATAGAACATTCTGGTAGGGAATAAAAGACTTCTTCTCCTGCTCCTGCAGTTCTGCTATCACACTCTTTTGTTGCATATTCGTAGAAGGTCAGAGGTGGTGGGTTTTCATGGCTATTCCTTCAATTCTCTTCTAGGACACGGGAGTTGGGAAATCAAGCATTGTGTGTCGGTTTGTCCAGGACCACTTTGACCACAACATCAGCCCCACCATTGGGTAAGTGCAGCATGGTTCTTTTGTTTGTTTGTTTGTTTTTTGACATCCCTTCTTTCAAGGACAGAGACTTCCAACCTCACTAATGAGAACTGATCCTAACTCCAGAAATTTAGGGCTGTTATTCTTGTGGGTTTTGTTTCTTGCCAACCTTCTTCCTCTTGAAGGCAAGGCCATTTCTTGACTATCAAGACCGTGGATCTGAAAAGCCGGTTTACTGTATTTCTAGGTGGGAGAGAGATGGTATGCATTGTCAGTTCCCGACGGGTGACCAGATTGCCTGGTTTTTTTTTTTTTTTTTTTTTTTGGTTCTTTTTTTTGGAGCTGGGGACCGAACCCAGGGCCTTGCGCTTCCTAGGTAAGCGCTCTACCACTGAGCTAAATCCCCAGCCCGTGCCTGGTTTTTAATTCCCAGAAAAGTTGTCCACTGCACACTGAGGAAGTCTGAAATTCATGTGGAATGAATAATGTTTCCCTTTCTGAAATGATCTAATGCTGAGCGTTCATAGCTTAAGTTTGCTGTGACAACACAGTTTCTGATGGTTGCAATGCCTTATGGGAGCTGCAATGCCTTATGGGAGCTGCTCCACTTCCTGCCTGCTTTGCTCCTCACTGTCTTCTGGTGTCAGGATGACTCGGCTCTCTTATGGGCTTGAGAATGCCTAAGGCTTTTCCTGATATAGTTAACAGAATCACAGTTGTACAAGTACATCGCTTCTCATCAGAAGCATTAACCCACATCACTTCAGTGACTCACAGATTATGAAGCAGGGGTCATCCGAAGGCAGCTATGCAATGGCTATGCCCAGGCACTCAAATACTCTCCTTTGGAACTTTGAGGTGTTTCCAAGCTCCAGTTTCAGAAGAAAACAAAAAAACAAAAAAACAAAACAAAAAAAACTATCAGGAATACTTACAAAGTGAAACATAGACTTATTGGAGAATGATAAAACTGGAAATCTTAATTCTTTAAAAGCTTGATTGTCTATCCCAAAACTTGTTAACCCAATGAACCAGAAACCTGGCCCCATGGTTTGTTTTGCTCAGCCTTTATGGTGCTTTCAAAATTTTTAAGGCAATATATCAGTTACTTTCCTTACTGCAGTCATCAAATACAAGACAACTTTTAAAAAAGGGAAGAGAGAGGGGTTGGGGATTTAGCTCAGCGGTAGAGCACTTGCCTAGCAAGTGCAAGGCCCTGGGTTCGGTCCCCAGCTCCGAAAAAAAGAAAAAGAAAAAAAAAAAAGAAAAAGAAAAAAAAAAAGAAAAAAAAAGAAAAAGAAAAAAAAAGAAAAAGAAAAAAAAAGAAAAAGAAAAAGAAAAAAAAAAAGAAAAAAAAAAAAGAAAAAGGGACGAGAGGGCTGGAGAGATGGCTCAGCGGTTAAGGGCACTGACTGCTCTTCCAGAGGTCCTGAGTTCAATTCCCAGCAACCACAAGGTGGCTCACAACCATCTGTAATGAGATCTGGCGCCCTCTTCTGGTGTGTCTGAAGACAGCTACAGTGTACTCACATATAATAAATAAATAAATCTTTAAAAAAAAAAAAAGGAAGAGTTTATTTTGGCTCACAGTTGCAGAGGAATCAATCCATGGCTGCTTGGCTGTATATGTTCAGACAGAACACCGTGGCAGCAGGAGCATATAGTAGAGGTGAGCTGTTGCTCCCCTTGTAGGGATCAAGAAACAGGAAAAGGAGAGGACAGGAAGATGCTAGGACAAGACAGAGCATCTAAGGACATGCCCTTTGTGAGTCACTTCTTCTACCCAGACCCTCTTCTTACTTTTCAATAACGTCATCATATGATAAACGCTTCGTAAGATTAATCTATTCATCACGTCAGAGCCCTCATGATCTAATAGTTTCTGGAAGTGCCCTGGTAGACACCCCTGAAGGTGCGTTCCAGTGCTCCCTTAGGTCTCTGTCTACCACAGCCAGTTTTGGAGAATCGAGAGATCCATGGATATGGAGCAGAGGAGGCGTGGCCACCCACCTAGCCAGCCAGACAAGTATGTGCTATGGGGTAACCAAGTCTCAAGCTCAGGGAATCTGATGACTTACTATGACTGTTATTTATAGGCTGTTTGGGAAGCCCTAGGGATGCAGCGCTCATGCCCGAACAGAGAAGGCACACCTCATCTGCCTTGCTGGATTGTCTTACCTGCCTGATCCTGTGGATGTTTCAGTTCAAATCCCTGACCCGAGAGTTAATTGCGATGGTTTCCCTGGGTCAGAGCACACAGGTAGACACAGAGCTGCAGACTTGACTCAGATCAAGCCTGGCAGAGTTGGACGTGTGGCCTCAGTAGTATAAGTGCTTGTATAGCATGGATTTGCACCCCCAAAGCCAACCAGACAGACAGACAGATAACAACCAAGCTAGTCTATCCTCAAAGCCTACCCAGGTCTTCCTATCAGAATCACAGTTGTACAAGGACATCGCCTCTCATCAGAAGCATTAGTCCACGTCACCTCAGTGACTCACAGATTATGAAGCAGGGGTGATCTGAAGGCAGCTATGCAATGGCTATGCCCAGGCAGGAAAGCTGCATCCCAGAGTTCCCTGCACAGCCTGCACCCATGACCATGTATGCGGCAGTTCTGTGAGTAGGTGTTTCTTCTCAGCTAGCAGCTGCCATCTTGTGAATCTTGCTTCATTTTATTACAAAAGAGTATTTATGGGGGAGGGTGACGTTTGCACATATTCCATGGTGCACATGTGGAAAGTCAGAGGACAACTTGAAGGAGTTGATTCTCTCCTTTCTTCCTGTGGGCCCTGAGGGTCAAACTCAGGGTTTCAGGCTTGGTGGCACACACTGTGTTATTAGTCTATTCAGCATTCCATGGTGGATGCTACGCCCTTGTATAACTGTTTCTATAGCCTTAATTATCCTCTTTTCTATTTCTTCTCTCCCTCCCTCCCTCCCTTCCTCTCTCCTTCCTTCCTTCCTTCTATTTGTGGAGTGACTGCTAAGGTTGAATCCAAGGTCTCAAATGTAATTGCTAATCACCTGCTCTACCACTGAGCTATACCTCCCTGTCCCCTTAGTATTATATTTTTTTAATTTTAACTTTCATTTATTTACTTTTTGTCTGAGTCAGTTGTACTATATAACCCAGGGCAGCTTTGAACAACCGCTGTGGCCAATCCTCCTGTCTTAACCTCTTGAATGCTAATATAACAGGCATGTGCCACCATGTGCACCATTAATTCTTAAAAAGCAAATAGGCGGGGTTGGGAATTTAGCTCAGTGGTAGAGCGCTTGCCTAGGAAGCGCAAGGCCCTGGGTTCAATCCCCAGCTCCGAAAAAAAGAATCAAAAAAAAAATCAAATAGGCTACACTTTGATACATATGCCAAACGCAGGTTATCTAACTGTCCATGTGTGGTCTGTGAGAAGGCCTTCCTGTCCCCATTCTCATTACACTCTGCTGATTAGACAGTTCGCTCAGTTTCAAACATCACTCCTGGAGGCAGGAGGGAGGTTTATGCAACTCAGAAAGGAAGGGAAACCCAGAAGTCTCAGGAAGAAAATGAAACTCAGATGACCCAGGATGCTCCTGAAATTTACAAAATTCACAGTGCATTTATATATATTTATAGTAGCTGTCTCCAGACACACCAGAAGAGGGCATCGGATCCCATTACAGATGGTTGTGATCCACCATGTGGTTGCTGGGAATTGAACTCAGGACCTCTGGAAGAGCAGTCAGTGCTCTTAATTACTGAGCCATCTCTCCGGTCTTGTTTTGTTTGTTTTTGTTGGTGGTGTTGTTCATGAATGAGATATTTTAGGCTATTAAATATTCTATGTATTTGGTTTTATGAGCACAAAGAAAATAAGTGTTTATTTAAAGAAAATAGGTAAAAAAAAGATAGCCAGTGTTTTCTGATTTACTGATGCCTTGAAGTCCTTCCACTGTGATAGAAACATGCATGTGTTTTGTTATTTATCTCTCTGCTGGACAGTTCTGTGCCAACTTGACACAGGTTAAAGTCATCTCAGAGGCAAGAACCTCAATTGAGAACATTGCTCCAGAAGATAGAACTGTAGGCAATACTCTAGGGCATTTTCTTAGTTAGCGATTGATGTGGGAGGGCCCAGGCCATTGTGCAAGCCATGGGGAGCAAGCCAGTAAGCAGCACCCCTCCATGGCCTCTGCATCAGCTCCTGCTTCCAAGTTCCTGTCCTGTTTGAGTTCTAGTCCTGACTTCCTTTGATGATGAACAGTGATGTGGAAGTGTAAGCCAGTAAACCCTCTGTCTCTGACTTGCTTTGGTCATGGTGCTCCATCATAGCAATACAACCCTGAGACCATCCCTACATTGATGCAGACAGGTTGAGATTTAGATCTATTCTCCCATTACTTGCTGCTGGAATTGAATGTTAGCCTAGGGAATGGGAATATGTTAAGACAGCTTTCTCTTTATGCTGTTTCGAAGTCAAAGTCTTAATCTTAAAGTGAAAAGACATTTTTTTCTCATCCTTGTTTTAATAATAAGGTTTTAATATCTAAGGCTAGACATTCAACATTTCCCTGATATACAGAGAATATTATTCTAGGACAATTGAATCAGTTTCTGTGTGCATTTTCTTTTATTATGTTTATTTAGTTTATGGGTATGAGTGTTTTGTTTACATGGACCTATGTGAAACACGTGTGTGCAGTGCCTGAGGAAGCCAGAAGAAGGTACTGGATCTGTTAGAACAGAAGTTAAAGATGGCTGTGAGCTGCCCTGTGAATGAACGCTGGGAACCAAACTCAGGCTTTCTGTAAGAGCACTCGGTGCTCTCAACCTCTGAGCCATCCCTCCAGTCCACACATGGTGAATTAAGCTTTTACTACCCCACCTTTGCTCTGGGAACAGGATGCACTACCAGCCACCACCCAGCTTCTCGTGAATCCACAGATAAAAGACATGCACATGGGTTGCTCATTTTCAACTTGTCTTCTGACACAATTGCTGGGCGCTACTGTAATCTCCTGCCTGGAAAAGTGTGCCCTTATCAATATTCTTATCTCTCCACCTGCTCCTCCCAAGATCTCACTTGGCTGCTTGGCTTTTCTCTCTCTGAAAGATGGTGAACTCTCTCCTTCTCCCTTGGGTCAGTCCCTTTTCCTCCAGGGACCCGGAAGTCCCGCCTTCCACCCAGCAATTGGCCCATGACTTCTTTACTGACAGACCTAGAACCAATTGGAGAACAGGACAGCATCAGACACCCCGCCCCTATATTCTCTTTGTTTTGAAACCTCAGCTAAATTATATAAAATACAGACTTTTCATTTGCAGTAGTCTAACTCTCATTACTGCTTGTTTAGGGACAAGAGTGCTTGGGGCCCGCTTGAAATATAATAACAGGAATTGAAACTCCTCCGTCTCTGTGGAGTTTTGATGATGTAGGGCGGTTGACTCTCTTTTTCAGGGCATCTTTCATGACCAAAACTGTGCCTTGTGGAAATGAACTTCACAAATTCCTCATCTGGGACACCGCTGGTCAGGAGCGGGTGAGTACATGCTACTTCTGGCTTCCTAGAGACAAAATGGAGCCAGCATCAGAATATCAGAATTTAAAGTATATATTTATGTATTTAATATATTTATTATATCATATTATATATGAAACATTTATTTCACCATTTGAAAGGAGATATATGCCAAGACATAAGAAGCAAATAGGTTATTTTAGACAAAACTTTGCTCTTCACTTAAATTTGAATAAGCATGGCCTTTCGAGAAGTTGTTATTGTAACCAGAATTGCTTTACATAAAAATACTGCTTCTGCATTTTCGTTGACTGTGTAGTTTTTCTGTAGTGGCCTCCATCTGTTTGTTGATGAGGGGTGAGGACTACACTTACCTGAGGGTATGAAAACAAATATCAAAACCGTAGCTAGGAATTTCTTCAATGACAGGTTCCTAAGTGGGAGGTAACCAGGAGATGAGGAGATAAAGAAGATAGGAAAGTTTGGGATAAGGAAATCGTGAATAAACTTGCAGCTCTTACAAGCAAGGTTATTAGGAAGTCTAGTATCTTATATACAACTTTCTGGAGTAAAAAAAACAAAAACAAAAACAAAAAACAAACCAACAAAAAAACCCCCAAAAAACAAAAAAACGAACAACAACAACAACAACAAAATGGGCAAAATCAGCAGAAACTATCACACAGTGGCACAAAGTCAGCAAGAAGCTTAGCGAACAGTGTTATACAGGGGAACACAGGCATCTCAAGAGCGTTGCATACGGAGCGCACACAGCAGCCATAGCCCCGTAATGTAAGAAGAATTGGGTTCTCAGGATCTGAAGCCTAAGCCCCCTCATGGCCCTCGCCCCAGCTCTGCCCAAAATGTTCCTGGTTTCAGAGAGGGAGCTGTTTTCCTTCTCCATGCACCAGGGTCTCAGGAAAGCCTTGGATCATCAAGCCCAGCCTTTGACGATAGAAGCTGTCCCCCACCATCCATGACTTCTCTAGCCCTGGGTCCTTGGCTAGGTTTCCGGGACAAGGCTTGGTTTCCCTCTTCTCGTGTGCGTCTTTGGTCCAATCAGAGAGCGATTGGCTACTGACAAGGTGTGTGTGCCACCCGTAGAGTTACCGCGCTATGCTGGCTGCTGTGGTCCCTGGGCGTCTTAGCTGAGCAGGCCTGTTGGTTGCTTCCCTTCCTTGGGAGCTCGCACGGCATCTTCTGATGTCATGAAAGCTAGTCCTCAGAGAGGAGGCTTTCAGATCAGTCCCAGCTCAGAAGCCTCTGGGCCATGTTTTTGAAATGTATTGTATTTAGGGGGACACCTTGGACCCTCTGAGGTCTCCCCAGCCTCCACATTATACCACGTTATAAAACACAACGCCAGGTCTATGCCATCGAGTTGGGATTCTTGTTCCTCATCTATGCCTATAGTTTGAAGGTTTGTTTTTTTGCATGATGACCCATGGAACGTTCCTTTTCAGTGACTCTGATTTTTTTTTTTTCACGTTCCTTGCTTATTTGGTTCAGATCTTCTACTTTTTCTTCTGCCCGCAAGGCTTTCCTTTGAGTCTCCCAGTTGAGTTACTGGGACTTTTAATTCCATCTTCGTTTCAATGCCAGTCCTCTTCTGTGTTTCTATTTCTATTGAATTCCGTTCTCAAGTCCTGAAAGAAGATGTAGAGAGAGGGAACTAGGGTAGCCGAGCCGTCCCTTTTACGCACCTGGCTCACACCTGGCCGCAAGTGATGATGCAAGCCGTTGCTAGGTTGCTGTTGCTAGGTGCCTGAATTTTCTGTGTAATTTTCCTCAGCTTTTGCGTGTGTGTGTGTGTGTGTGTGTGTGTGTGTGTGTGTGTGTGTGTGTGTGTGTGTTTCCTTGGGCATCACTTGGGCATTTATTCTCCTTAAGTTCTTCTTAATTTTATCGAGCTGTTTCTTTACGTCGTCTCTGAGTCCTTTGATGGGGATTATGATTGTTCTTTTTAACTCTGTGTTCTGGAGTTCATCTAAGTTATTCTCACCGGCAAATATTTCAGTATTTTCTTAGACATTTATAGGTTGCAGAGGGAGCAGGAGATACTGGCTTAGTCTTTCATGTTTGTAAATTTTTTTGACGAGATCTGGGCATGTGGAATTCTTCTTGTAGTCTCTCCATCTGATGTGGACAAAGAAGGTTGGAACAGAGGATGTGTGGGCTGGTTGGCTTAGAGGCTGGCTTAGATGGGATAAGAGGCTAGAGGGTTAGGCTGGAGTGGTAGATGTGCATCCTGGGTCAGACCCTGCATGTGGGGGTCGATCTGCCTGGGGTGAGGGGATGCTGGATGTGGTATGAGAGGGGCCTGGTCTAAAGATTGATTGTGATGAGGGCAGTGAGGCCAGGCCAATTTAGGGTACTAGATGTGGGACTTGGCTGTATCTGGAGGGGTCAGAAGGGTCAGGTAGACTCACTGCACTAGAACATGCGAAGAATCTGTCTGGGTGGGGAGATTGGATGTTCAGCCTGCTTTCTAATACAACCCAGAAGCTGGCCTATGGGCAGCGCCGCCCACAGTGGGCTGGGCCCTCCCAAATAGATCATTAATCAAGAAAGTGCTCCCATAGCCTGATCTGGTGGGAGAATTTTCTCAGCTGAAGTTCCCGTTTCCCAGATGACTCTGGCTTGTTTCAAGTTGACCAGAAACTAACCAGGAAAACTTATAATATACTATTCAACTCACTTAAATGATCTTGTTTGTCTCTGAAAGCCTTCAGTTCTTGTCTTTCTCTCAATGGAAGAATAATTCTTGACTCTCATTATCTGATTCTTGAGTATTTTTTTTAAAGATTTATTTATTTTTCTATATGAGTACACTGTTGCTGTTTTCAGACACCAGAGGAAAGCATCAGATGTCATTACAGATGGTTGTGAGCCACCATGTGGTTGCTGGGAATTGAACTCAGGACCTGTGGAAGAGGAATCAGTGCTCTTAACCGCTGAGCCGTCTCTCCAGCCCTCGTTATCTGATTCTTATAAATGCTTGTGTTTTCATCTTACGGAACTCCTCTCTTTAAAACCAGAATTCCAGCATTTTTAGGTTAAGGCATTTTAAAGAATGTTTTAAGAATTGGATAATTTCCTGTCCTACAAATGCTAATCTCATGGAAAGGTCTTTGTTGTCGTTCTGCTAAATTCTTATAAAGGGTCTGGGGCCCTTCTCTAAGCTGCCAGTCAGCTGACTTTCAAATCTAGGTAACACATTCACAGAGGGTGGTCTCCCTTCTGTACTTACCTGGGCTTCTTTGAAGTTGATTGGCTGTGTTTTACTTGCTTGTTTGTTTTGTCTCTCGGTTGCTGTAGAAACCGGACTGCATTTTACTGCTCCCTTGCCTTGGCCTGGAAACTTTTATCAAGGATGATCAGTCAGGTTGACAGGTCACTGGCCCCACCCGAGGGAGCAACATTGCTGCATCCGGCTGCCCACTGATCATTCTTGTGACCTCAGTGTTCACAGGCTGCCCTGTACATGGTCACCCCTCTCCCTGCCCTGTGAGCTCCCTGTGCTTGCCCTCACTGACAATCATTGAGCCACAGAGAGGTTAAGTACACTCTCACAGCCACATGGCTAACACGGCTGAAGGCTGCGATCTGATTGAACGATCTGGGACCTGGGTTTTCTTCTCATGTTGCTTTCCTAGTAGAAACTGTGCAGTTGAAAACAAAGTCACCCACCCCATGATTTCTACGGCTGGCACTGAACCATCATCACTCTTCAGTTGCCTCTCTGTACACTTTCTCAGGGATGTCATGGATCCAGAACCAGCCATTTCCACCAGGTTGTGCAGTGCCTCCTGGGAGATGCTTCCTTACCTGTTCTAGTGAGCTGGTTGCTTTCAAAGAGATTTGGTGCTGACTGCCATCCCACTGACTGTCGTAGTCTGCCCAGTTTCAATGTCAAAGGGAAATAGCATCCAGGGTGTTTCAGTTGATCCTTCAAACAATCTTAGTTTCTAACAGTCTTAATTTCTATCGATCTTAGTCTTTTTAACGTTTGACTGTTATGGTTTGTGGACACGGCTGACAATAGTCACAGATACATGTGTGTGCGCCTATGTGCATGTGTATATTATTATGATTGGCTGAGCCACCGCCAACCCTACATTGACATCTCTTAAGAGCACTGTGTGGCGGGGATACTCACCTTTATGCTTCTGGTCTGGGAAGAAGGGTTCCATTTTGGCTAGGATTTCAGGTGACTGTTTTTTAGAATAGATGAGAGTGTGAGGCCACCAGCTACGGCGACTCACGGGCACCAGTCTTGTTTCCCCTCAGTGGCCCGACTCGCTTATTCCTGGGCTGGCATCATCTGGCGTCTTTTGACGGAGTCTCAAGTCTGTCCAGCTTTTCAATTGTCTCTGCGGCTTGTTGCTGGTTTTCATTGTGGTTGCGATGATCTTACCTTCTGGAAAAGCTAAAAATACATTCCTGACTGCTGCATGTGCCTATTCTGTTTCATTAATTGTTGGAGTCCCGTTGATTTTATTATCCTTCCCATCCCACCCCACCCCATCTTTTTAGAAACCTGCCTCTGTCCTTTCAGAAATTTAAACGGGCAATGTCTTTGGGGCAACGTTGTAGCGGTATAGCAGCAGGTTTCAGTGTTGGCAGGGGTGAGCGCTCCCTGTGTTACTGATTCACTGCTCACCTGGGAGGCGAGTGTACCAGCTTCTGCCTCGCATGCACGGTATGCTTGCCTTCCAGCACCAAGTCTCTAATATCTGTGGCACAAATTCACGGACTCTGCAAGTTATTTTCCTCACTGAGCACAAGCGTCTATTGCTTCCGGGTTGAAAAGTCATGCTTTCTTCACGCAACCTGGAAGCTACAAGAGCAGCCAGTTTCCTTAACCACTGAGCCACCCTTCTAGCTCCTTGGTATATATATATATTTTTCTTAATTAACAGAACACTAAAAATGGAAAATTCCAAGAAGGAGCAAACTTAGTAACACTATAAGAAAGCGAGGTTTGTAATCTCAGTTTCTCAGGAGGCTGAGGCAAGAGGTTAAACAATTTCAAGAGTTAAGGCGTTCAAGGTCAGCCAGGCAATTTAAGATCTCTTTCTCTCTTTCTTTCTTTCTTTCTTTCTTTCTTTCTTTCTTTCTTTCTTTCTTTCTTTCTTTCTTTCTCTCTTCCTTCCTTCCTTCCTTCCTTTCTTTCTTTCTTTCTTTCTTTCCTTTTTTAAGGATGTATTTATTCTATGTATGAGTACACTGTAGCTGTCTTCAGACACACCAGAAGAGGACATCAGATCTCATTTTAGATGGCTGTGAGCCACCATGTGGTTGCTGGGAATTGAACTCAGGACCTCTGGAAGAGCAGTCAGTGCTCTTAACCACTGAGCCATCTCTCTAGCCCCAGATGTAATTTTTTTTCAAACAGGACACTTCTGGGTGGAACTTCCTAGATCATGTGTAAAGAAATTCTGCAGAGAGATGTCTGAATAAGTTGGGTGATGTTGGCCCTCCAACAAACACCAGGAAGAGAATCCCCACAGAGGCAGAACCCCTGCAGAAGATTAAAATACCACCCCTGACTTCATGTTTGCTTTTTCTGGAATCCATGTTCGACTCACAACTCCTCTCACTGGGTTATCAAATCCTCCCTCACCCCACATGGGCTTTCCTTAGTGAGAGCTGTGCGGGCGGAAGAGGCCTTCTCTTTCCTCCGTGGCCTTTGCTGGCTCCCCCATGCTGTGGCCAGCCTCGTCTAGTGAACTGTTTGCAATTTTCCTGTAAGTATAAAGTTCACGATTATTTTTAGGATTTCAAACCTTTATTTTTTGTGTGCTGGTGTATGTCTGCGTATGGGTACGTGCCCGTGAGTGCTGGTGTGGTAGGGCAAAATGGTTCCTTGTTTCTTGTTGAGGTCATTTTAGGTTTGACTAGAATTTGATCTCCTTGATGGGAAATCCTGTGGAAAATTGCCCAGCTCTACTCCAGGAACCTGAGGCCAAGGTGCCCAGCTAATTTATCGCGGTTTCTGTTAAACTGCTTGATTGTGCAAAGCCTCCCCTGCAGCTGTCAACTGGGATACCAGGATGTGGGTTTTGCCTTTAAAATCCCCCTGCTTTAAACCAGTGATTCTCAACCTCCCGAAAGGTGCAACCCTTTATACAGTTCCTCATGTTGTGGTGATTCCCTCAACCATAACCTAACTGT
Organism: Rattus norvegicus; assembly: GCF_021556685.1. Lineage (NCBI taxonomy): Eukaryota > Metazoa > Chordata > Mammalia > Rodentia > Muridae > Rattus > Rattus norvegicus. Next base: position 120,395,623 of record NC_141542.1, on the reverse strand, counting down.
CTTCATGGCTACTTCACAACTGTAATTCTGCTACTGTTATGAATCGTAATGCAAATATCTGATGTTACCAGTTGTCTTACAGGAGTCATGGCCCACTGGTTGAGAACCATTCTCTAAACGCTCAGTACTACACTTGGATCCAGAACACATGAGTGTAGTCCCTGCTGGCTGGAATAGGTGTCCAAAGAGACCAAGTGAGGGAGTCATATCCCTCGGAGATGGAATTATAGATGGTTGTGAATTGCCTAGTGTGCGTGCTGGGAATCGAACCGAGGTCCTCTCTAAGAGCAGCCAGTGCTCTTAACTACTGAGCCATCTCTCAGCAAGTTCCAGCTTCCCCAGCTTTTTCACTTTTTGAGAGTCTCACTCTGTAGCCCCCCTGGGCCAGTCCAGCTTCAAACTCATGGTGAGACTTCTGCCTCAGCTGTTTTTAAATGCTAGGACCGCAGGCACCAGCAGCCACACCATGGTTACACTTCAGTTTTGAAAATGGGTCTTCTTGGGGTTGGGGATTTAGCTCAGTGGTAGAGTGCTTGCCTAGGAAGCGCAAGGCCCTGGGTTCAGTCCCCAGCTCTGAAAAAAAGAACAAAAAAAAAAAGAAAAAAGAAAAAGAAAAAGAAAATGGGTCTTCTTGCGCTGGAGAGATGGCTCAGTGGTTAAGAGCACTGACTGCTCTTCCAGAGGTCCTGAGTTCAATTCCCAGCAACCACACGATGGCTCACAACCTCTGTAATGAGAGCCGATGCCCTTGCCTGGTGTGTCTGAAGACAGCTATGGTGTACTTATATATACTAAATAAATAAATCTTTAATTCACACACACACACACACATACACACACACACACACACACACACATACACACAAACATTGGGCTGCCCTTAGCCCTTCGAGGACACTACTTCCTGGGTTAGGGTCTGCCACAGTCATCCATGCATGGCCTCCAGGGACTTGGACCTGACCGGGGTGATGAGGGAAGGAAGAAAAGACAGACAGACAGACAGACAGACAGACAGACATATAGACAAATAAACAGCCCCACATGGGTTGACTGGGTGCTCCATAAACACAGTATGTTTGTTATTTAGAACTGAACAGGGTGGGGGCAGGGTTATTGCTAGCTGGACAAGGTTATGCCCTACAGACGGACAAGGAAGCGGATCTCGTGGTCCGCAGGTGGGCCAGCACAGGTGGGTCGAGGAGACATGCTTAGCTAGTCTTGGTAGGAGCAGTCTTCAGCCCCGTGGAGAAGCTAAGGTGGACGCTTTCTGCAGACTGTTAACATTTACACAGGGGACTGAAGAGAAGGCTTTCCCATTTCCGGCTCACTCTGGGAGAAGGCTTTGGCGTTCCTCGTGGGGTCATTGACGTGGTCACGTGAGTGGCACACATTCACTCGACGCAGGGCTTTCTCTGCCTCCTACAGGGAATAGTCTAGAAAAAGAACCCAGTGGGGTAGCCGCCCTGGGACGGGCGGAACTCGCTTTCATACCGTCTGGGTAAGCCCCGCTGCTGTCTCGGTAGTTAGAAGCCACAGTAACGGAGCATGCCTGTGTCTGCCTTTGCTTCTTTGTCCCTTGTTGGTATGTAGAATATTACTCATCTCCCTTCTTTTTCCAAAACTCAGCTTCATCAAGGTCTACCTCACATTTCATCTGTCTAGGATGTCGAATTCCGTGGGACTTGTAGTATTCAGAATTATGTAACTGTTACTGCAGTCAGTTTTTTAGTTTTGTTTTTTGTTTTTTCTTTGTTTGTTTTTTAATAGAACATTTCTGTCTTTATGGAAAGAAACCACATTAGATACTCAATGTTAGTTTCCCTAGCCCTGGTTTACCTCCTCCTCTTCTCCTCCTCCTCCTGTCACCTCCCTCACTGCCTCCTCCTCCCCCTTCCCCTCCCCTTCTTCCTCCCCGCCCCATTTCCCCTCTCCTCCGCCATCTTCTTTTTAATGGTTTTTGAGATCCAACCCAGGATCTCACCCATACTAAGTCCATGTTCCCCCTAAGGTACCTAGGGAGGTTCCTTCCTATTTCTAGACTGGCTTGATGTTTTAGACAAATGAAGTTACACAGCCTCTGGGTTTGCTCTTGTTCTGTGACTGTTTTCTTTCACTTAGCGTATTGTCCATTTTTATCCAAAGTTTACCCACATGGCAGCACAAGTAAGTATTTTTTTTTCTTGTTTTGTGCTGAACGACAAACAGCCCGTTATATCAATATTGCGAGTTGAGTATCCCTTACATGAAATGTGGGAATGTTTCAGATCTCTGAGCATCTGGATGTAGGGATATTTGCCTAGATGTCACGACTGTGTCTTGTGGATGTGTCCTGTGGTGGTTAATCTCAATGGTCTGCTTGACAGAGTTTGGAATCAGCCAGGGAACACACCCCTGGGTGTGTCTGTGAGGGGGAGTATGGAGAGATAAGAAGACCTGCCCTACCTATGGATGGCAACATTCCAGGGCCTGGGGTCTGTAGTGGCACACGCTGCCTTTGCTCCCGGCACTCAGCAGGCAGGCAGGCGGATCCCTGGGATCCAAGTCCAGCCTAGTCTGCATACCAAGTTCCAGGCCTGTCAAAGCCACACAGTGAGCTAAGCGCCAGCGACCACCCCTTTTGCCTCTGACCGCGATATGGCCGGCTGACCCTGTTTCTGTCACCCATGCTTTTTCCACCTCGAGGGGAATGTTCCCTCAAGCTGTGAGTGAGTTGTCAGGCGTTATCATATCTGCGAGCAACGTAAAGCTAAACCCACGTTTAAGCATAGAACTCAGGAGTGATCAGCGCCTGCCTTTCATATGCAGCTGGACGATAATGCTGTGTTTATCTTTTACTGGACTCCCACCTTGTGGCACCATGTTGGCACTCCACCTCCAAACTCTCAGAGCCTATTCTGTGGGCCGCTTATCTGTTTATCGACTGATAGATGTTTGGGTTATTATGGGTAATGGTGCCCTGAGCATTTATGTACGATATACGAGTCTCTGTGTGGGGCGGGGGAGGTGTTACTTGAGCGCCGTGGGTTATATGGCGTCTCTGCTGACAGCCAGAAGAAACACCAAGCCGTTTCCCAAAGTGGCTCTGCCATTTGAGCTTCCTACTGGCAATGCTCGTGGCCGTGGCTCCCCCCCAGGTATCACCAAGATGGCTGCCCGTGCTTTCTTCCACGGCTTTTACGGTTTTCGCCGTTGTCTGCACTTCTAAGCTCCATGTAGAGTTGACCATTATGCATCTTATGTGAAAGGGATCCAGCGTCACGTTGTGCATCTGGCAAAACGTGGGGCTTCTTAGAAAGACAGCTCTTTGTCCAGGTAACCGCTGGGCACCGTCTTTGGAAAGCAGCTGGCCGCAGGCATGAGGCTTTCATTTTGGACCCTGAGCGAACTTCCTTTGACCTAGCTAGATTCTCACTCTCACACCGGCGCCTGTAGCGTGGCAAAGAAGTGCGGGCTTTCCGATTTTGTTCTTTTCCGACATTGTTCAGACTAATCTGAGCCCCTTGCATTTCCACTTAAAGCCTTCGCAAAATCAGTCTTTGGGATTCTTAAACTTAATTTTCTTAAAATTGTACCTCATTTGTCCTGTATTGGGTACAGGTGTACCACAGGCCGGCACCTTTACTAGCTGGCGCACTAATTTTTTTTAGTGTATAGAATAATGGATTTCATATATGTGTGTCTGTGATTTACTCATGTTCACCCAACCATGACTCTCTTGTGATACACACACACACACACACACACACACACACACACACACACACACACGTGCACACACGCATATGGGATTTATTAGAACAGTTTACAGGGGGTTGGGGATTTAGCTCAGTGGTAGAGCGCTTGCCTAGCAAGTGCAAGGCCTTGGGTTCGGTCCCCAGCTCCGAAAAAAAGAAAAAAGAAAAAAAAAAAGTAAAAAACAGTTTACAGGCTGTGGTCTTGCTAATCCAATAATGGCTGTCTAACTACAGAAAGTCTAATAATCCGGTAGTTGTACACTCCACAAGGCTAGATGTCTCTACTGACCTCCAGTACACACTGAAGTATATCCCAGAGATGTAGACTTGAATGTCATAAAGGCACGAGCTTCCCAGTGAGGGCAAGAACAAGCAGGCAAAGAGACTTTTCTTCTATGTTCCTTATCTAGGCTGCCACCAAAAGGTGGGTTTTCCCACCTCAAAAGATCTGGATTAACAGTGGTGGGTCTTCCCACTTCAAATTATTTAATTAAGGAAAATCTCTCATAGGTGTGCCCAGACAGTTGGGTTATTGTTCCAGATACGTGGAGTTGGATGCCCACCGCAGAGGGAGCTTCTTTCTTATAATTCTGTTTATTTCCCAGTTGGTTTGAGAACCATTTGTTCCTTTCTGCCTCCCTGATGAGTATTAGAAGCCTGTGTGTTTGCTGAGCCGATACAATTGAATCTTCCCTCGTTGTCCCCAATGGTCTTCTTCTCCCACTTGATCTGTCTCTGCTGCATTGCTGGCCTGCCGGTCACCAGCTGCTTGGTTTATGCTTGCCTTGAAACGTCTCTACCTGTCAGTGACTTTAAACGATAACTTTGGAGGGTACCACACTCTGGCCTGGCACTTGCTAACCACTATTCTGCTTCCCTGACTTTCAGTCTCTTGGTTGAAAGGTCATCGTCCTGATGGACCCTCTGTTGTTCGTGAGTCGGAATTTTCTTTTTATCTTGCACCTTCTAACACTGCTTCTTTCTCCTGTAGTCCTGGCCTTTCTTCTTTTTTTTTTTTTTGGTTCTTTTTTTTGGAGCTGGGGACCAAACCCAGGCCTTGTGCTTCCTAGGTAAGCGCTCTACCACTGAGCTAAATCCCCAGCCCCAGTCTTGGCCTTTCAACTGTAATGCGTCACAGAAGGTTCTTCTCTGGCCGAGTCCGTGTGGAGCTCTAAATGCTTCTTGTGCTTGAGTAAGATACCTTCCCCAGATTTGGGTAATTCTGCTCCGGTTTCATGGCTGAGTTTCCTATACTTTCATTTTATATTACTTAACCGAACTCTCTTTTTGAAGCAAATTTAGGAAAGGGGGAATTAAGAGAGGACAGAGAACCATGTAAGAGAAGGTTGGTGGGTAGTGCATGCGCAAGAAAGGCTGTGGGTCTCGCCTTTTGCCCCACTGGCATCTCCCTCCCTGCCATGTTGTGTATATCTGATATTCCCTCTTGGGTTTGATCCCGTGGACTGTGGTTACTGGCCATGTTCTCTCTCTCTCTCTCTCTGTGTGTGTGTGTGTGTGTGTGTGTGTGTGTGCGCGCGCGCGCGCGCGCGCGCGCATGCTCCCAAGATATTCTTTGCTGTTGAATTTCTCACCTGGGTTATCCAGATCTTGAATTTGTTTTTCTAATCCATTTATCTCTTTGTACCCTTGTTGAAGTCAGTTTTTTTTTAAAGATTTATTTATTGATTATATATAACTACACTGTAGCTGTCTTCAGACACACCAGAAGAGGGCATCAGATGTCATTACAGATGGTTGTGAGCCACCGTGTGGTTGCTGGGATTTGAACTCAGGACCTCTAGAAGAGCAGTCAGTGCTTTTAACCACTGAGCCATTGAGTTCTTTGATATTTCATCCGTTTCGGTAACTTTTTTTTTCCATATAGAGTTCAGGATTTTTGGAAGCACTGTCTTACCTTGATTTTGTTGCTGTTTCTTGTGGTTTTGTATTACAGTTTGCGCAGCTGTGAGCCACTATGAATAGTTCTTTTGAATTTTATTCTGGGGTCATTCTAGGTCATCTCCCTGAGATGCTACTCCAGGACTATTAAGACTGGGGAAGGAAACTGCTGTCCCAGCACCAAATGAGGTGTGAGCTACGCAGTTACCAGCAACCACTGTAGAACCTATATTTATTTATGCTTATGCCTTGACTGGACGCATCAGGTGTCTGACAGGGCAGTCTCCTCCTGTTCAGTCTCTTTTTCTCTGTGTACCAGGAGCCTCTGCTGGTCGCACTTGGTTTTGCAGCCTGTGGGTGAGGCAGGTCCTCCCAGGCTTCAGAGACTTCCGGATGGTACACCTAGGCTGGCTAATGTCTCAAGTGTGTTGTGGAGTTGGGAAGGCAAGCAGATCCACTGAGGACTACGCTCTAGGGTCAGTTTCATGCCCCGTCCCCGTCCCCGTGCAGCTTTAGTCACCCTGCCTAAAGGATGGAGCTATGGAAGTCAAACATTCTCCTGGAACTTTAGAGTTCTTAGGCCACCAGTAGTGAGCCCCCAAACAGCTAGAGCTTAGACCGTCAGCTGGCGTTAGGCTCAGGACCATCATTCTCTGCGGCTATTCTCAGGCGAGTCTGGCCCCAGCAACCAAGGGCAGAGCTGCTGACCCACCGTGCCCTTCATTGCTTACGCTGAGTTTCTCAAGAAATCTGCATCAGGGTCTCCTCTCCACAACGACCACCCATGGCTGTCTGATAGCCACGCACAGCAGCAGGTTGCCCTGTGCCCCCTGCCCTGTGATGCTTCTACTCTCTTCAGGCTCTGGAATTACCTTGGTCTGAAACGACAGGTTTCTTCCAACATGGCTCAGGCACAGAGTGGCAGAATGGTCCTTGTCCTACTTTGTTTTCTGAACTGAGAGTCGCAGCAGACACTCAAGCAGGAACTGAAGCAAAAGCCGCGTGTACTGGCTTGCTGCCCGGCTCACATTCAGTTAGCTTGCTTAGGTAGCCCTCGCCCTCCAGCCTAGGGATGGTGCTGCCCGTAGTAAGCTGAGCCTTCTCACGTCAATCATTGGTCTGATCTGAGCCACCCCTAGGTGAAGTTCCCATTTCCTGGTTCTCTCTAGGTTGTGTCAAGTTGACAGTAAATCCTAAGTCTCAAACCTCTTCTCAAATGCTGCCCTGTCTCACAGGATGAGTCACTGTCTTACCAGATTCTCAACTGAATTCAAGACTCAAAAGAAGCATTTGCTTGTCTGTTTAAGGCGTTGAATGGGCTCCTTTTGGATGAGACCTGTTTGTCTTTCCCTGCTGGGAAGCCTGAGCATTTAACTTAACATATGCAGGAAAAAGGTAGTGGTAACTCAAGGCAATGTCCGATATGTGTTTCAAAGGATGTGTTTCAAAGGCCTTGACGGAAGAGTGGAGGTGGGGAGTAGGTTGTAACCCCTGAGAGTACAACTGTGACCCCGGTGTGTGCATCTGTGGCCCCTGTGTCTTAGGGTTTCTATTCCTGCACAAAACATCATGACCAAGAAGCAAGTTGGGGAGGAAAGGGTTTACTCAGCTCACACTTCCACATTGCTGTTCATCACCAAAGGAAGTCAGGACTGGAACTCAAGCAGGGGAGGAAGCAGGAGCTGATGCAGAGGTCATGTGTCTTAGTCAGGGTTCTCTAGAGTCACAGAACTTATGGGTAGTCTCTATATAGTAAGGGAATTTGTTGATGACTTACAGTCTGTGGTCCAACTCCCCAACAATGATCAGCAGCAGCTGTGAATCGAAGTCCAAGGATCTAGCAGTGTCTCAGTCCCACAAGGCAGGCAAAAAAGAGAGAATCTTCCTTCTTCCAGTGTCCTCACCGAGGTCTCCAGCAGAAGGTGTGGTCCAGATTAAAGGTGTGCACCACTACTCCTGGATCTGGTACTTGCTTTGTCCCAGATGACCTTGAACTCAGAGATCTCCTTGCCTTAGTCTCCTGGGATTCATAGCCCCTTTACCTCAAGATCTCCATACCAAGACCTAGGTCAGAAACTTGTATCTCCCAGCCTCAAATCAGAATCCCAGGTGAGCCTTCCAGTTCTGGATTATAGTTCATTCCAGATCTAGTTAAGTTGACAACCAGGAATAGCCACTACACCATGGGCAGATGTTATTTACTGGCTTGCTTCCCCTGACTTGCCCAGCTTGCTTTCTTATAGAACGGGTGACTACCCCAGAGGTGGCACCACCCACAAAGGGCCCTCCTACCCTTGATCACCAATTAATGTAAAATGCCTTACAGCTGGGTCTCATGGAAGCATTTCCTCAAGGGAGGCTCCTTTCTCTGTGATAACTCCAGCTTTTGTCAAACTGACAAAACCAGCCAGTATACCCTGTGTGTGCCTCTGTGACATCTATGTGTCTTCCGTGACATCTACCACTCTTGTGTGTGTGTATCTGTGACAATTGTGTGCACATTTGTGACATCTGCATGTGCATCTGTGACCCCTGTATGTGTACCTGTGACATATCTGTAATGTCTCTGTGTGCATCTGTGACCCTTCTGTGTGCATCCCTGTGACTGGAAGCTCTTTGAAGGCTTCTGCCTCCCTTCTTTACCATGAGCAGTTCTGCCTCATGTTGGACTCCTGTCCCACTCTGCAAGGGCATCTCCGGGTGGCGTACTCAGGGCAGAAGGGGCAGAAAGAACAGAAGGGAAAGACGCATCCCGCTCTCTGTGGTACTCGTTGCTCACACTGCGCATTCTGTAAATGCACTGAGTGTCAGCTGCGTCTGAGAGCACAGGACGGTGATCCAGGGTGGATGGCAGAACCAGAATTTTAGGGCAAAGCCCCAGGCTCAGTTATCCTCACAGCTTCAGCTTGCTACACCATCTTCATACAACCAACAGCCAGACAGTAAAAAGTAGAGAAATGGCGGAGAGGTGGCGCCCAGCTGTAATCCAGGCGCTCAGGAGACTGACTGGGGATCGCCACAAGTTAGAGGCCAGCCTGGGCTACATAGTGAGACCTCATCTCAGTAGATGCAACAAAGAAGTGAAGGTGAGTGGGAACGGGGAGGGAGGGAGGAAGGAAAGGCAGGAAGTGAAGGTTGAATGAATGTGGCCATATAATGAGGAACAGATAAGAGAGAGAGCGGCAAAGGCCTTCCAAGAACCAGTAGGAGGCATAGGGAGCCGAGCAACAACGGCCAAAGTAGCCAGTCTTTGTGTCCGCTCCGGTTCTGCAGGCTACCCGGGAGTCTTTACCGCTGTCTTTGAAGAGCTCTATTTGCCCTCTCCAAGGTGACTTGGGCAGCAGAGCGCAGCAGCAAGTCATGAGTAATCCTGTTTGGGCCTGATCCGCCCTTCTGTGCGTGCCTCTTCTCAGAACCACGGCGACTGTAAGGTCAGAGCAGCGTCGTCTTGGAGCCGTCAGCCTTGAAGATGGATGTAGTGAACCGGTCAGGTGGTCAGGACGGCCCTTAGTGATGAGGATGCCTGATGTGTCCTGAAAAGAAGCTTTGTCTGCGGAGACTGATGGGCGGGCGGATGAGGAGGATTTCAGCTGTGCCGTGGGGAGGTTGGAACGTAGCAAGTCCAGGCACGAGTTGCCTTATTTAGGGCTGGTTCAAGCCTCAGAATAGCTGTTCCTTGACCAACTCTGTGTCAGAGCGAAGGTCCCGTGACTAAAGGACTGAAACCCTTTCCAAATCCAGCCGCTCCGCAGACTACTAGCTCCCGCCATCCCCAAAGCTCGAATGATATCTCCAGCCTACAGAGAAAGCTTTTCTCACCCTCGCCCGACTCGCCGATGTACCCGCCAACGTCGTATTTAAAACCTGTCTTGATTTATGACTTTCTTTGTTCTGTAAAATTATTAAAAACCAAACAAGACTGCTCCCACACTGGAACATGGGATTTGGAGCGACCTAAATCTGTGTTCCTCAGGCCATGGTCACTCAAAATGGCTACAGAAGAAACTGTCGTTCCCTTTAAGATGAGAGCCCTGGTTTTTTGCTTCGACACTACCAAGTCAAGCAGGAGTTTGATCCAAAGTAAAGGAGTCAGATGCAAAATAAAGGCAGGGTGCCAGGCGTCCACCCTGTCCTTATGGGCCCAAGCATGGACTCGGCCTTTTTAGCAAAAACAGGTTTGAGGCAACTGTTATCATGAGGTATCATTGTGGACTTTGAGGAAATTCCTCTGCTTGCCAATACCCAGGAATCTAAATTGAGGCTCATGACCTTGGGAAGCATGCACTTCTGCAGCAGAACGAATACGTGTCTGATATTCCGGCACTTGGAAAGTTCTAGTTTGTACCCCCCTCCTCCTCCTCCTCCTGCTCTTCCTCTTCCTCTTGCTCCTCCTCCTCCCACTCCTCCTCTTCCTTCTCTTCTTCCTCCCCTTGTTATTGTTATTTCTGAGAACTGATCCTGGGGCCTGATGCTGCTTAGAATAAGCACACCACCACTGAGCTATACCACCTATACTGTCGCATAGAAACACTAGTCTTGGGCTGGAGAGATGACTCAGTGGTTAAGAGTGCTGACTGCTCTTCCGGAGGTCCTGAGTTCAAATCCCAGCAACCACATGGTGGCTCACAACCATCTGTAATGAGATCTGATGCCCTCTTCTGGGTGTGTCTGAAAACATCTACAGTGTACTTACATATAATAAATTAAAAAAATTAAAAAAAAAAAAAGAAACACTAGTCTTTCACTACAGATGGCTCAGCAGACTAGAGCACTGGCTACACTTCCAGAGGATCTGGGTTTGGTTCCCAGGACCCCTAACGGTGGCTCACAGTTTATAACTCCAGTTCTAGGGCATTCGGCACCATCTTCTGAAGCCACTCCAGGAGACAGAGACACATAGGAAGTTCCAGGGCAGCCAGAGCTATAGAGGGAGAAGCTGTCTTGAAAAAAACAAAAGCAAAAGACTCCAAAATGGTAGACTGTGCCCACTTTTAGTCAGAAGAGACTTGGATCTATATTGAAACATTTTCTGTTGGAGAGGATTTCTAGGTTGTGCCTGCCAGGAAGAAGGCCGGCCACACTGGATCCAGCAGAGGAAGCTTTTCTCTCTCTCTCCCCCTCTTCCCCTGTTCCCTCTCCCCTCTCTCCTGGTTTGTTTTTTATTGAGACAGGGAATGTAATCTGTGTTATCCTGCAGCTCACTCTGTAGACAAAGCTGGCCTCAAACACTCAGAGATCTGCCTGCCTCTGTCTCCTGAATGCTGGGATTAAAGACATGGGCCCCCAGGACCCCCATGGATGAAGAAGCACTTTTGACTTTAATGACATATTTACTAAAGGGAAAAAAATAAGAAAGACATTTCTTGTTATTGCGTAAGTCACGGATCATGTTAAAAACAGCTTCTATTAACTCAGAAATATTAAAACATCCCTGGGGTGACGGCGCCATTCTTTGGCGCTAACCATTGTGAACAGTTCCTTCCATCGTCTCCCTGCCCTCTCTCTGTTCACCCCTCCATTCTGTCAGGTGTCAGGATGTTGGAGCAGGCATATTAACTAGGCTCTCTTTTCAGGGAAGAGAGAAGGTCTGTGTGAAACTGGGACAGAGAGATCCTTCATTACTGTTTTTCCGTTCAGCTTCTGCCAGGGGAGCACGCTGGGAATGGCAAGAATTCTCTTCTATCGCTCGCTGGCCTTTGTTACCGTTTTCTGGGGCCTTGGGGCCTTTTGGCTTCTGCCCTTGACTCACTCTGGCCTTGGCTGCAGCCGCTCTGCATTCCTGGGTAGGGCTGGAGCTTCTAATTGGGAGTTGGCACCTGAGGCCTCTCTGCAAACTGGCCACAGACTGGCTTTGTCCCTGGCTGCCTCTGAGTCTCCAGGGACAGATCATTCTCTGAAAATCACTCTGCAGGATCGGTCCTGCAAGATCCGGACCCGAAGCCAGAATGTCTGGCAGGGCTAATTCTCATCTGGGGAGCAGAACCCAGCTGGAGCCAGGTTTGTTTGGAAACTTTGTGTCTTTCCCTCCACGGCTCATTCCTGACCTGCAGTTTTGCTACTGTGAAATTTATGAAGTCATCACATGCGATTAAAGAATTTTGTTTGGAGGATTTCCTGGTATAATACTTTACTGTATTAGAGACAGGGAGAAGGAGGGAGGGAGGGAGGAAGCAGGGGGTGGTGAGGAGGGAGGGATGGAGGGGGGGAGGAGAGAAGAAGGGGCAGTGTGTGTGTGTGTGTGTGTGTGTGAGAGAGAGAGAGAGAGAGAGAGAGAGAGAGAGAGAGAGAGAGAGAGAGAGAGAACAGTCTACAGATACTCAAAAGTGCCCGTGTACTTTCAGTCAACAATTCTACCTCTTACAGGAGTCATCGCAGATGATACCCAGAATCCATTGTGAGTTTCAGAGACAGAAAGCTTCCAGCTGCCATTTCTAACACCATCCTTACCCCCGCTCCCATTTTATACAATATGAAAACCGAGATAAAACAAGGCCAGGCCTCAGTGTTAGAGAATCTGAGTCTTATTCTCTAAACATTGTTCCGTTATTATTACAACAATAGCTTCTAATAGCTAACAAATATTATGTAGAAAAAGGTTAAAAAATAATAGGAAATTTTGAATTAGAACCAAGATAAGTAGATTTCCTTTCTGTAGAAGTATTTACAACCTCTGATGTACTGGTAATACTTAGCCTCAGTGAAGCAGTGTGCATGGTGTTCCTCAAACGTACTGTATCAGGACAACCCCTCCAAAGAAAACACACACACACACACACACACACACACACACACACACACACACAGCTATTCGTTCAGAAAACACCCATGGGCCATAGCACCTCCTGTGCCTTCTGATGTTTCTGAAAACCTTGAGTTTAGTTATTGTCCAGAATCTTGTAGGTCTAAACCAAAATCTAGGTTTCCATTTTCTGATGGTTACCTTAGCGTCTACATTGTCTCAGATGGATGTCGTGGGGCAAATGTGTGCAGCAGCCTGGAGCTCACGGTCGCTCTGACTGAGCAACCCCAGCATGTCTGGGATGCTCTAGATGGAGGATGGTTCATTTGTGGATTGGGCCTCCTCTGAAGACCTACATGATTCGTGCTGCAGCCGGCAGGGGGTGTGGGACATGCTTATTACGTTCCTGGTCCATGTTGCCTCTGAGGGCCACGTCGACTTCATGATCCGTGTTGCTGCTGGAGATCATGTTGATGTGTGTGTCCTGTGTGGCCACCTGAGGCCATGTTGATGTCTGTGATCGGTGCTGCTGCTGCTGGCTGCTGTGGGTAAGGAAGCTTCATTTGCTGTGGTGTCTGTGACTGCAGATTCATAACTGAGGATGAGAGACAGTGAAGGCTACTGTGACGACCTCTTCCCCCACTCCACTCTCCCACAAAAAGGAGCAGTGCAGACAGGAAGCTATGATGAGAGTCCTTAAAACCCCGTTATGTGCAGCTCCTCACAGTCCACGGCTTCTGGCGGGAGGGTGGGGAAGGACTGGGGTTTCTTTAAGGGGCTTTGACTGGGAGTCTGACCGAGCTCCAGTGAGTATCTAGGCAACCCAAGTAGGACTTGGTGTCTTTTTTTCTCTCTCTCTCCTTCCTTCCTTCCTTCCTTCCTTCCTTCCTTCCTTCCTTCATTCCTTTTGCAGGGGCACAAGGGTAGGAGGGTGGACCTGGGAGGGGCAGGAAGTGAGTATGATTGGGGTAGGTTATATGAAATTCCCAAATAATCAATAAAAATATGTTGGAACAAAAGAGAAGGAAAAACAGAGAGTAGCTGCTTTTCAGAAAGGTCATTACTGTCCTTTACTTGAATCCTGAAGGTCCATGTGTTAAATGTCACATCCTCAGTGTGGTGCTATTGGAAGGTGGGAAGAGCTGTAGAGGGTGGGGCCTGTCTTTATGTCACTGGAGTCATGCCCTTGGAGAGATTTCGTGATATCCTGGCAACTTCTGTCTCTTGTTCTCTTACCCCTCATGGAGTGAGTGGTCTTGCTCCTGCCATGGTATGTCTCCTTAACTACAGGCTAAATCTGACCAATTGATACTAGGCTAGAACCCCCAAAACTCCCTCAGAGACTTTGTTAGTGTAATAGGATGCTGACTACTACCATATTCATCCACAAAAGCTGGGAAGTCCAGCATGCTGAAGGCCATTCCTTTTACGATGTAAACAACCACAAAAACCAAGTAGTCAGGGCTGGAGAGATTGCTCTTCCAGAGGTCCTGAATTTGGTTCCCAGCACCCATGTTGGGCAGTTCACCACCACCTCTTTAAGTCCAGATCCAGGAGGATTCAGACATAGATACACACACACACACACACACACACACACACACACAGACACAGACACAGACACACACACACACACACACACACACGCAAAACAAAATCAAAAAACAAAAACAAAACTAGTCACATGTCCAAAGAACATAGATAACCATCTCTTTGAAGAGACACGTTGACTTTGCAGAATTTTCTGTGATGCTCTTAAATGGTACCTGGGCATTATCTGAGCACTAAAATTTAAAGTGTATTTTGTTGGGTGGTCTGTGAAGAGTTGGGATTGGCTCGTGTCTGATATGTCCATTTCTAAGTAGCCTTTCAAAGGAGGTTTTAATAAGAAAGCTTTTACCAACCTCCTGCAATTGCGACCTTTATTACGGAAGAATCTTCTGTGATCTTCCTGTCGGTATTAATTCTGACCTCTTGGGGAGTAAATTATATCACACCAGTCGGTGGCTGAGTGTGTGCACTTCTGTTCTCATTGTCTGGAATAAATGGATGTATATTGTAAGCTAGAAATGAGTTATGTCTTTGCCCTTCACAGATATTACCCTTTGGTCAGTGCATTATTGAGTTTCGGAACTGAGGCATTAACTTTTAATTTATTAAAACCCCTAAGTCTCCAGCTATAGAGTCCTTTAAGTGGCTTCACCAACAGATTTATTTCGGAGTGATTCCTCTGTGGGGGATGGAAGAGGGCGTAATGCATTGCACGCTGAGGGGTTTCAATAATTCACGAGACCCGCACGCTATTGGCCCTTCAAGAGGCAGCTTTGGCGTCAGAGCCCAAAGGGAAATCTCCCTCACGTGTCTGACTTCTGAGAAGTGGGGTTGGTACTCACTCTTTAGCAGAGGCTATTGTGAAAACGAGAAGGGGTGGGGGGACTCATCTGATTGGCTAAAAGGCTGCTTTGTATGAATCCTCTACCTTTAGCAAAGCCTGGTGTTACAGACATTTCTTCTTCCTCCCAAGAACCAGAATCCTGCCTGGTCTTGACATATGAGGCACTAGTGCATTGCCAAGGGTGGGCTGCCCGTGAGTCCTCCTCGCAGCATAGCAGTGAGGGCAGACGTAGGGGAGGTCTGTGACCTGGCGTAGTGTTCGCGGGCAGAGGAGAGGGGCTGGCTCTCCCTTACTCCATTTCTTAAAAGCCACCAAACTGCAGAGTGGTCTTCCTTCGAGGAGAGACTTGTGTGTGGCATCCTGGCTCCTCTCTAGGTCTTCCGAGCATCCCAACGAGAAGCACCCAGTGGGAAATAGAAAGAATGAGTGGTTTCGTTGCTGGCCAGAGAAACTGAAGGATTCATCTTCCCTCTCCCTACTTTATGCCCCAATAAAAATGGCTGATTTTTAATTAATTTTTTGAAATGTCTTTTATTTGGAGGATGTGGTTCTCTCCTTCCACGATGTGGGTTCTTGGGATTAAATGCAGGTCCTTAGGCTTGGTGGCAAGTAGGCTAACCTGCTGAGCCACCCATCCCACCGGCCCTGATTTTTTACTCTAACCTGAAATCGTCTTACTTAAAATTATTGTGCGATTTATATGATGCAGTCTTTTAAATGTAAACATTACTGGGCCTTCTACTGCTAAATGTTTGGGGATGACCTAGTATTTATACATCCATTGCTGTCTGCCTTTTTCACAAGAAATTCTATCATTTCTGTTGCCTTTAGACATTTTTTTCACTTTATAGTATGTCAAACAGATGCTTTCCTTTAAATAAAATTCCTCTTCAGTTTAGGGGTTGTGGAACATTCCGTTATCCACATAACGTTTTAGTCAGCCTCGGCTAGAACAAAATGCCCCAGAGCAGGTGGTTTAAAGAGCAGACCTTTCTTTGTCATGGTTCTGAGGTAGATCAAGGTGCTGCCTTATTTAATGTCTTGTGAAGGCTTCATTCCTGGTTCACAGACAACCTCCTCCTTCCTGTATCCTCACATCCAGGAGACCTTCTTCCTCTCCATGTCATCCTCCAATTCTATCGTGAGACTCTCTTCTGACCCCGTGACCTATGACCTCCCATGATCCTCCCACCCAAATGTGCTATGACGAACCTTCGCGTTCTTTGATTTTTTTTTTACTTCTACTACAACATAGGGAAATGTCTTTCTGGGCCTGGCGGCCACGCTAGCATATATTTCCTGGAAGTAGACTTCTGGGTCAAAGGGGATGCACCCGCCAGTTCCTGCTCTGCCGTCCCCGTGGCTTTGCAGAAAGCACTAAATACCATCCCCATGTACTAGGTGAGCGTGTCCCGCTCTCCAGACCCGACTCTAACACAGAATCTATGACCGTTTAACGTTTATTGAATTGCTAGGAGCCCCATCATTTCGGTTCATTCTTCTTGCTAATTGAGTAAGTTTAAGCATTTACTGGTGACTCGTAGCGAGCCCTTATCATCTCTCCATCTCTCTGTTGAGCTCTTTTTCACTCGCTGGCCTATCCCAACAGATCTTTTAATAATAATAATTAAAAAATACAAATTAGAAGTAGGTCCTCCTTCAAAATATACGTGTAATATATACATTCAGAGAATGGTTAACCGTCTCATTCGAGGATGAGTGATTCTGGTTCTTTTTTTTTTTTTTTTTTTTTCTTTTTTCTTTTTTCTTTTTTTCGGAGCTGGGGACTGAACCCAGGGCCTTACGCTTGCTAGGCAAGCGCTCTACCACTGAGCTAAATCCCCAACCCCTCGATTCTGGTTCTTAACATTCCTGGCTTGGGGGCTGAGGCCCGTTGGATGTGTCACCATTAGCTGACCTTGGTAGGCAATAAGGCTTTGCCTGACTGGCAGCCGGCTGGCTCTCTGTTCCTCCTCGGTAACTCTGCAAGGGTCTAGAGCTCTGATCTCTCCTAGGAATCCGTCTTCTCCTTACCACTGCACAGCTCTAAAGAGACTGGCCTGGGTCAGTAGAGGAAAGAAAATACAGAGGAAAGCAACCCTGAAAATAAATCTGTATCTGGCTTTTGGCCCAGAGGAGATTTCACAGTCCATAAACCACAAGCGTTTGTATAGTTGGGGAGCAAAATTTATTATTTAATAAGTCCTGGAGAAGTCCAAGGTGGTGGTGGTGGTGGTGGTGGGGATTCAGAGCTCCCACGGGGATGATGCAGCATGAAATTTTAATGCGTGGCTTAGGAATGCTTAAAATCTGTTTGCTCACTGCGGCCTAAGACTGCTGATTGCTTTTCAACAGTTCCATTCCCTGGCTCCCATGTATTACCGAGGCTCGGCCGCAGCCGTCATAGTCTATGACATCACTAAGCAGGTAAGAACGTCTCCAACTTTGGACGCCCCGGTCCACTCGGTGACTGTCCCAGAAACACCAGAGCAGACTGCTTCTCTGTGATTCTTGCCAGCCCCATGGGGGAGGCTCGGCAGTGCGGCAGGCAAGAACACTGAAAGCTGTGCAGCCAGTGTGTTTCCGCTCACCAAGCCGCTTTGATTGATCCTCTCAATTACGAAAGCAATAAACGTTCATCTGAAAGCTGACCTTTTAAAAATATCTATTCATTTTAGGTGTATGAATATTTTACCTGCATTATATCATACACCATGTGTGTGTCTGGTTCCACGGAGGTCAGAAGAGGGCATCGGACCCTTTGGAACTGGACGTGTACATATTTATGAGTCCCATGTAGGCGCTGGGAACCACACCTGGTCCCTCTGAAAGAGCAGCCGGCGCTTTTAACTGCTGGGCTATCTCTCCTCTTTCCACGTTAAAACTGAGCTTTCTCAGAGGCCAGGCCACGCCCTTTAGCACTTTCCTTGAGAACGTTTTAAGTTCTGCCTGTTTTATCGTTGTAGCTTATTTTGTTAGTGGTTCATTTGCACCATTCAAAGGTCAGAGGTAACATTTGTGTTTATAAAGGTAACTGTGTGTGTGCTTGTAGGTGGTTGTCCCCATTTATCTGTGGTTTGACTTTCTGTAGTCCTCCTTATCCAAGGTCAACTGCCCTCCAAAACTATTCACTGGGAAAATTCCAGAAACAAGTGGTACATTTAAAACAATGTATTCTGGGGCTGGGGATTTAGCTCAGTGGTAGAGTGCTTACCTAGGAAGCGCAAGGCCCTGGGTTCAGTCCCCAGCTCCGAAAAAAAAAGAACCAAAAAAAAAAAAAAAAAAAAAAAACCCAAAAAACCACAATGTATTCTATCTTTGTGATTACTTTGTTACTGTTTTTATCTTACTCTGCCCACTTGTTTGCTTCAGCTGTGCCGTAGGCACTCCTGGAACAGAAACAGGTTGTTTCTTGGCTTGGGTTCCAAGCCAGTGTTAGGCGTCCACTGAGGACCCTGGAGTGTGTCTCCTCACATGAGATCGACTGGAATGTATTTAGAGGTATATTCATTAACAAGCAAGTGCTTTGATTTGGTGTGGTTCCTCCTGCCCCAGTCCCTCTGAAATGCCGAGTGATAGATGGTTCTTTGATATTGATTAGTCCATGAGTTCTGACAGCTTCCACCAAAATGTCAGCCCACCCGGCCTCTGCCCTAGAGTGAGGTTATCAGTGAAAGGCAAGCAGGGCCTGAACAAACACATTTCTCCTGAAGTAAGCCTCAGTATTTGCTTGATTCTGAGATTCTGGTTCCCATAGAGTGAAGGCTGTTCTTTCTAGTCAATGGTGCTTCCCGAAGAAAGTTACAAATATGATTTTTAACTCCCTCAAGCTTTAACTTAGAAAGAGGCATCTTGGGGTTGGGGATTTAGCTCAGTGGTAGAGCGCTTGCCTAGCAAGCGCAAGGCCCTGGGTTCAGTCCTCAGCTCCGGAAAAAAAAAAAAAAAAAAAAAAAAAAAAGAGAGAGAGAGAGAGAGAGGCATCTTGGCTAGTGTTAAGTAAATGTCCGATAAAAACATTTTTTCCCATTGAATTACACAGGGCTCATATCTCTACTTCTTTGAAGTGTACCAATGGCTTTCTCAGTGATTCACCTTGTTTTTTGGTTAGGATTCATTTCATACCTTGAAAAAATGGGTTAAGGAGCTGAAGGAGCATGGCCCAGAGAACATCGTGATGGCGATTGCCGGGAACAAGTGTGACCTATCAGATATTAGGTAAGACACATTTCGTGTGTGTGTGTGTGTGTGTGTGTGTGTGTGTGTGTGTGTGTGTGTATGTGTGTGTGTGTGTGTGTTTGAGAGAGAGAGAGAGAGGTGTGTGTGTCACAGCTCCCACCAACAAATGTCTCTGCCTAAGTGCACTTATGTCTCCGCCCATTTTTATGCTCTGTGTAACGATGTAACTGCTGGCCCCTCACTGCGGCCATCAGCCTGATATTATGATGCCAGAGTGGAATTCCAGGAGAACGATATAAACCTTATGGTTCCTGCAACGGTGAATAATAAATCAAACTGCCTCTACATCTCTATATAGCACAGCTCATGGTCAGACTAGATTTACCACCTTATTCTTCTTATCAACATTACTGCGAATATAATTTTAGTAACACTTTCATGTACAAATGGCCACGAGAAATCTTGATACTGTTCACAACATCTGCTTGGTTTAGATTTTAACCTGAGGATGTGGTCCAGTCTATATAATAATGTTACTATTTTGACATAATATCTGAGTCTGATACATTTTATCACCCCAGCAGCAATTACTTATGGGACTTCCTTGACCTCCTGTCTTAATCCTTTTTCTAATCGTGAGATCAGAATACCCACGCTGGGTTTTTATAAAGAAAAGACGTGCATTGTGCTTTGCCAGTGTTTCAAGAATGGAAGTCTGGTGGCTATATCATAGTACAACGTGGTTGAGAGACAGAGAGGGAGCAGAGGCCATCTGCAGAGTTGATCACTTGGTGAGGCAGGGGCCCAGCGAGATTCAGTGGCTTAGGTCTCTCTTTTTACAACGAGCCATTCTTGCAGTAGCTAAGCAGTGTGTCACGAGAACCACACTGATCCCTTCTGAGGGTTCTCGCCTCCCTGACCTAATCCCCATCCATTCTTCCACCATGCTTCTTGCTCATGCACCTTGAGGGCTACGCCCAAACTGTGGCATGTGGGGGGTGGATTAGAGGCTTTGTCCTTATCTGGCCTGTTAAGCTCACTGTTTTTGTAATGAATGCCACTTCAAAGGGTTATGGACTAGTCATCCTTTTCCGTGACAGAGCCATTCCAGTCTCCAGTGGATATCTGAAACCATAGGTTACTTCATAGCCCATGAATGTTACTTTTTTTTTCTGCATATACAATTCTATGATGAAATTAATTTTATACAACATGCACAGTAATAAAGATTGAAACACTAATAAGATTGAATGGGATTGTAATAGTGTAATATAGTTTAAAATGTAATGCATTATTTATTTCTGGAATTTTCCATTTGATATATTTGGATTCAATTGATTGTGGGTAACTGAAGTCCTGGGAAGGCAAAACACTGACGGGGAGGCTTCTGCTGCAAACTTGCTTTGCCTCTGTTTCCTTGATTCTGAGTTCTAAGGAACCCCTGTTGGTGGTGGTATTCATAAAGAGCTGCACCGTGCTTCTGGTTTTGATACCTAAATACAATTAAACCAAAATTAAATAAGCGTTGAAAATGGATCTTGCCAAAGTCCTTAAGATGGAGTTTGGTAAATTACTCTGTTTCTTTGTGTTTGCAAACATGTTATATCACACCGCCTCAGGTTAGTTTGTAATCTCCGTGAGCTCCACTTAATCACCTGTTTTTCTGGCGGCTGGACTAGTCTTTAAGCTCTCCTACTCAGATCAGATATTCTCCTTTATTGTAATCCCGAAGCAGCTTTTTGGCCAGTGTTTCCTACCCTGGGTGCTGGGTGGGCTGAATCGGCCTCACTGAAGAAGGTGGGTTCATCTGACACCTCATTGTGGTAAAGGGAAACTTTGACAAAGAAAGCGTGTGTGTGTGTGTGTGTGTGTGTGTGTGTGTGTGTGTGTGTGTGTGTGGTCTGATGAACTAGAAGTTAAGCAAAATTGATTTCAAATTGAATGGGATAGGATTGTTTGCTACAAGGAGCTGAAACCTGACTGAGATTAATCTTAGGAAAGATTAGGCATGAGAAGGTGCTGTCCCTATGATAGCTCCGGCCTTTGCTATGTTCCCATTGGTCTGTGGAGAAATGCTGGCCTGGCACCTCAGTTTCAGTTCTCCATACCTGACAAGGAGCTCGTCGTGGTCCACAGAAGGAATGTGACCAATACAAGATGGGAGAGGGCGGGGGCTCTTGATGAGGGACAGCCTCAGATCAGCACAGCCTCCAGATAAAACAGGATCGCTACCTCTCATTCCCAGGGTAGGCTCACTGGAGTTCTCTGCAGACATCCCGATGTCTGCCCCACGTTGTACAGATCCAGCTAAGATGAACTGGCCAACAACCCAGCCATCTTACTCAACTCTACATGTGTTCACAGCCAGCTCTCCTGTCCCAGAGGCTGTGGTGATATCCCGGCCCAGTGTCCCAGAGGCTGTGGGGACATCCCGGCCCAGTGTCCCAGAGGCTGTGGTGACATCCCGGCCACTGTCCCAGAGGCTGTGGTGACATCCTGGCCACTGTCCCAGAGGCTGTGGTGACATCCCGGCCCACTGTCCCAGGTGGCACAGCAGCCTTTCTGCTCAGCCTCCTTTGCTTCACTAGTGTGGCCTCAGTGAGGTCTGAGTCCAGCGCTTGCTTCAGGATCCCGCAGGTGTCCAGAGCGTGGGATGTAGCCTTTGTTTTGCTGCCAGTCATTCTCGAGGGCCCTCCTTTGGATTCTGCAACAGAGGAGATGACTTTTTATTGTAGTTCCTGTTCAAAACTCTGAAGAGGTCAGTGAGAAAGGCTGGTTGATTTTTATTTTAAAAAAATTGATTAATCAGTTAGTTTAATATCTATCTCCCTATCTATCTATCTACCTCTCAATCATCTATCATATATCTATCTATCATATATCTACCTATTATCTATTACCTATCTATCTCTCTATTATCTATCTGTCTATCCATCTATTGTCTATCTACCTATTATCTATCATCTGTCTATCTATTATCTATCTATCTATCCATCTATCTGTCATCTATCTGTCTGTCTATCTATCTATCCATCTATCTGTCATCTATCTGTCTGTCTATCTATCTATCTATCTATCCATCTATCTATTATCTATCTATCATCTACCTGTCTGTCTATCTATCTGTCTATCTGTCTGTCTATCTATCTATCTATCTATCTATCTATCTATCTATCTATCTATGTGCACCTGTCCTGGTATGCTTATCAGAGACCACTTACGGGGGTTCCTCCCTCTACCATGTGTGCCCTGCAGGTTGAACTCAGGTCGTCAGGCTTGGCAGCAAGCGCCTTTACTCTCCTACTCTCCGAGCCAGCTTGCCAGCTCTGCATGAGTTCCTTGAGGTTTGTTTTATGGCTTAGCCCGTGCTGTATCCTAGAGAGCTTTCCAGAGAAGCCTCAGGCCAGTAAGGTTCTGGTTTTTTGTTTTAGGTTTTTTTTCCGCTTGTGTCTGTGGTATGCGTGTATATGCGTGTGCATGTTTCCATGTGTGCAAGTGCATATGGAGGTCAGAGTTGGTGTCAGGTGCCCTCTTTGACCTGATACATTGAACGGGGTGTTGGCTGAAGCCAGTGCTCACCAGTTCAGGTAGCATGGCTAGCCGGCTTGCCCTCGGGGTGCAGAGCCACCTCTGGAGTGCTGTGATTTCAGATGGGCCACCATGTCTTCCCATTCTAATTCTTTACAATTGCATGGTAACTGCTTTCCCCACCGAGCCATCTCGCCAAACCTCCCATCGATTTTTTTTTTTAACATTTTTTAACTTTCCTTTTCTCTTTTGTGCAGTGGAACTAGAGATCAGATTTAGACGGTGTGCATGCTGGTGCTGTACCACTGAATGGCTAAACAAGCTATAAGCCTCTCTAAGTTGACCTTTGAACTCTGTAGCTCCCAGCAGGCCTTGACATTGCTCTCCTCCCATCTTGCTGTCTTGAGGAGCTGAGATTATGAACAGGTACCACCAGGCCTGGCCTAAAGACATATTCTTATATTTGCTGTCTCCCTTGAAGAAAGAGATGATAGGTAGGTAGGTAGGTAGGTAGGTAGGTAGATAGACAGACAGACAGACAGACAGACAGAGAGACAGAGATGGAGAGACAGAGAGAAACAGAGAAAGACAAAGAGAGCACCAGCCTTTGAAAATAACACTGCCTTAGCTAAATTTTAAATTCCTTTTAATTTTTAGAATCTCATTTACTTGTGAGTGGTTGACACTGGTGTTCCATTTATGATAATAATATAAAACTTTCTAGAAAAAATGTTAGTGCTGGTTTATGGGTACATGGGAAATTTTTAAGGATTGTACTGGAAAGTTCTTACATGAAATAAATAGGTTCAGCCACATTGTAGGATGCACGACACAGAAAACTCAATTACGTTTCTGTTTATTAATAGTAAGTATGCAGAAAGTGAAATAAGGAAAAACATCATCCCCGAAGTCTGAGTTGGTGAGGGGCTGGCAAGATGGCCCAGCGAGTAAAAGCACATCTGAGCTCGGTCCTCAGAACCCACTGTGGAAGGAATTAACCAGCTCTTGAACGTTGTTCCCTGGTCTCCACAAACACCCCGTGCCATGTGTCCGACTGCTGACAGGCCCCATCCTGTGCACACAAATAATGATTGTAGTTAATTACACACTAGTGAGGTTGGAGCAAGGCAGGTCATTGATGCTGGCCTGGTGTGAGGAGGAAAGCAGGGCCAGCAACAGAGCCAAACTGAAACAGCTCCACAATTGCTTGCAAAGGCAAACCTGCCGTTTCCATCCAACAGAACAACCACACACCTGGACATCTGTGTCAGAGAGCTGGGATTTGTGTTCACACCAAATCCATGCACAAACACTCACGGACTTTGGGCGGCGTCCCCAAACTGTAATGAGCCCAGATGTCATTGAGTGACCAACTGACTGGCTAAACAGATAAGATTGTGTTGCACTTCGTGGACTGCTGCTCAGTTACAAAAGCAAAGAGACCCACTGCTGCTTGGGTGAGCCTTCAGAGGCATTGTGCTGAGTGAATAAAGCTGTGCAGAGCTCTTCGTTACTGTAACAAATGCCTGACCTAATTCAACTGACAGGGAGAGAAGGTTCGTTTTAACTCAGACTTTGGGGATTTCAGTCTGTGATTGGTTGCCCCTTTTGCTTTGGGCCTGTGATAGTTTTTTTTTTTTTTAAAGATTTATTCATTTATTATATGTAAGTACACTCACTGTAGCTGTCTTCAGATACACCAGAAGAGGGCATCAGATCTCTTTACAGATGGTTGTGAGCCACCATGTGGTTGCTGGGAATTGAACTCAGGACCTCTGGAAGAGTAGTCGGGTGCTCTTAACTGCTGAGCCATCTCTCCAGCCCCCGTGATAGTTCTTGATAGTGGGAGTTTGTGGCAAACCAACATGTTCACCTCATGGATAGGGATGAGAAAAACCCAAGCTTCATAATTCTCTTAAAAGGCTTGTGGGTAAGAGGTAATGAGACCTCACCTCGAGAACTGACACTGCCTCCAATACCAGTAATGTGGGCCTTAGCCGTTAACTCAAGGGCCACCTTTGGGTGACCGTTCAAATCCAAGTCACAGCAAAATCCAGTACCGAACATTTCACTGTGTGATGCCATGTGTAACATGTTAAACAGAAGCACTGTAGAACTAGAGAATGGTGTTAGGAGTGGTTGCCTGAGGTTATGTTTGGGATAAGGGGGTTTCTGTGGTTGTAAAAGGACCATCTAAGTGAGAGCTGTTCATGAACCTAAGCAGAAGGAGCAACAGTATGGAGCTTGATACACACACTGTTGTGTGACACTGTTCCTGAGGAACCTTGAACACTTCACATAGGGAGCTGAAGGCAGGCCAAAGTAACAATACAACCAATTCCAACTGGTGAAGCAATGAGTTTATTGGGGCGACTTACAGGAGTAGGAGTGAGGGGCTAATTACAGGGGCAGGGATGACTCAAAGGCAATGTCCTCACCAAAAGCCCACACAAGCATGGGTGATGGCTCATAAAAACTGGAGACTTGGAGCACACTGTGAGACTTGCACGCAGCTTAGGTCAAATAGTCTAGTCCAGGCAGCTTGGCTGCTCTGAGGCTCCTCACACATCCTTACTACCCTTGGGGAAGGCAGCCTTTGTGCCTAATTAGTTTCAGGGACTTTCTAAGACTTATGAGTTGTTTGCTTTATGAATCTTAAAAAAGCCTCCTTTCAAGATGACATATTTCAATTTGGAAGAAATGGGTACAAACGAGAGACTAGCTAGACCTAGCGAGACTAGTAGACCTCGGAAATGTAATTACAAACACATCCGTGTTAAATCTTGTTTGCAATATTATGGGATAGCTTGCAAAATGTGACTAAAGAAACTTAGATCATTATTTGTTTGAAATGGGGGTCTCATGTAGCCTAGGCTGACCTTAAACTCCATATATAGCACCCTGCCTTTGTCTCCTGAGTGTTGAGGTTACAGATATGCACCCCCAAATTCATTTATTTTGCTTGACTTTATTTTCCCTTCATTTTATTTGTTTATGTAGTAGGTGGAGGGCAAGAAAGCATGTGTGGAGATCAGAGGACAGCCTGAGCCAGTCCGTTCTCTCCTTCTTCCCAGTGAGCTTCGGAGATGGAACTCACATCACTAGGCTTGGTTGCAAGCACCTTAACCCACTGAGCCATCTTGTCTGCCCACCCTCTCCCTCTTAACAGAAGTTCACGTGTAGCTCAGGGTGGCCTTGAACTTGTAATCCTTCTGCCTCAGCCTACTGACGACTGCTGCTGGGAATATAATGACTGCCTTCTTAAGGTAGTGATGGGTGGGGTGTATAGTCAGACATCAAGACTGAGAGGGTCTTCCTCAGTTGCTCACTAACTTATCTCTCACCAATTTGGCTGGGCTGGACCTTCCTCTCTCTGCCTCCCAGTGCTGGACTTAGAGACACACACTGCTGAAACTGTCTTTTTTTTTTTTAAACTATAGGTGTGGGGATCCAAACTCAGGTCCTTGATCCTGTTCAGGAAATCTGTACTGACTAAACCATCTCTCACTGCCTAGGGGTGTTGTTTCTCATAAGTGCATGTGAATCTATAATTATATCTATGAAAATTCAGTAAATAAGATTTTGGTTTGGGGGGAGTTAGGATAGTGGTAAACGCATGCATATACATATTATGCACATATCATTTGTGTGTGCAGACAAACTTCTGGAGAGAGTTGCCTGTGACTGATGTTTTGCCAGCATTTGAGTGAAATGTCCGACCATCCCAACACACATAGGATACAAAAGAAATACAGGATGATGCTATTCAGAGCTGTCACTTAGAGCATTTTCCCAGCTTATTTGAGGCCCAGTGTTTAATCCTCAGACACACACACACACACACACACACACACACACACACACACGTGTGAGCAAACATGCATGCACACAAGCATGCATGCACCACCTCCACCAACAAAAATAACTCTGAAAGAAGAAAGGGGACGCCTGCTGTATTGGTCTCTGTCCAGAGTACATGTGCCTTCCAGAGACAGAACTAGAAAGAGTCTGGCAAGTGGCAGGGCCTGTGAACCTGGTGGGCATCCGCCTGTGCACAGCTCTCCATGGCAGGAGAATCAGGCAGTTGGTCAGCCAATCTGGCTGCTCCAGATTCTGCCTGCTGGCATGACTCTTTCAGGGAGTGAGCCAAATCTCTAGGTCCTAGACCTTATTCCAAGCCTGTCCTCATTTTACTCTAATCCCAAAGTGCTTTGCTTTGTCACTATTTCCAGGAAGCTGGACATTTCGTTGGGAGTTACAGGAGGACAGTGTATAGAGCTTCCGTCCGTCCATCTCTCTCTCTCTCTCTCTCTCTCTCTCTCTCTCTCTCTCTCTCTCTGTGTGTGTGTGTGTGTGTGTAGGTATAAATGATCTAATGACCTCATTTAACAGATATTGGTGGCGTAAGCTGGCCTGCCCTTAAGAGGCGCTGTGCACAGCATGTTTTGAGAGCTTGGATGGAAGCAGATTCAGCCTGAGCCTGGCAGACCGTATGAGGCGTCAGGAGTGGAGGTCTGGGCAGAAGAGACGCCAGTTCCTCAGTTAGTGCGTCTCATGCGCATGTGTAGACAGGACAGAGGATAGGAGGGGTTAAGCAGCCCTCATCCAGTCCGCCTAGGACTGGGGCACTTGCGAGTTCAGATTTCAGAACTATTTTCGCATGTGTAAAGTGTGTACTGGAGTTAGAACCTTCGTCTGAATGCATATACCTCACAAACGCAGCCAGAAGTGACTTTATACAATACTGTAATTTTTCCATGAAGTTTTGTGGTACTGAGTTTTCTCAGTACTTACCACATTGGTGTTCAGAAAACCTTCTGGCTTCTGGGCTTTTTGGGTGTCTGGCTGTATTAAAGGCCTAACCCGTGCCTTAGGGTGAAAGGTCTAGGTGGTTCAGATCCAGCCCAGCTCCTGGTCTTTCTCCAGCTTGCCTGGAAGATCAGCAAACAAAAACCTCCCTATACCAAGGTTGGGAAGAACGTAAGAGCAGCAGAGCCCCAGTGAGACCTCTGGGTTGCAGGCGTGGCATAGCAGTGGCACCTGTACTCACAGCAGCTACTAAACGTCCAGTCGAGGGGAGGGGAGGGGAGGGGAGGGGAGGGGAGGGGAGGGAAGGGAAGGGGAGGGGAGGGGAGGGGAGGGGAGGGAAGGGGAGGGGAGGGGAGGGGAGGGATGCTTGAGTCCCTACCCCGAGGCAGTGGAGGGCTGGTAAGGGAAAGGAAGTTTCGTCTCCAGTGATGAAGCCACTGGAGAGTTTGTTCAGGATCTGGTGGGTAGCCTCCCACCCATCCCCACACACGTGAGCCCATTGAAACCCAGTGAGCCACAGCGAGAAACAACAAAAAACATTAAAGTAGCTCAGGGACTTGCTAGGAGGAAGGGGGTGGCTGTCAGGGATGTGGGAAGTAGAAAGAGGGTGGCGCCATGGGGGTGGTCAGAATTCATTCTAGACACGTGTGAAACTGCCAAAGAATAAACTCATTTTAAAAGCTCTCCCCCTGCTGACCCTGCTGGCCAACCTAGAAGAACAGGTAACCTCTCTCAGCCTGAAGCTTGCAGTCTGGCTGTGGGAAGATGGGCCTGGGAACTCAAAGGTGTTCTGTGAGCATCACTCCCCTGCCTTCCTGTTCCTGCCCCCCTACTCCCACCACTGACCTTGAAGAGCTCTGGCCCAGATCCCTGAACCGGTTGCTTCTCCCGCCCGAGGCAAAGGATTGCATGTGTACAAGGCCATTAGATCAGGTTTATTTATCTTACAAGGGGACGTTACCCAATGACAGTGATGTAGGGAACAAGGAAACAAAGGGACCCTTCTTCTCAGGTGCTGAGTAATAAGCTTCAGGGGACCTTGCTGTCACTGACCTCCCTGCCCTGGATTTCTCTCATCTCCCCATCCACAGAAGCAGCAGAGCTCTCAGCAGGCACTTCCACAGACAAGCTGCCTCTTCTGTGGCACTTTAAGCACTTCTTTAAGCTACAAAGTAGCGTGCTTGCCTCAGGAGCACTGAGAGAGACCACTGGGGTTGCTGCAGTGGGTCAGGAATCTGTTCCTGGAGCCGAGGTTGTTCACCAAGACAGGCCCTGTGAGTAGGAACAGGACCTGTAGGCAGGAAGAAAGAAACAAGCCGGATCAGTTCTCAGCCATTCAGTTACAAATAGGTTTATTTGTTACAAATCGGTGATTTCCTGCGAGGCAAAGTCCTGGGGGAACTACAGGAAAGGATGAGGGTGTATGTCTTGGAGAGCTGTTTGGGGAGCAGAGAGGATGTAGAGAAGTAACTTAAGAGCGATACAAGACAGGCCCATCCTTTCCCTCACAGCAGCACAAGCAATAGAAGGGCATAGCCCAGAGCAGACAGAAGAATTTAGGAAAGGGGACGTCCACGTCATACAACCTGACTAGGAAAAGCCAGGATAGTGTGTCACAGACACATCTCAGAAAGACTCTGATGGGTGACTCCTGTCAGAGGAGGGTAGGAAATAGTGAGAGGAAATCCCAGGAACAGAAATTTCCCCACTAGTTCCAGAAGTGGGGATGAATTTGACTTGTGTCATGGGAGAGGGGGTCATGAAGAACATGCATATGGTGCCACGCAGGGCGGGGGGGGAGACAGAAGGTGTCTGGTGAGTGTGCTGAGGGGCTAAGCCTTTGATGCTGCGTCAGCCTGGCTCCTACCCTGCCCCCTTTTTCCTTAGCCGTGCAGCAGTAAAGCAGCCAAGATCCTCTCCTGACCTGCACTAACCTTAGCCTCCTCCTCATCACTGCGGCACGGTAGACGCTGCCGGGCCAAGACATAAAACCAGTTTGCCAACCTTGAGGTGAACTAAGAGAGGCCTGTTGGGTCCCTGAGTAGGCTTGCAATGACCAAAGCTTCCTGTGCAGTCAAGAGCTACAGAGGGGAACTTCCTGTATCCTAGAACTCCCCAACATACCACACCACCTAGGGCAGCAAGCCACCCGAAGCCCAGTCATTTTGTATTTTAATAAAGTTGATGTTTCTAAAAGATTAAAAGTGCACTCAGAATAGGCGGTTCTTATTATCGCATGCCCTCTCTTCTCTTTAAAGCATAGCAAGTAAACATTTTTCTAAAATAATTTTTTATTTACATGTACTTGTAATCAAATGTTTTGCTAAAAAATTAAAGTGCTTGGCTTCTTACATGCAACTTTAAAAGCCACCCTAGTCATGAATGGATCAAAAAAAATATATGTATATGTGTACATATATATATATAATTTTTTAAATTATAAACAAACAAAAGAACAGAAGTTTGAATCCTAGATTATAGAAACCCAATGTATTCTAAATGCTAAAAGCACAAAACCCCTAAAACCAAACCAACCAACCAAAAAAAAAACCGCCGAGAAGTTAGACATGTGGCAAGCCGTAAAGCCGACAGTACGGCTCACGGGGAGGATGAGGCACGGTAGCTTGTGCTCCCTGTCATGTAGAGTACGTTCTGTTCTCAGGATGCCCGTGGCCCAGCCTCTACTGATGCTGTTCCCAAATCAGGAAGGAAGTTGCTGACTGTGGAGCTCCCAGCCAGCCCCAAACACATCTGGAATCTCTTCCTTCAGTTTTAGAGTGCTCTTAAAGAAGAGGCTATAAAACACTGGCGTGTGCCTAAGGGAGGACATGGTTAAAAAGCACGAACCGTTGAGTCACCCTGTCAAACAGCCTTCCTCTCGGGCTGCAGCCGCTTCTCTCCGCTGTCCTAACTTGAACGAGAACCACACTTTGTTTTCCTTAGGTTCTCAACACCCGTGTTTAGTGTTTGTATTTCTCAGCAAATGACTGTTTGGATTTGCCCGCTTCTGAGTTTTGTGGGAACGGAATAATGTTTCGCTACGTGACGATTGGTTTCCGGTTCAGTATCAGCTTGTGAGAATGACCCAGCGAACGCATACTAGCTGTCGTCTGGTGTCTGAACGTGGGTCTGTTTTACGGTGTCTACCCGTCCTGGTGCTAATGGGCACTTGGGTCATTCCTGATGTGGGTTGTTTTGGACATTGGTGGATGGCCTCATTTGTATCTCACAGTGCTAGGCATAAGCATGTCTCTAGACTGCAGAATGTAGCAGTTTAATTGCTGACTCAGAAGATGTGTGCGTGCTCAGTTTTACGAGGCAATGCTAGTGTTTACTGGGGTGGATACCAGCAGCCAGTGTGACTGTGTGTCCTCTCATCCTGGCTGAGTCTTGTGAGGCTTCAAGGTGTGTAGGGATATTGGAGAGTAAACTTCAATTTACATTCATTTTGTTACTACAGAGTGGGCAACTTTTCATGTATCTCCTGACCCCTAAAGTTGGGTCTTGCGTGAAATGTCTCTTCAGATCATTAACAAATTTTCTTACTAACCTGGGCCATTGGGGCTCTCAGAATCTGAACCACCAACCAAAGAGCACACACTGGCTGGACCTAGGCCTCCCTGCTCATATGTAGCAGATGTGCAGCTTGGTCTTCATGTACCGACTAACCTCACAGAGACATGATGTGCCAGGGTGGGGGGATAACTATGGAAGGGGGTCTCCCCCTGCTCAGAGGAGAAGGGAAGGGGGAATGTGAGAAGGATTGTGGGAGAGGGTGACCCGGAGGGGGACAGTGAGCGGAACATCAGGTGAATAAGGTGAATAAGTAAAAAAAAAAAAGTTTAAAAAATTATGATTTTGGGGCTGGGGATTTAGCTCAGTGGTAGAGCACTTACCTAGGAAGCGCAAGGCCCTGGGTTCGGTCCCCAGCTCCGAAAAAAAGAACCAAAAAAAAAATTATGATTTTTAAAATACATATTTAATGCTGTTCCTTTGTTTCTAGAGTATGTTTAAAATACATTCTTCAAGGGGATGGGGAAGGTGGCTCAGCTGGTAAAGTGCCTGCTGTACAGGCACAGGGACCTGAGTTCAGAATCCTAGCAGCCAGGTTTAACAAGAACAGCTAGTCATGGCTGCAGACTGATGTAAGGACTGGAGGTTGGAGGAAAAGGAGACGAGACAAAAAGAAAACCCAGACGAACTAGCCAACGGGTAAGCACTTCGTTCAGTGAAAGACCTTGTACCAATTGATAAGATGACACGTAATGAGGAAGATGTGGGGCATCAACCCATGGCCTCCACATACACACAAGCACACATGCCTGTGCACATAGACCTGCACACACCTGCACACATGCCTGTACATATAGACCTGCCCACACATGCACACATGCCTATGTACATATACCTACACACACATGCACACATGCACACTTGCCTGTGCACATATACCTGCACACGCATGCACACAGTCTCCCTCAGGGTTAGGTCTTCTCTTTCCATTTTACCCTGTCGCTTTGTCATCCCTACCTTACGGTTTGTGGGGAATTACTTGTCAACCTTTTCCCATTATAGGTTTTCCTTTGGGAGTTTCCCATTAGAACAATTCCTAGAACTCTAAGCACGGTGGTGTGGCTCTCTATGTTAAGTATACTTCACAGCTACAATTTTTAATTATCTGTCTTTATGTTACATGCTGTTATTTATGCATGCAACCCTGTCTCAGGCTGATATCACAGGTAGTGTATGTACAAATCTGTTTTCAGGTCGATGTTCTTGTCCATGCTTGACCTAATTCAGACAGCTTGACTGATGTAGACTTGCGATGTGCTCTGTAATCTTTAACCCATATTTTTGGTCCCAGAGAGGTTGTAACAGTATGGATAAAGATCTGAAATGGTCTGATGGACTAGGTTTCTTTCGTCTGTTAGAAAACAGTAAGTTGTGTGTTTGCTCAAACTGTTCCAGTTTCAGCCACTAGGAGTCCTTCCCTGGTGGCTCCTGTGTCTTGGTGGGCACCTTTCCTGTACAATCAGTTGCTTCGGGCTTGTCTTGTATGTGTTTTTTTCCAGCACATGTTCTGATTTCTTATATTAGAAAGTGATATTAAAACCCACAAGCTGGATTTCGGGTGTGCTCAGTGCTGTGGGTATCACTGCTTTCAGCCCTTTCAACGAACAGGGCTAGGACATACATCAGTGCCTGCTAACCGAAGTATCGTCTGGAAGATAAAAACAACTTCACGGCCACGCCTCTGACTCTGATTTGGAACTCAGGCTTCATTCTGGCCTTGAAGTGGAAAGAATGTTTTAAAACTATCATGCTGTTGTACAGAATCCCTAGCCTTTGTTCTAAAGACTTTGTTTCCTTCCACTGCTGCCTGGGAGTTTCAAAGTTTATAATGTAACTTTTAGGAGCTAAAATGTCCTCGGTGATGAGTTCTCTTTTCTTTTCTTTTTAGGATTTGTTTATTTTAATTGTGTTGATCTTTTGCCTGTGTGTCTATATGTGTATTGCATGTGTGTCTTGTGCCCACAAAGTCAGAAGAGAGCATCTAAAGTTACTAATGGTCGGTGAGCCACCATGTGGGTGCTGGGAACCCAGGTCCTTTCTGAGAGCTGGAAGTGTTCTTAGCACTGAGCCATCTCTCCAGCCCCTCCATGATAAATTCTTGATGGCAGTTTTTTGTTTTGTTTACTTGTATTTTCTCTGTCTACTACTCATCTGGTCAGTAGACTAAAAACAAAATATTATTATACAACATTATATATTAATATACAACATAATTACTATATGAAAATAATATATATTAATAATATAATATATTGGTTGCATATGTAATATATATTATAAAGTGGTATGTGTGTGTTTATGCATGTGTGGTGTGGGTGCAGATGTTGCTCTGTGTCTGCCCATGACTCACTGTCTCTGAACCCCCAGCTCACCATTTGGGCCACGTTAGCTGGCTAGCAAACCCCAGTAATCTGCCTGTCTCTCTGTGTCCACCCTCTGGAGTTGGGGGTTTCAGGTGCACCCCATAGTGCTTTTCTGTAAGCAGTGGTTACGTGGGCTCAGGGTCTCATACCTACCCAGCTAGCACGGGCACTGCAGTCACTGGGCTATCTCCCTAATCCTTGAAAACAGATTCATCATCCTCCTTTCCAGCCTACACTCACCATGTACTAGACACGGTCATCAGTGGGTGTGCTAATCTTCATAACCCTACAGACACAAAAGGCTCTGTGCTGTGGGATGAAATGCAGCCTGGGGAGGTGTCTTTAAACCTGTCATCTGTTCCAGACTCCGTGCCCCTGACTTTCGTGCCCCATAGTCTAAGACGTGAAATGGCAAACTAGATCCAGGGTAGGGAATGAGATCCAAGCTACCGAGAGGGACAGTTGGTTTGATTAACTCAAGACGCTGGCCCTCACACTTCTCCCTGGTGGTTCTCCAGCCTCTTCAGGACCAGCTGGAGTTTGTTTGAGAAAGGAATGACTGAATCCCTTAAGAGAGCCCAGCCTTTTTTCAGTCTTTCTTCCATTCCAAATTCTAATGTTCTTCATGAGAAACGATTCATTTAAGTCTGTGGCCAAGAACCTGACACTGCCTGCTTGAACTTGACACCAGGGATTTGGCCCCAGGTGACTAGCCTTTCCTGTCAGTGTTATTAAGCAGGGCCGACCTCATGGGAACAGAAATTCTTCCCAGGGTTACCCATGGGAAGCTCTGTAACTGGAAGGGCTTCCTTGGATCGCTGTAACTGTCCAATTAGGTGTTTACATTGACGCTGGCAATTATTCTTCCTTTCTCAAAGAGAAGTTGGTTAGAGTTTTAGTCCCTCCTTCAGGCGAACCGATGCGAGTGTGTGTAAGAGCTGAGAGTGCTGCTACTTTTAGCATTGTCAGAGTGCTTGCATGTGTGTGTTGCACAGACATTTCTGATGTTTGGAAAACACACACACACTTCCGGGAGTATTCATCCCCCGGTGCTTGAAGGAATGGGATTTCCATGGCAAACGTAGCCTGGGCAACCCCTCTCACCGCCTTCCTCTGCTTGACTTGTGGGATGTTGTGAATGAGTTCTGTGACTTTTGGCTGCAACACTTGAAACGTGGGATGGTTTTGATGAAAACAGCCCCACTAGGCATTTAACAGGCACTTGCCGTTCACTCCGATGTGATATCGGGGGCACCTTGGCCTTTCTTTGTATTTTACACTGATTTACCATGTGCGTGTGCATGCATGCATGCACATACACATGTGTGTAAATACCACAGCATATGTGTGGAACTGCGAACCAAACCTGAGGGAGCCTGTTTTCTCCTTCCACTCTGTGGGTCCCGGGGAATGAACTCAAGATGTCGGGCTTGTTGGCAAGCAGTTCACCCTGCTCAGCCATCCATGGGCAGGGTCCTTGGTTGGTCTTTTAAGCTGGATCTTGGAACAGCTGGTAGGGAAACTAAAAACACAGTGGACAACATTTAAATGAGATGCTAACTGCTGTATTCTAAGAGGGTGATAGGGGGTAAAATGCTTAGTTCTTGTGAATGACAGAGTTTACGAACGCTCGTGTACATGTTAGAAATCACTGGATCAATTAAAAGTTCCTCCCTGCTGTTTCATTTCTTTCATTTCTACCTCAGAACGGTGTCCGAGCAGTGGCTGTTTTATCACAGGGGTCTCCAAACCCTTGATTTCATGGTGTCGTGTTATAGACAGAGTCTTAGGCACAACACACAGGGTACTTTAGAGCCCATCCCTTCACAGGATTAATCCCCAACATGAGGAGTTGCTAGGAAGCAAGCTACTGTGCTGAATTCTGGGGCTTAGGCAGAAGATACTCTGGGTCCATAGATCGGGGATGAGGCTCTTTGTGTCTAATAAGCTCAATACCTACGCATTGGCGTAGGAGGGAAATGATGCCCGAGGAGCTCAGAGGATTCGGGAGAGCGTCCTGGGTGTCCGTGTTCTTGTTCCATCTGGTTTAGCATGAAGATGTTTTACTTTTCCGAGCAAACGACTGCTGTTCCGCTGCTGCTCCAAAGTACCTGAACCAGTCTCAGAAGACACGGTTGGTTCCCTTGGTCTCTGCTCTCTCCCCCACTCCCTAACACTGCCTGTTAGTGAACACTTGCCTCATGCTGTCTGTGGGATGAACAAATACTGTGATCTCCATCCTTGTGGGAATTTTCTTTCACTGTTTGAAGGAGTGGGAAAACCAAGGTTATTTCCTGATAACTATTAGAATAGATGGTCTGTTCTTGTACCTACACACGAATAACTGGCAAGAAGCAGTGGAAACCCTACTCTTCACTGTGATAGCAATGTACGGTTAAAATACACGGTTCCATTTTCGTATAGACGTAATACTTTAATTTTTGAGAATTTAAGTCTTAGGAATGCATTCAGGAAAGGAATGAACTGGCCTCAACAGATGAAACTTTACAGCACCATTGCAGGACATAACACCTAGGTTTTCCTTGGGAAGGATGACTCAGTATTGTAAAGATGTCAGTTTGCTTGAAGTCAACCCAGAATCCACTAAGGTACCGGAGCAGCTACCAAGATACCCACGCAAGAGCGATGTCAGAAGATAGTCCTAAAGCCTGTCTAGAAGCAACAGACGGACAAAGGTTCTGTAGCAGACACGGAAGTGCAGAAAGCCCAGGGGCAGAGCCATGGGGTAACAGAGAAGACTATGGAGAAGCAGAGAGCCAGGGATTGAGGCAAAATGTGTAAGGATATCTGACTTCATCATGAAGCTGATATTGAAAAACGGTGTAAAAAAGAAGTCTTCAGTAAATACTGTTGGGGTGTTTACCTAGTTGTGAGAGAAATGAGAGAAGATAAGAGAAAAAGGAGAATAAATATTTCAATATAAAGTAATAAACCATAGCCAGTTGGTGGTGGTGGTGGTGCATGCCTTTAATCCCGGCACTTGGGAGGCAGAGGTAGAACTCTGTGAGTTCAAGGCCAGGCTGTTTTCAAATTTCAGGATGGCCAGGGTTAAATACAGAGAGACCCTGTCTTGGAAAAAACAATTAATTAATTAATTAATTAATTAATTAATAAAACCCTAAAAGATAGAGGACAACAGGGCTGGAGAGGTGGCTCATTGGTTAAGAGCACTGGCTGCTCTTCCATAGGACCCAGGTTCAATTCCCAATACCCACCATAGTGGCTCCAGGGATCTAATTCCCTTTTCTAACTTCTATGGGCACTGCATGCAAACACACACACACACACACACACACACACGCACACACACACACACACACACAAATTTGGGACTAAAGTGAGTTACTTAAGCATTATATGAAACACAGAGGGCAGTAAGGAAAGTGGTCAGTAAGACTGACGGTGCCAAAGGTGGAAGGCTCAGCAGTTCAGAGCACTGGCTGTTCTTGCAGAGGACCTGGGTTCAGTTCTCCGCATCCACACTGGGATGCTCACAGTCTCCTGCTCCAGGGAATCTGATATCTTCTTGTCTCCACAGGCACCGTACTTGTGTAGTGCACAGAATATACTCAGGTACACACACACATACACATAAATAAACAATTCTTTAAATGAGACTGACCACACACATAAAGGGTGTCACAAGAAAATGCCATGAGCAAGCTCTAAAGACAAGTGGCATGTTGAAAAAGAAGTGGGAAACATTTGACAGAAAGGTAGGTTTTCTAATATGTAAAGGACACTTAACAATCAATAAGAAAAAAAGACAACACCAATAATAAACTAGGCAGGGAAGATGCATAAGAATGTCACAGAGGGCTCAGTGGTTGAGAGTGCTGACTGCTCTTCCAGAGGTCCTGAGTTCAATTCCCAGCAACCACATGGTGGCTCACAGCCATGTATAACGGGATCCAATGCTCCCTTCTGGTGTGTCTGAAGACAGCAACAGTGGACCCACACACGTTTAAATAAATAAAGAGAGCAAGTACATTATAGAAAAACGTCCGTGGCTTACAGAAAGTTATTTGCCATCCATGAATAAAAAAATGTTTACTCAGAATTAATGTAAGCTTTCTTTAATTCAAGAAAACCATACAAAACATGGTAGTTTTACTCTTGAGGCCATTTACTGAAATGAGTGTTGGTAGTGGGTGGCTAACACAGCTGGTGCGTCTCCTACTCCTCTGTGGAATCCTGGCCTCCCCGTGTTTGAATGCTATCCTCTGAAAGGTCTGAAAGAATGTGGTACCATGTCGTCATTGTTGTGGAGACAGCTTTGTGCATATTTATTCAAGAGACGCTGATCTAAGGGTGCAGCATTTTGCAGCACCTGGGTTCTTAGCACTGACGCTGAAGTCGGGTCAAATGAAGGAGGCAGGACTAAGACCGGGAAGTGGAGGCGGATGGGCAGTCACCCCTCACTCCTTGACGCTGCTTGGTGCCTGAGCCTGCTCACCCGTTCATCTGGATACTTTTTCTGAGCACTGGCAAGCACTTCTCCCTAAAACCAGTGGTTAGAATGTTGCATTTCACGGAGGTAGAGAGCATCAGTCAGCCGAGGACAGATCCTGGGAACTACCTCCCTCAGACCCTTCAGAAGGACACACTGTTCCGGGTGAGACCCACTAAGCTGAGCGTGCTCCCTGGTGGGGCTTGTGAGCTCCCTGATGTTGAGGGAGGAGGCCCATGGGTACTTGAATAGTCCTGAAATTAGAGTCAGCTGCCATGTTGCTGGGTAACACTGTTACACAACAAAACAAAGACCCCCTATTGGGCAGTGCAGGCATGTTGAAATTCTAGAGCCTGAAGGAACACTGTGTCCTGACCTCCCTCCCCTGCTGAGAAGTCTCCCGACACAAGCGACCAACTCAGGACTTTCTGCCTGAGTCCCAGAGACACAGAACTGGCTGCTGTCCAGAGCTTGATAAGACCCGGGCTGATAAGTTGCAGAGCTCAGGCCACGAGGAGCCTCCCTTGGTGCTAGCTGCGCCTCAGAAACGTCTTCCCGGACCTCTGGGAAGGGTGGGCCAACTTGTATCTCTCTGAGTTTCCAGTTGACCTCAGCATTAACCACACTTCCTGTCTGGTAGGAATGGCCCCTCCTGACTTCCTCCTCTTTCTGTGGATGGCAACTGAGATGATTTGTCACCTAGCATTACAAGTGAGCCACTGACCACTTCTGAGATAGCAGCTCTGTCTACCTGGCCTGGTTCTGTCAGGTCCTCCTGCAGGCAGAAATCACCCAAGAATTTCTTAAGATGCAAAGGGATTTTGATTTCCCTTAATCATTTATCTCTCTGATCTCTTCTTTCCTGATTTGTTGTTTGTTTGTTTGTTTGTTTGTGACTGGGACTCACTTAGCCAAGGCTAGACTCTTGAACTTTCTGGCTTTACTTTTTTTTTTTGTCAGACATTACACTTGTAACGTCAGACTCCGGGGTGTCACGCTGAAGGATTGACGCTAACTAAAAGCAAACCTCGTCTGGCCTACATAGTCAGTTCCAGGCCAGCCTGAGCTACAGGGCCAGAGCCCATCTCAAGAACTAAAGTGGGGGAAAATAAGTGTCAGTGGCCTTTATAGTGTTAAGTATTTCAGGCTCCCATTTAAAGAAGTCTAGTGAGAAGATGATTTGATTGCAGTTACTGCGAATAATATACTTCGAAAACGAAAAAGAATTATGGCAGAACCTTTGCTGTCCGAAATGGGCTGGACCCTGCCACGCCATTACCCACTGTGGGGAAGAAGTTAGAGCGGAGTGGAGGTGGGCCCTAGGTTCTCCAGCGTAGGAGCTCACTGTGCTCCTAAACGGGTGAGCTGAGCTTCCAGTACATTTGACAAATGACAAGTGTCCCGAAGTTCAGGTCTGACCACTAGGTAGTTACCAACCAAAGAAGTAAGAAATAAGGGATGTCAGAAGCCAGCTGTGCCAGACGAGCCATCGGAAGCACGGCCTCTGCCTTTCCTACTCTTGCAGCCCTGCCTGTCTCCTACCAGTCCACGAAGGATGGAACCTGGCCCTACCTCTGAATTCCAGTCTTATCCTGACCTCTCAGCTGGCTTATAGCTGGATAGGTATGGGCTTACTTTCCTGCCTGTGGCTTCTTTGTGATTCTATATGTAGTGTGGCCTAGAAATTCTTTAGGTAGTTTGTACCATCGAGGTTGACTGCCTCATGTCTGTATCTTGACCCTGGGCTAGCTAGTGTCAGCTTAGCTGTTTCAATGCCTGTCACAATGCCCAACACACAGCAGATACTCAATATTGACTGAAGAACACTCGAAACACTAGATATCAGGGCTGGAGAGACGGGTCAGTGGTTAAGAGCACTGGCTACTCTTCTCGAGGAAGAACATTTCCCAGCACCCACATGGCAGCTCACAGCCATCTGTAATTCCAGTTTCAGGGGATCCATACCCCTTTTCTGGCTCCTTGGGCACCAGGCATGTGTGAGGCATACAGATATACATGTAGACAAAATGCTTACACACACACACACACACACACACACACAATTAAATGAGCATATTATAGCCCTTCATAGTCATAATTACAGAAGGCAGTCTTCCAGTCTGTACTATGGTTTCCTCCGAAACACGGCCTGGGGGAGTTCTCGCCTGCGCTCCACTGTACAAGACTAAGTGCGTTCTCACCTTGCCAGGCAGTAGTCACGCCATTCTGACTGACAGCAACCAGTGCCTTATAATTCTGTTCCATTCTGACACAGACCAGAGCTGGTGAGGACCCTGCCCACTGAGGGGCTCGACGCCACATCATTATGCCCTGTTTCAGACTCCACTTGTGGGTCTCTAGTAATCCCCAAATTACCCACAGGTTTGCCCGGCAGACTGCAAATTACAGGGTTCCCATGACCCCCCTCAGGTTATGTGATAGAATGAACACAGAAAAGCACTGACTTAGAATTACAGTTCAGTTATAAAGGTTGCAAAGTCAGAACAGCCAATGGAAGAGACGCACAGGTCATGGTCTGAGGGGCGGGG
The DNA here is from genome assembly GCF_021556685.1 of Rattus norvegicus. Taxonomy (NCBI): domain Eukaryota; kingdom Metazoa; phylum Chordata; class Mammalia; order Rodentia; family Muridae; genus Rattus; species Rattus norvegicus. The sequence goes on along the minus strand of NC_141542.1, from coordinate 120,355,387 downwards.
AGGGACTTCCAGCTCTCCTTGTGTGTGCCGCTATGCTGGTAACCGTGTGTTCACCAACACGAGGCTCACCAGGCGGGGCTAGAAGTCTGTCTCCAATACTGTGGTTGGCTTCTTGGATGACCAGCCCAATCCTGAAGCTGTCTATAGTTTCCACACTATCAAATTCTGTGTGGTCAACTGGAGACAATCTTATTATCACTTCCATACTTGCCAGTTTGGGGATCTCTGTGTTGGAAACTCCAGGCAAAGACTGCATATGTATTTTTACCTTTTTAAAAATTAATTTGTGTGTGTGTGTGTGTGTGTGTGTGTGTGTGTGTGCGCTCACGCGTGTTACTTAGGGTTTCCACTGCTGTGAAGAGACACGATGACCAAGGCAACTCTTGTAAATGACATTTAACTGGGGCTGGCTTACAGGTTCAGAGGTTCAGTCCATTATCATCAAGACAGGTGCTTGGCAGTGTCTAGGCAGGCATGGTGCAGGAGGAGCTGAGGGTTCTACATCTGAAGGCAAACAGAAGCCTGGCTTCCAGGCATCTAGGAGGGTCTTAAAGCCCAACTCCACAGTGACACACTTCCTCCAACAAGGCCTATAAGGCCACACCTCCTACTGGTGCCACTCTCCTGAGCCAAGCACATTCAAACCACTACACGCAGAGAGAAGCAAGATTAAATCAGTCAGCCTGGAGAGGAGTTTGAGCCAGCACAGCAGAGTTGAGCCTGACAGCCAGAGCTCAGAAGGAACTAGGAAGGGATGAGGTTATTCTAGGCCTGGATAAAATTTTCAGAGGCTAGAAGCTTCCAGGACCAGGCCTGGGTTAGCAGACAGAGGTGGAAGGCCTCCAAGATGACAGTTACTACTGGAGAGTAAAAACCTATGTTAACAGTGTGCACGTGTGTTCACATACATTCCATGATGTGTGTGGAGAGAGGATTGATTCTCTATATACTATGTAAGCTCTCAGGGGTGAACTTGGGCCTGGTGACAGCACCTTAACCCAGTTGTCTGTCTTGTCCACCTGGGTACTTTTTCTTAAGCACAATAACGAGCATATTCGGGGGACTGAAGAGTGGTTGGTTCTTCTCTGTTTGTGCTGGCCTTCGAGGCTCTGCAAATAACCATTTCTGTTGTGGAAGGGAGAAAAATGCTCAGAAATTGGACTTACCTCCCTATGGGTGCCACGTGACTCACACTCACACATCATACACACATAAATAAATAAATTAAATTTAAAAAAATGCAGGATGGGGAGAGGGAAGCTCGGTGGTGAAGCCTAACATTAATGAGTCCTGTTTTATCCCCAGCAACATGGACCCGAAGATGCCCGCATACATCAGCCAATCTAGTTTTTGAGGTCTTGTAGGGTTTCTGAGATGGGGTTTTTCTGTGCGGTCCTGGCCATCCTGGAACTCACTCTGTAGACCAGGCTAACCTCAAACTCACAGAGATCTGCCTGCCTCTTCTTCAAGTACTGGATCTAAAGGTGTGCACCACCACCCAGGCTAGTTTAGAGATCTTAATTTGATTTTTTTTTTGTTTGTTTGTTTTCAATTCTAGGATCAGTCAGCAATTCCATTCTCAAAAGGTTCGACAACTCACAAGCCTATCAGATTATACTTAGATTCAGGGAAAAGGAAACAAGATATAACAATGCAGGTGGGGCGGACCGACAGCTGATTGGCTACTGCTCACATCTGTCTTAGTTGAACGTGGCTCAAACGGTTGTGATTGTCTGAGGCTCTGCTTCTTACAAAGCCAGGCTACAAGCTTTACAAGTCCAGCTTGGTTGCAGCTCAGTGTCTATGAACAAGCTCAAGATGTGTGAACGTATAAAGATAACTAACTGTGAGGGGGACATACTTTATTTTGACCAAAGCATGGAGGCTACCCCTCCCTCCACACCACCTTGACTTGTGTGATTGACAGTTCGAGATATCTTGAGTTCACCACGGGAAGAACAGCCTGCTGGATGGACACTGTGTGGCTGTGTTGTTAGGGGTCTTACAAGAAGAAAGTAGGCTAGTGCAAGGGACCAGCATGAAATTCTGCTTACACTGTCACTCTGGGCCAGTTCTTTTCTTAATGAGATCCATTGTAAGCATGGAAGGGGTCTGGAGTGTGTCTTTCCCCTCTCTTCCTTTGAGAAGAGCTGCACTGCACTCCGCTCCCCACCCTCCTACTTCAGATTGCGTCACACACAGTGATTACCTTCTGCCTGCCTTCATCCTGCCAAAGCCTGTCCTGCCTTGTGCCACAGTTGGACAATTCAAAGCAATGTGAAGGAGCCACTGTTGCTGCATGTGATCTCTCTGAGGCTTCTGTGCAGGAGCCCCAACCCCATGCACAGGTAGACAGGGGCACATAGCAGCTGGACTTAGCTGCTTCAAGTTCAGGCAGAGGCGAGCTCCGCCCCGTATATATGGTTTAATAAAGATTTCAGTATGACGCTTGCCTAGGAAGCGCAAGGCCCTGGGTTCGGTCCCCAGCTCCGAAAAAAGAGAACCAAAAAAAAAAAAAATTTCAGTATGAAATTTAGAAATAGGCTAATGGGCTAAACCATACAGCATAAAGCCTTCAGAAGTCTTCCTCATGTGAAGAAATTGCCACCAAATCCTCAAGAATCATCTGCTGTAGGCCAGAAGCTTGTCAGTGAGGGACAGCAAAGAATAGCCTACAGTGTCTCTGATAAGGAAGACTCAGGGAGGGAAAACTCCCAAAGATAGACTATGGAGGCATCTTCCATTTGACTTAGTCTTGGGACAATGTCAGGAGCCATCTAGGATAGGCTAAGGCTAGCAAGCGGCTAGAGGTGGTCCTTTGTTTTTGTGTGGTCTGCAATGGGTGAGCTCACTGGCAAGGTTCCAAAGAGGCTTCATCTCAGGATTGCTTCTGATATGCCTTTCCTGTCATTATTAAATTGATATAATAATTCCTGGGCATTAGCCTACCCTATTGATCAGATTTCCTGCAGATCAATATGAAGATGAAATTTCATGAATTAATGCCGTTTTGATGAATTAATGAGTCTATAGAATTTCCGATTTGATTCAAGCAATTTTAGGAAGAGAGTTTTAAGAGACCGTTTTGGTTGTTTGCTAGTAAGATGTAATAAAGTTGGAATCAAGAATAGAATATTCCCACTCCTCCTAATAGTAAGTAAAGGCTGCACAATAAGAAATACAACGAGCTTTCATAATTACACTAAAAAGAGAAATAGACTTGGGACAAATTTGTGATCAAGGGGAAACATTGAGGTCCAAGGATAAAGCTGCAGAAGTGAACTCTGATAAGACAAAGCCACGTTAAAAATATTGCTTTGAACTTATAATGAGCATATAGAATGAAACACTTCTTTCAACTTAATATCAGCATCCTTCTGTAACTCCCATTTTCCGTAACATTTTATCTATAGGGTAATTTTCTAAAGAACTTTTTGTCTAAAAGGAGATTATAAAAGCCAGAGAAAAGAAATAAAGTTGTTGGTTGGATGATTTGGCTTGCGGGACTCCGTGCCATCCATCCATCCAAATGTATATTCTGTCGGTACGTACATCGTGTGTAGGTATGTGTGTATATGTGTAAGCATAAATGAATACTTGTGGAGTTGATTGAGACAGACAGCCAGGCTTGGCCAGAGTGGGGGTGTATGCATGTATATATGTCTGTGCATACCTGACTGTGTAAGGCACTTCAATTTTTTTCCTTTCCTTCCTCTCTGGTTCACCAAGAGTTAATCAGTCAGGCTACTGAAAGGCCTGCAAAGGGAGCCCTGGTAACAAATCCTTTACCAAATCACCCTGCTCTTAGCAACATGTGTCAGTGGATCCAGAGGCCTGCAGCTTCTGGCCTCAAAGTAACTTAAAGTGAGGATAGGTATATGTTATTATGGAAAGCAACCCTGCTCTTTTGTAAGACCAAATCTTGCCCCAACAACGCTCGGCTGCTTCATAGAAGACCCAGCCCTGGGCTAAGCTCCTAACAAGACAACTGCTTGTAGTGTGGTTGGGTCTAGTTGGACTCTTCTTCAGCTGAGCCCTGGGAAGTCCTCCTGTCCTATGCCTGGGCTTTGGGTTGCTATCGGTGGTGGGATTTCTGTTGGGTTTTGTCAACATGACAAAAGCTAGGGCAATCTGGGAAGAGGAACTTCAGTTGAGAAAATGCCTGCATCTGATTGGTCTGTAGGCAAGTCTGTAGTAATGATTGATGTGGGAGGGCCCAGCCCACTGTGTGATAGAAGAGGGCAGGCTGAGAACCCCACAGGGAGCCTCCTAGTGAGCAGAGTCCCCGAGGCCTCTGCTTCAGTTCCTCCCTGAGGTCCCTCAGTGGTAGATGTGTAAACCAACCAAGCCATTTCCTCCCCAAGTTGCTGTGGTCGTGGTGCTTTGTGACAGCAATAGAAGCCAAGTTGGATAGGCTTCATGAGGATACACTTTTCCTGACATCTTCTCAACCAGAGAAGGGAGGGGAGAAAAGGGAAGGAGATGAATCCTGTCTCTTGTGGCCCTCCCAACTTCCTTTCTGCCGTCATTTTATCTCACCTGCAGCAGATGCGGAGCTCCAGCCTCCTTTCTAAGCTCTGGTCCTTGACCCATTTTATGTCTTGTGTTTTCCATTGTTGTCGCTTCCTGTCCCCCAGAAGCCATCGGATACAAAGCCAGGCATGGTGTGCCTTCCTGAGGACCTGCCACAGTTCCAATGTCTTTATCTTGGTGCCTTCCACTCTGACCTTCTATTGTCCCTTCAGCCTCTGTCATTTGTGTGTGAGCACCATATCACCCAGGCAATATTGAATATGGAATCTGCTTTTGAGAATATCGGGAAATAAGTGTACACTCCCTTCTGGGCCTTCTCTCGGTTCACTCACAATCTTCTACTTGCCTTCATAGCCATGCTAAAATGGCCTTCTCCAAGAAAATGTCCCAGACTCTCATTTCTAAATGGATGGGGTTCTACTCTTGCCCTCCTGAAGTACTTTGTGTTACAGTATATTAATATGTTTTGCCTCTTGTGTTACAGTGTATCCAAATGTTTTGTCTCTGGTCTAACGTGTCTAGACTATCATGTAGTTCCTCAAAACATGTTTGTCTTAGGCACCAGAGGAAGGCCTGTATTTAAGAGCCAGTAATAAACATTCACCGAATAAACACACAGACTTTGGAGACTAAGAACTGTCGTTTTATATCTTTGAAACCATCCCAGTAACTTCACATTGAAAACAGATAAGTTAATTCCTGTTTAGATCGTTACACCCTAACACCTTGCAGGAAGCACCTTTGAAAGGTTGAGGTGCAGACGTGCCACATTGCACCTTGGTCACAAGATTTTCATTTTCAACCGTCAAGTCACATCATAGGTTTTATGTTTGTGAGAAACGACAGTGATATCTCTTGGTGTCCTCTAGGGTTGGTTTTAGGGACCTGTTGGGCTGCCAGAGTCCACTGGCACAGAGCCCCTTAGTATTTGCAGAGAAGCTAACCCCCATGTACTTTAAACCATTTCCAGATAACTTATATTAGCATGATGTCATGCCGTATGTATTCAGTGCTCTTCTATTGCTGTGATAACCATGAAAGGCAACTTATAAAAGTAAGTGTGTAGTTGGGCTTACAGTTGAGTGTATGACGCCATAGGAATAGCTGAAAGTTCCTATCTTGGTCCACAAGCAGAAAGCAAGAGTGCACACTGGGAATGGTATAAGTCTTTTAAAACCTCACAGCCTGCCCCCAGTGACTCACCTCCTCCAACAGGACACACCCCTCCAACAGGACACGCCCCCTCCAACAGGACACGCCCTCCAACAGAACACACCCCCTCCAACAGGGCACACCTCCTCCAATAGGACACACCTCCTCCAATAGGACACACCTCCTCCAACAGGACACACCTCCTCCAATAGGACACACCTCCTCCAACAGGAAACACCCCCTCCAACAGGACACACCTCCTCCAACAGGACACACCTCCTCCAACAGGAAACACCTCCACCAACAGGAAACACCCTCTCCAACAGGACATACCTCCTTCAACAGCTCACACCTCCTCCAACAGGTCACACCTCCTCCAACAGGACACACCCCCTCCAACAGGACACACCCCCTAATCCTTTCCAAACAGTTCTATCAACTGGGGACCAAGAGTTCAAACATGTGAGCCCCTAAGGGCCACTCTCATTCCTCTTCACTGAGTCAGGAGCTTGTTGCTCAGTGTCACATAGGAAGTGATGTCTGTGGGAAGTCTACACATGTTGGGTATAGACACACTGGTTTGGTGTATTTTATTTTTTAAATCTGCAATTAGTTAAGTACATGGATGTTGAACCTTCAGATACGGCCAAACTGCCATGTATAAAACATGTCAAAAGCTACACACTAGTGCATGCACAGTGTATCGTTGTTAGTGTTGAGTCGTGTGATGGAAAAATAAAGGTTGAAAGTAGCCTGCTGTCGTCTCTTTTAGTCTGTAACAGAATACCGCCGACTGGATAATTTGCCCCAAATACACAGACTCGCAAATCCGGAGGCTGGGAAGTTCAGTATCAAGGAGCCGGCAGGTTTGCTGATTCTGATTCCAAGATGGTGCTTGAACCGTCTTATGCTGAGGATAGAACACTGACTTCCAAGGTGGAAAGGCAAAGAGGCAAAAGAGGGGTCAAGCTCGCTGTCTCGTAAACACATTGGCCCCAGCCCTCTAGCTTAGTCTTCTTTTTTTTTTTTTTTTTTTTTTTTTTCTTTTTTTCGGAGCTGGGGACCGAACCCAGGGCCTTGCGCTCGCTAGGCAAGCGCTTTACCGCTGAGCTAAATCCCCAACCCCTAGCTTAGTCTTCTTAGAGGTCTCACTTCTCCATCTTTCGTCATGGCCATTAAATCTCAATGTGAGTTTTGAAGGCACTGTCCCCTGGCTCTGCAACCTGGAATGTTCTGGACTATCCATCCATAACCGATACTTAAAACCATTTTCTCTCCTGTCTAGAAATTCACTCCTTCTGTGGAGAGTGCACTGTTTTATAAATGTGTGGCTTGTCCATGGTTGCCAGAGACCAATTACTTCTCTTTTTCCTTCTCTTCCTCCCCCTCTCCTCCTCTTTTTCTTTTTGAGACAGGGTTTCTCGCTGTGACCTTGACTGTACTGGAATTCACAGTGTGGACCAGGCTGGTCTTGAACTCACAGACTTAAAGTCATGTGCTACCATGCCTGATAGAAACCAGCTTCTAAGCTGCGCCCGTCATAGGTGTTCAATGCTTGAGAAGTGATTAAGTTGTTATTCTATAGGAAAGCAAGGTTTCCACGAGTGCTGTTTGTCTGGCCGCCTGAGTTTTCATGTTTCGCCAAAAGGCACTCATTTCTTGTCTGACCTCTTTTCCCAGGGAGGTGCCCCTGAAGGATGCTAAGGAGTACGCTGAATCCATAGGTGCCCTCGTGGTGGAGACAAGTGCGAAGAATGCCATTAACATCGAGGAGCTCTTTCAGGGGATCAGTAAGTGCCAGCTTGTTTCTCAGCCTGACTTAGCTTGCACGATTGTGCTCTGGGGGAGGAGTCAAAAACCAGCCTTTCATCTGTGTGAATTTATCTAATGCTGTCAGGGAACCCCCAAGAGTCTGACTGAAGTCATGCTGTGAGCCCTGCAGCTCTGAGTGTATTTACACTCCTTCCATTCATGTCTGTCTGTCTTCCTTCCTCCCCTTCTCCCTTCCTTCCTTCCTTCCTTCCTCCCCTTCTCCCTTCCTTCCTTCCTTTCTTTCCTTCTTTCTTTCTTTCCTTCTTTCTTTCTTTCTTTTGTTCTTTCTTTCTTTCTTTCGGAGTATGATAGCTGGCTTTAATTTAATTCTTAATAATATTTTTTTTCTTTTTTTTTTCCGGAGCTGGGGACCGAACCCAGCGCCTTGCGGTTGCTAAGCAAGCGCTCTACCACTGAGCTAAATTCCCAACCCCTTAAAAATATTTTTTAATTGAAGTTAAATGATCACTTCCTGACTTCCTTTCTTCCCTCGAACTTCTTCCAGATTCTCTCCTTCCACCCCCTTCCGTGTTCCCCATCATTTCCAAGTTGATAATCTCTTCCCCTCATCATTATTGTTCTATACATATATATACATGTGCATGTGTATACTCGTATCTGTAAGTACAGCTCTCTGAGTTCAGGTTCGGGTTTGTTGTATGTACATGGTTTCAAGGCTGACTGTTCTGCATTGGACACCTGACAAATGGGCTTCTCACAGGGGGAGGGGGATTATTATTTGATCATTATTTGAGGTTCCCTGGCTGGCTGGGACTGTCCACCCCTTTCTATTGATGCTGCTGCTGTGCCAGTCTTGTTTATGCAGCCATTTCAGAGAGAGACTATTTTGCCTCAGACTTCCTAACTGTCCCTACTTCTGTGCCTCACTCTGCTCCTCCTGTTCTGTGGACGAGTGTGTCACAATCGTTGCAAGGACAGAGTATGTACTTGGAATCATGTGCTCTGAGGCACTGCATTCCGTCTTTTGGTGGTGGAGATAAAGTAGATGCTGGTGTGGTAGAAGTTCAGCCATTAAATCAAGTGACTCTAAGCAAACACAGTCACGGGACCTTAGAGTGATTTATTTTTCCACGTCATCATTCACACACACACACACACACACACACACACACACACACACACACAAATGTCTCCCTCTCGTGTGACTTGAAGTTGGGAATCGGGCAGAGGGTTCATTCATGAACTTTCTGTTATCCCCGTTCATGAGAAGTGACGGCCCTAGGTCAGGTTGTGCCTCTCCTTCATTATGGTGTTTCCCCATGGATGACTCACATAGGCTGTTTACCTCGGGTGGCTATGCTGACACATCTGTCTGCAGCTGTTCAGTTCTAAGCACACCAGATGTCACCTTCGTAAGCTCCGGCCATAACTTGCGTTCCAGCTTCCACCGGAGAAATGCCTGCTGCGCATGGAACTTTGCAAAACCTCAGTGTGTCAGCTTGTTGTTAGAGGCTGGGAGAAACCTCCATATTCAGTGGAGGACTTCCTGGGGACCCTCTGTGGGAGGATCAGAACCCTTATCCAAAAGCCTCAGCCCTGCGCAGTTCCACGAGGCATGATGCCCACTCACTGGGATTCCGCACCTGGGGTCACTTAAGGCTGGTAGCTCTCAGGTTCCAGCTATTTTACATTTTCCTGGTTCCTGTCCTCTACTTTGGTTTCTGAGAGCAGCAGAGAACCTTTGGTTTGTTTGCCTGAAGGAGAATTCACGGGCACTGGAGAACTCTGCCCTGAATTGCTTCTGCTGTGTGCAAGTGTGCGAAAGGATGCTCAGCCCCTCCCAACAGCCACCATGGTGACTGGGCTGCTTCCCTTCCGTCCACCTCCCTGTGTATTTTAACCCCTCCCTGCTATTTACACGTGCAACAGGGAAACTGCAAGCTCCCTGGCAGAATGGTTAATCTTAAGGCTCTGCTGTGATTTGGTGTTGGCCGCCCATGTTCTCACATCCCAGCTGCTTCTTGTGACAGACTGGGAACCATGCCCTCTGTGGTGTGTCACTCCGGGAAACTAGGAGAAGTCTGTTCTGAACTTACTACGCTGAACCCTTTATTGCCCTAGAGTAAGCTGATTCTTATCCAGCGGTGTCAGGTTTTTCTGGTGTGTGCACTTGTTAAACATTATCTTTTAAAAAGTGTTTTGTTGTTGTATTTGTTTATTTATTTTATTTTATTTTTTGAGATAGGGTTTTGCCCTGTAGCCCAGGTTGGCCTTGAACTTATAACAATGCTCTTCCTTCAGCCTCCTAAGTCTTGGGATTACCATCAGCACAACCAGCTTCGGGCAGTTTTAATGAGCTACACCTTACCCCCAGTGCCTCCGGCTGGACGGCTTGCCCTGTTTGGTAGAGCCTGCTCCTCGGTGTCAGCTCCCTGAGTCGAAGCAAGGCAGGGATCACATAGGAAGCTCTGTTTTGTTTTTTATTATGCTAAACTCAACTCACAATTTCTATATGAGGAGACCCTCTGAGCTTGACGAAAATCATTATTAAATTTTTTAAAGCCAAATAAAGACCTCAAAGAGAACAAGAAGCCCAGACACCAAGTTCTCACACCTCAGAAAGATTTCTTTGTAGAACTCCACCGCCCTAAATCCCTGTCCACGCCAGGCGTCTTTGTGGGTCACAGCAACGAAGGTTTTGAATAGTTAGCTCCTCATATTCCGGTGGTCTGCTTCACTTAGAAAAACAAGTCTTTTGTTTGAGCAATGGACTAATTGCAGCTTCCCAGTAATTCCAACATAAGCCCATGTCTTCTCTTCATGTCAAAAACCCAAATGTTTCCTTAGTTATAAACACTTAGCAGAGAAAGCGTGTAGATTTGTGGTGGAGCCTGTAGTCATGTCCTACATCCACTGTCTATCTGTCCCTCCTCTCCCATCAATAGGCTTACTCCACTGTAATATTGTCTGTCTCTATGTACCAGTGTCTGTCCATCATTATCCGTCTGTCTATACTTCTAGCTGTTTCCATCTCTTCCCATTATTTCTAGCTCTCCATCTCTGTCTGTCTCTATCCTAGTATATCCATCTCTGTTGATCCATCTGCCTGTGTGTCTGTCCATCTGTCTGTCTATCATCTCTACCCATCTACTTCTATCTCAGTCTCTCTCCACTATGTGCACGAGCTCTGGCACCTCCCTCTTCCAGGCTAATTGCTTCAAAATGGGGTCGTATAGCCATAGTACCATTCCGACTGCAACCGAATACACTGCAGCAGACTTCATCAGTTTCCTTTGCGTGGTCCCTACTTATGTTACATGCGCTCCTACTCAAGCTTAAAATAGAGCTGGGGACTGCTGACACCTCTGCTCTCAAGGCAATGTGGCGGAGACAAACATGCCCAGGAGAAAAGATACGATAAAACCAGGAAAGAGCAGTGAGGATAATACCCTGTTTAAAAGGTTGTGCTCACACAAATTAATTCACACTGGCTTGGATCAAGACACAAATGCCTTTCTGTTTTATTCCCATGGTGTTCATACACCAGAAATGAGACAACCGTGCTTTCCAAGAGGAAGCCAATACACTTTCGAACTGCAAACTCTTCACTGAAACATGATGTTGGGTAACGACTACTGCTGATCTCTCTACAAAGGGTCCTTGCCACTGGATCCTGGCTGATCCAGGCCGTCTGTTCTGTGGTACTGCATGCCGTGGTGTCTGTTCTTTCAGATGCCTTCCTCTGAGGCCCATCTTCAGACCTGCTTTGTCCTGTTGTATGTCCCTCACTTTCTCCTTCACAGTTTTATCCAGGCGCTGTTTATTTTTCCTTCTTGGCTAAGGAAATGATTGTACACTTGATTTTCTTTTTAAAATGTTGCAAGGCAACATAAAGACTGTTCTGTTGCTGCTCCGCTGTTACAGTGTTGAAAACCCAGAACAAAAGGCATTGATACCTTCTAGAGCACTGTGCAGTGCTCTGCTCTGGAGGAGGGAGGATGCAGATGCTGGAGATTCAGCCCTGCTCCTTATCTCTTCCTTGTATGGCTGCTGACTCTGGACCACACTGGACCACATTCCTTCTCCTTTTGCAAACCTTCTTCCTTCCAGGTCCTTTCAATTCTCCTTCTTCCAGTGAACCAGCCTCTGTTCCAACTCTCCCTCGTGTGAGCCTTGAGCATTCGCTAATTAATGGTCTCTTTGCCATTTTGACGTGTGAATGTGCTCTGTCTCTCTGTGATCCCCTAAATGTCTGCCCCATGTGTAAGTTCTCTAGCAGCAGACATTTTTTCACAGTGTTCATGAAGCTGACATTGGTAAACAATAAAGAGCTAAACACACACCCATATTTCATAATAATGTTCCAGAAAGCAACATTTTTATGGGCTCACTAGATTAAAAGAAATATAATTATTTTCTGTGGAGACTTATGTATGAATAATACCAACAAATTGGACAAGCCTAGAATCTGTTTCAGTTATTCAAAAAAAATACCTAGTGTGGCCCTTTATGAATTTGATATCATGCTAGACATCATGGTGGACAACAGACACTGACAATAAGTCCTATGACACCAAAAGGCAAGGACTGTAAGAGAGGATGACAGGTAGGGACTTTAGGTTGGTGAAGACTATCTTCCCAAGGAAATGGTTAATCTGGAGCTGCAGATTTACCAGGGACCACAGTAGTTAAGTCCCTGTGATGGGAGCTGATAGGTGGGATCAGCCGAGGGCAGAGACAGGGTCTTGTAATGAGGAAAGGATGTGATATTCTCACTGCAATGCAAAGTCTTATGTTTTAGGCAAGTTAACATTTACAAAGACACTCCTCCTTAGGAGAAGAAACATTGAGGCAATGTTCAATCAGTTGGGATGATCAATGAATCTAGGATAGAGATAACTGGAGCTCAATGGAGGTACCAGTGGGAACCACAGCTCAATGCTGCTGGCTAACAGCCTGAGGAGCCTGTCCTCAGCAACCTCCCCTCAGATGAAGCCACAATCTTCATTTAGGCTTTGGGAAATAATTTCAAAGTGGGTCGGCGTGGTGATCTGAATGAGAAGTGTATCCCCAAGGGGCTCATGTATTTGGATACTTGGTCCCCAGTTGGTGATTCTCTTTGTCGAGGTTCTGGAACCTTTAGGAATGGAGCCTTAGTGGGGGAAGAACAGAATTTATAGCTTCACCCCACTTTGCTTTTGCACTCTCTTCTTTGTGTTTGTGGCTGAGGATGTGGTCTCTCGGGGTCTTGCTCCAGCCACCTGATGACACACCCTCCCCACCACACCAACTCTCTTATGTGAAGCCCAAATACACTCCTTCTTCCATGGGTGCTTTTAGTCATGGAGCTATAATCTTCTCCTCAAACAAACCTCAGAGACATCGATGTCATTGGACTGTGGTTTTTTGTTTTGGGTTATTTTGTATTAGTTTAAGAACAAATGAGAAATGCTTCGGTTGGTTTGTGTTGCCAGGATCTCTCTCTGGCCTCCCTCTGACTCTCTGGTCAGTTGGAAGAATTCAGGTGAGACACACATTGTTGAAGATAGGCAGGGTTTACCTGATGGTTTACTTAATAGAGTGGAAAGTGGTCAAAAAGACTGTGCTTACCTATATTTTAACCAGGCTTTCTACTATTTCTAAGCCTCTAGAATAAACAGCTTCTTCTGAGGGGCGTTTTCCCATCCAAGTGATTGGCAAACCCATTTGAATCAACTCTTTAGAGAGAGGACCCTGGTGCTGTTCTTTACCAGAAACCTGAAGCTTTCTGCTGACTCAGAAGGGCATGTCTCCACCCAGGTCACATACCATGACTCAGCTCCTATCCCTTTGACCAGTAAACAGAGTCCCTGCAGTTTCAGTTCCTGGCTTTCTAAACTGCTGATTTTAAGGTTGGGGTCCATCCTCAATGGCCTTTCAAGCCCTCAAACACCTACCTAGCTCCCTGTTTGCTTTTTCCTAGAGTTGATACAGTTAGAGAGGAAAACAACTCTCTAAGCTAGGAAGAATTAGAGACTAGGAAAGAGCAATGTGCCTTGTTCTGCAAACATTGTTGCACAGTTCCCTGGCTATTGTACGCCCACAGGGTTTTGTAATTCCACGGTAGTTACTTGGTTTAGATCGAGTTAAAGAAGTCTGAAAACAAAACAAAAACCTTTGAAAATTTTGTAACAGAACAGCAAGCTGTGGAATGAAGATAAAGAGGAGGCCCTTCCCTTCCTTACCACCATGAAAGTTACTTTGGCAAAGGCCAGCAGAGAAGATGCTGATTATCAGAAGCTCCCACATTGAGCCGTGGGAAGGAGTTCTCAGTTGTGCAAAACACCGTGTCCTTGGCCCTGGTGTCTCTGGGGGTTTAGGTGTAGGGCCCTCCAAGGGTACCAAATCTCCAGATGCTAAGCTCTTGTCTAAAATGCCATAGCTTTTGGATGTAAACAGAAACGCAATCCTCCTCACGCCTCTCCATCTCAAGAGTATTTATACCCAAGCACAGTAAACACTATAAATATACTATAAATATATACTGTACTGTTTAGGGAGTAATGACACGAAAGAGTATATATGTTCAACATAGACACGGCCATCGTAGACCCAACTGTGTTTTTGATGGACAGTGTAACCAACCGTGAATTAAAACCTGAGAGAGAGGCAGATACAGGGTCCAACTGTAGTAAAGCCTCTCATGTGTGGGACCCTTGCTCCTTGCCATTGTGAGAAGGGCTAAAGTGTGTGTTAACTCACTGATGTCTCCCTCCTGTTAAGTAGACATGCTATCATCCCTATTTTACCATGAGGACGCCATCTTGTGACTTGCCGTGTCTCATAGCTGGTGAGAGGACGGTATGTGGAGTCACATGGTGTCAGCTTTAAGTCTGGGCTCTTGCTGGCTCTTGACTTTGTACAGAACTTTTCTGGTAATTTTATTCACAGTCAGAGAAAACAGGAAATGACTAAACTGCACCAAAGTTGAGACACAGTTTGTTTTCTTAAATTGTGGTACACTAATATAAACTAGTGATTTAAAGTAATGATGTGACTCTTGTTACTGACCTAAAAAGACAAATTGTGAAACAAATACCACAGAGTAGTTTATATAAAATCCTGAATTCATATCTTCAAACCATGTAACATACAATAATAAATAACAGGTTCTCCCAAGATTCTCTTTCTTGTAAGGTTGACTGTTAACTTGCTAACGATGGCTACTTTGTAATGGCGCATTTGGGGCAACTTTGGAAAATTGTTTTATTATAGAAAATGTGAAACGTATAGCACATGAGTGAATTGAGTCATTATGTACACGTGACCTCCCAACCTGTCCTGTCTCTTTCCTGTAGCTCCCACCCTATGTCGTTTTAAAAGGAGTCTCATCAGTATCATACGTGATTATTCTGAATCAAATTTTCAACTGTTGTTAGATAAACAGGTCGATCTGGTAGTCATCAGGTTGAGGGAGAGTTCTAGTTAGGTTTCTATTCTATGATAGACACTATGACTGAAAACAAGGTGGAGAGGAAAAGGGCTTACTTCATCTTATAGCTCACAGTCTGTCCTGAAGGGAAGTCAGAGCAGAAGCTCAAGGAAGGAACCTGGAGGCAGGAACTGAGGCAGAGGCCATGGAGGAGCACTACTTATTGACTCGCTCCCAAGATCACCTACTGAGGGATGGCACTTTCCACTATAGGCAGTCCTCTTCCAAATCAATCAATCAATCAATCAATCAATCAACCAATCAGTCAACCAATCAAAAAAGTGTCTACAGGCTTACCTGCAGGCCAGTCTTATGGGGGCGTTTTCTCAGTTGAGAATCCTCTTCCCACATGGCCTTAGCTTTTGTCAAGTAGACAAAAGAAACAAACAAACCAACAGACAACAGGACAGGAGGAACTATGACAAAGAGATTGATAACGGTGTAGTGTTGTAATGATGGAGATATGCCATTCGACACTTATCAAAATGCACAGAGTGTAAAACCAAGAGAACCCTGTGCAGAAACCGAAGGCTGTGACTGGCCATAATAGATTAATATTAGCTCATCTGTTGGAACTGGCATTTTATGCTAATGCAAGACATTAACCACAGGAGCTTTGAGCTGGAGACAAGAGTCATGCGGGAGCTAAATTGCTCAATTTTCTTTGTAAACCAAAAAAAAAAAAAATTATTTTAGAAAAAGTTTATCACTTTCAAGAGGGAGCAGGGTGCCGGTTTGGGGGTGGGGAGGCTTTCTTTTTTCTTTTTTTTATAGCAAAAGTCTTTCTGTTGACGTCACTCCCACTGAAATCTGACACTTGCAGATGAAGTCACTGGGTTGGTAGCCCCCCCCTTGGCTCTCTTCTTTGTAACACAGCCATGGCTTTCACTGCCTGGGCATTTTTTCCTAATTTTTCTTTTTTTTGTTAAAACCAGCATATATTTTAGATATTGTTACAAGATTTTGAACACAAGTGTGTTCTTGTGGTTAATTTTCACTTGTCTATTTTGTAGTACTGGGGATAAAGCCTCGCTAGGCAAGCACTGTACCCTGGAGCTCCGTCCTTCTCTGGCTCCTTAGACTCTGTCAGCTTCCAGATCTGGCGGTCTCTGTTGTCTTCTCATTTCTACCCAGTTGTCAGATCTCGCCGGGCATCCTCATTGATATCTTAGTCCCTCTTTCTTCTCTCATTTCCTTTGCTCTCGTCCTCTTGGGCCTGAGCCTTCTGTGGGTTTTGTTACTAAGGCCACCACCTGTCTCCTGGTCCACTCTGGTTCTTTATAGCATCCAAGCTCGCTCCTCCCATCAGAGTCTTTATCCTAAGAGTAAACGTTTCCTAAGGGCCAGGCGTGGTGCACAGTTTGATTCCAGCACTCCTGTAGCGGTAAGTGGATCTCTGGGAGTTCAAGGCTAGCCTGGTCTACACAGTGAGTTCCAGGACAGTCGGGGCCACATAGAGAGACCCTCTTTTTTAAAAGCAAAACAATAAAACAATACATTCTTTTAGTGTCATCTCTGTTATAGTAACCAGAGGACAGTTGCTAGGCGTGACTTCTGGTCATGGATGAGACAGTGCCACATTCCACAAAGACTTTCTATCCCCAAGGCAGAATCGGTGAGGCCATTATCAAGAGTTAAGTCCTGCCGAGCCGTAGCAAACTTGATCAGACCCCTAATCTGGAGGGTCCAGAGAGTCAGGATCAGAAACAGTCATCTATCGACTTCTAGACACAATTGACATTGAAGGGAAAAGCCGAGGCCCTGGACAATGGAGAGAAAGAAGAGTCGCAGACAGCAGAACTGTTGCAGAGGGGCAGAGCCCACAGGAAGCGGTTACCGGAGCACAGCAGCCTTGAGCCGTGTGTGTTAGAGTGGCTGTCCCAGCCATGCTGGCCTAGCTCATAGGTTTGGAATTTATTTCCACATTTTGCATTCCTGTGGAAACATTTGTAAAACAG